>NW_015505468.1:1249904-1251116 GCF_001515645.1 Sinocyclocheilus grahami | reverse complement strand
TATATATATATATATACACACACACACGCACACACACACACACACATTTTTATTTATATATATTATTTTCATTAACAAATGTCATTTTTGCTGCTACTTTTTGCAGCTACATTTTATTAATGTTAATAATGTTTGTGCTGATCGATGTCTGGACTTTATTCTTTGTTGCAGGAGCAGGTAATCCAGTCTTCATGTGGTCCTGTAGAGACCGTCCCATTTACCTGCCCTGCTCAGAACAGAGGGTTTCTCTCGGCTAAATTTAGACTGGCATTAAGATCTCCTTCAGTGTCCCAGGACACAGAGCGTGAGAGAGAGAGAAGTGTAGTGTTTCAGAGGAGGGTGTTGAAGAGAAAGAGAGAGAGGCCACTGAGCACAGATTGAGTTTCACTCCTGCATGTGAGATGATCGTGGAACCTGCAACTCAACACTGAAACACATACACTACTACTAATACTGTATTGCAGTTGCTATTTTGCAGCCTTTTGATCATATTCAATATATATCTTGATATATGTATTTGCTCAGAAATGGCTCAATGTTTTGAAGAAGCAACCATCATTTTAACCAAACAGTCATTGTAGCAAAGTATAATCTTCTCCTCTTGAAGATTTGTGTGTTTGGTGTACTGTACTTTCTTTCTTTTTAGTTTATAATAACTTATTTTAAGTTTATATTAATAAAAAATAATGACTCTACTTTCTCACTCGCATAAAAAAACATTGTAAAATTGTATTATTAATAATAATATAGCATTTAAGCAAATAAATATATATTTAGCAAATAAAATAATTGTTAAATATTGTTTCAATATTTTAAGGTGCTATTGTTTTTATTTCTATTAATACAAATAATAATGAAGAATTGTATAATAATAGTAATAAAAACATATTTTAACATTTAACATAACTTTAATTGAATTTAGCATAACATATAAATAATAATTTAAACCGATTGGAATTATTATTATTATTATTATATTATTAATAATGGTAAAATGTTCATAAAAATATTGATATATTAATACCCATTTAATTTCCAATTTATTTAAATGTTATTATAAAAACAAATATGAAAGGGAGAAGGTACAGTTATTTATTAACATTATTATTGCTGTCATTATTCAATAATAATAATAATAACTACTGTACTTTAACAAAAATAATTAAATATTTAAAAAAAAAAAAATATATATATATATATATATATATATAT
>NW_015505468.1:1248503-1249890 GCF_001515645.1 Sinocyclocheilus grahami | reverse complement strand
TATAATTTTTATTTTTTTAATATGACAAAGTACAGTAGACCAATCAGACTCATATTGTTTGTTTTATTTTTATATATTTTTTAAAATAATATATATATATACACATTTTTTAATTAGTTCAAATTAGTTTATTTGATTTATTTTACCCTTTCCCACAAAAATCTAAGTTTCAACAGTTACTATTACAGTAAATCTTGAGAATTTGGTATTAGCCACGACTGTCATCAAACACTTTAAAAAGACAGATCCTTAAAGCATTTGATACTTTTCAGTCCTATATTACTTGAAACTCATATGACAGTACCCGACGCCTTAACAATAACCAAAGTGACTGGTGTTTTTAGGGGAAACGGTAGCATTTATTATTCCAGACATTTTTCCCACGGCATCTAAAATGTTTAGTTGTAAATGCAGTGTTGCGCTGCTGTAAACAGAAGCTGAGTGAACATCAGCAGACAGCTGTTTATTAATTCCATCAGCGGCGTGTTAACAGCAATCCGATTATTCTGATCAGGTTTTTTTCTGTTCGCTGTGGCTTTTTATTCCTGTGTGTGTAATGAGGGGAGAGTGTGAGGTAATCACAATCCTGCATCGGACCACTGAACAAGGTAATCTGTTCATTTGCGGCGGTCCGGACCTATCGGCTTCTAATTCGAGTAACGGCCCACTGCTGCTATTAAATTTGCAGAAGAGAAGTGCTAAGCATCTAAACAGCAGCTAGAATACGATATCTGCTCTTCCTTCCTGCCAGGCTTCCTGCTTTTTGCGCTGGCAGCTGCGTGTGAACATCCTCATGGAGATTACGGCAAGCTCTGAGGATGTGCGTGTTTGGGGGGGGAAGTGGATTTTGCTCAATGAGGCTTCATGTAGCAAGGTCGCAGGCTTGGGAAGCTCGTCTTTAAAGTGTGTAAGTACTCTCTGGAGAGAGACAACTGATCCAGACCTCTAAGACAGTCTATCTGCTTTAGATCTTCACAGCTGCATCACTGCGAACACGCCAGTGTTTTCATGCAATGCTTTCGGGAGGAAATATAGTCCTATAGATTTTTGTTTTGTTGCATTACTGTTAATAGCAATATCAATATCAGTTGATATCAAAATGTACAGTCAAATTCATAATCCAAGTGCTCTGGAACTGGAACTTTTTCTTATTATTTTCAAACCTAAGGATAAAGTTAAAAATATTTTGCATTCCCAAGACAAAACTTCTCATAAAATATGTGTAATAAAAAAAAATATATGATATATTTTCTAAAAGATGTTTCCAAATATATTTATGTAAAAGTTTTTTTTACCAATATATTTTTGGAAATTGTTTTAATATCTTTGGAAATATACAAAAAAAAATAAAAACACACACATATATATATATATATATATATATATA
>NW_015505468.1:1244578-1247328 GCF_001515645.1 Sinocyclocheilus grahami | reverse complement strand
CATATATATATATATATACATCAGTCCAAAAAAATCCATTCAAATATGTCAGATTTGAAGAAAAACATTTGTCAATAACACGTGATGTAAACATGTAACACATTTGAATAGAAATAAATCATGAATAAAGCCTAAATATAGGCTACAAGATTGGAAATGTATATTCTCTCTGGAGTACATTTTTAAATATAGTTTGGTATATTAAGGTTCAAAATTAATTTATTTTCAGTGCAAAAATATATTTCATTAAGCCTCACTGTACAACATATATTAAGCATATATTTAAAAAATGAAACTAATATAGTTTCTATATTTTATATATATATATATATATATATATATATATATATATATACACACACACAACAAAGAGTGAAAATTTAAGGGGGTCTGAATACTTTCCGTACCCACTGTGTAAATATATAATTTATTTATTTTTTATGTAAAGTATTTAAAACAATAAGAATAATTGCATATATTTTTTATAATTGTATATAAAAATGATTAATTGTATTTAAAATAATTTCATGTGTGTGTGTGTGTAAATATAAATATTGTTTTCAATTTATGTTTTTATTAAAATACCTTTTCAATAAAAGTAATAAAATAAAAATATTCAATATATAATTTCAATATTTATTTAAAAAAATTAATTTGTTGCAAATCATAGAATTGTTATGCGTTTTAACATTTTCAATTAATGCAATTTTAATAACTATAGTAATAATAAAATACCAAGAATGAATCAATGAATTAAAGTAATATGTTGGAAATCATATTAAAAGTTTTTTTTTATTATTATTATTCCAACATCAGTTTTGTTTTAAATTTAACAACCTTGCAACATTCTGCAGTTGCACACAACCAAACCCCGAAACTTCTTAAAGGTAGTTCAGCCAAACATTTAAATTCTGTCCTCATCCTAAAGTTGTATGAGTTTCTTTCTTGTGTGGAACACAAAATAAGATATTTTGAAGAATGTTGGTAACAAAATCTCTACCTGTTTTTCTATCTTTGCACAGTATATATTATCATGGCACCCAGTCATCATAGTTGAGTTGTGAGTTCTGCAGCTTTACATGTCGGCTGCACTGATGTGATGCATTCATGTGTTTTGCAGATGACAGTATTTGGCTGAAATCTCTCAGTTGCGGTGAAACATCTCTGGCCCGCTGCTCGCGTGTTCTTTCGAGTAAAGTGATGGGCTCGGCTCTTTTGACCTCCGGCGGCGTGTCTTAATGAGCGTCGCTTGGACAGAATAGTGACGCCCCATGTATGCTCAGGACCCCGTGAATTATTGCTTTGCATAAGAAAATGCCAAATGTGAAATAGTTGTCTCTTTTCACGGCGAAGCGCTAGTCAGGCAGAACACCATCATGAGCTATTAGGCCGCGCATATGCACCGTCAACAGCACACAACTCATCAGCTATGAAATCATCTGTGATTATGTGGAAAGGTTGTAGCATTTAAATGATGACGTGCAAGTACGTTTTAAGCATGCTATGATGAATTTAGCCAGAGATGTGTTATGGATTGTTTCACTTGCTCACTTTAACACCTCGCCTGAGGGTTTTTCTCTCTCAGATCTGTTTGCGGTTCGTGTTTAGTGAACCATTTGAATGTTTTACCGAGTGCAAGCTAATTGTTTAGCTCAGATTTTAGATAAAATGGTACATGTGTGTTGGTTTAATTCAAGATAAATAGCACTTCTGTAGGACTGCAAGGCCTAAATGCTGCCTGGTTATTGAAATATTAATACATTTTACATTTACATTCATGCATTTAACAGGATTTTATCCCAAGTGACTTACAAAAGAGAAACAAGTTATTTATCAAAGAGCATTCAACAATATTCATATTATATAATTTCCAGGTTTTTCTAGACATCTAGATTAAGCAGCAAGCCAGAGAAGAGGACAAATTTTGATTTCGACTTGAACAAAGAGCTGCAGAATTTGGGGGAAAATGAAATGCTATGCTTTCACTTAGGGGTGTACTCACTTTTGTGGCCAGCAGTTTAGACATTAATGGCTGTGTGTTGAGTTATTTTGAGGGGACAGCAAATGTACACTGTTATACAAGCTGTACACTCACTACTTTACATTGTAGCAAAGTGTCATTTCTTCAGTGTTGTCACATGAAAAGATATAATAAAATATTTACAAAAATGTGAGGGGTGTACTCACTTCTGTGAGATACTGTATGTATGTATGTGTAGCGAATCAGCTCATGGGAAATATTCATAATTAATCATAACTAGTTATAATTAATTATGAATATTTTAGATCCGCTGTAGATATTTAGCTGACCTCTCAGGGTCAACTGTCTGTCAATTCTAAGAACGTTAATAACTTTCTTACTGTACAATTCTAGAAAGAGCTTGTAGCATAAATCTGCATGATTAAGTGACTCCAATTATGAGCAAACAATGAACCTCGTCAAGTGTGATACAAGTAAGGTTTTATTAACTACATAAACACTTAAACTGGTCCAACATACTACATAAACTGGTCTAACATACTACATAAACACATAAACTGGTCTAACACACACATACACACACACACACAGTTTGTATAGGAAAGGGTTAAAGCTTAACCCTTTAAAGAGAAGAGAAATAAGAATATGAAGTTATTGAACCATTTGCATATTCAGCAGATTTACACCTGAGGGAAACATCAGATTCTTAGTTCAAACACACCTTTGTAAAAAGGTGCAAATGATACCTAATGTATCAATTAATAAGACT
>NW_015505468.1:1233988-1243925 GCF_001515645.1 Sinocyclocheilus grahami | reverse complement strand
TTGTCCATTTCATATGGGTTTAGATGTTACATTTTTATATTATATATTTTACTTATATATATATATATATATATATCATGTCATTTTAGATAGAAATTTATTATAATAATAATAATAATAATGCTATTATTGTTGTAAAAATTGTTGATCAATAAATATCACTTAATAAATAACAAAATAAATATATGTAATATCTCACTGTAAAATAAAATGTAATATTTAAGAAAATAATGAAAATAATTATCATCATCACTAAATAAAAATATAATATTTGACTGTAAAATAAAAAAAATATTTAAGATGATAATAATAATCATAATCATATTTTTTTTATAATTCTGCATTTTGGGATTTATATATCAATATGGTTTTAAAATATTATTATTAAATATAAAAATTACTAAATAAAATTAAGAAATATTGCTATTATAATATCTGACTGTAAAATTCAAAAAGCAGTAACAATATATATATTTACTGTACAACTATAAGATTACAATACTATTACTTAAGGCTGTCTTAATTTCTTAATTTTCAAACATTAAACCATCAATCTTGTATTTTGGTGGAAAATATTTAAGCACGTATTTTTAAATTTGATAAACACAATATCAAGCCATATCAAAATACAGCCATATCGCGATTTTCCGATTACTCATGCAGCCCTAGTGTTTGCTGTAGAGCAAAGCAAGCATACATGCCATTAAAAAGTAGGCAAACCATGTTATCATTCTGTACATGAGTAATTTTTCTTCTGTCAGGAAAGCATTGTTAAGGTGCCAACGTTTGTTTTTCACCAGTCGAGGAGGTGGTAAATTGCGTGTGATGTGTGTGTGTTAAGTTTTATTATCTCAAGTCTTGTAAGCTTTGTAATCTTTGGCAAGAAAGCATCTGCAAAGACTATAATCATAAACGTAATTTTAGTCCAGCACATGGCCTTTTTTTTTGGCTTTTTTTACATCAGTAATCGCAGCCTAAACGCGAACATCCTGTGAAAAACAGCCCTCGGGTGTTTTAAGTCTTCTTTGTTTAACTTGTCTTACATCTGTGTTTGTTTCTGATCTATATTCATCCCCAGTGAGAGTATCATAAAACCATGTTCAGGTGGGACGTAGATGATGATGATGATGATGTGTGTGTGTGTTGAAGCGAGTCTGTGTATCATAGCTGGACTCAATTGAGTGTGAACATTTAAATCTGGCTTAGAAATTGCTGCAGAGGGCCTCTTGTGACATGCAGGATGCATTATTCAACGCATGGACTGCTCAGAGTTTGAGTCAGGGCCAGCTTACTTCCACATTCAGCAGCCGAACACGATCTGACCACTCTGGTGCACGCCTTGCTAGCCACCACAGGTTCAGCTCCAGCAAGACTTACAAACCCACGCGGCCAATACGCACTGAATAACATAGTGTAGGGTTTACTTTGAAATGATTTTCACTCAGAAATTGCTTGCAGATTTCATAAGTAATTACAAAGGAACTACATTGAATTCCCATCAGAAAATGAAGTACAGAAAACATGGGTTGTGAATATTAGTCATGACCCAGACTTTTGTGTTAAATTCAATGAACCAGTTGAAGCTGGCGATTGTCAGTGATCAAGCTAAACAGTGCGCAGTATTTCAAAGTTAACAAACTGGCATGGAGCTTTCAAGTGGTTCTCAGTTAAAGGAATAGTTCACTCAAAAAAGACATTGACATTTTACTCACTCGGGTCATCCAAGATGTAGATGAGTTTCAGAACCGATCTGGAGAAATTATCATTCCATCACTTGCTCACCTCTGCAGTGAATGGGTGCCGTCAGAATGAGAGTCCAAACAGCTGTTAAAAACATCAAAATAATCAAAGTCCCTTTAAGGCAAGTCATTTCACTCTTTCGGGCATGCAAGTGCACTCCTGTCTCTTTGAATGGAGAAACATCAAATTCTCCAAAACTGTTCACCAAGCTTACGATTATATTTCATATTTGAAATCACCAATAAAATCTGACAAAAACTGTCTCATAAATGTTGTTTCTTTTGCTCAAATAGCGTTAAAAAGGGCTTATTTTTCAGGCTTCTAACGGCAGCTGCAGTGACGCAATGACTTTACCGATTAGCGATTGGCTCTTTTATTCAGAAGGCGGGGCTTCCTTCGATAGAGCAGCCATATTGAGCGTTGCATTTTTCCCCATTCAAAACTATACGAGTGACACGTTTTGGGTATTCTGTAGTCTTTGCAATAATCCACAAGTAATCCACACCACTCCAGTCTATAATCCAGAATGACGCTTCCTCCAGTGAAAAAGTCCATCTCCTGTTGTCTTCTCACTTCAAAATCAACAAATTTGAATATAACTGTTTTAGACTGTTTTCACTTATAAACAGTGCTTGATCTGTGCAGATTTCTCTCCTGATTCAGACGAGACGACTTCTTCACTGGAGGCAGCTTTATTATGGATAGAGGACTCGTATTTTTGTCAGAAGCTAAACTAATTTTAATTTAAAGTTAAAAATGTCTTGATGGATTTGTTTCTTACAAACATGCAGCTTTTCGCTTCTCCAGATGTTAACCGATGGGCTGGAGTGGTGTGGATTACTTGTGGATTATTGTGATGCTTTTATCAGCTGTTTGGACTCTCATTCTGACGGCACCCATTCACTGCAGAGCATCCATTGGAGAGCAAGTGATGCAATGCTACGTTTCTCCAAATCTGTTCCCATGAAGAAACAAACTTATTTTATAGATTTGTATAGATGACTTTTATTATTTCTCTGAACTAATACTGTTTTAGATTTATGCATTTAGCAGAAATGTTAATGCATAACTCTAAAGCACTATTTGAGTTAAATTTGTTAAGCTAAACAGTCTCATGGAAGGAAGTTTTAGACTAAATGAGTGCAGCTCTTCTGTAGTGTGGTGCTGAAGGATGAGTGGCGTATGAGTGAGAATGCGATGGTAATCTGCATAATGTGGATGATTTCTGTAATGCGTCAGTGGTTCAGCAGAGGTGTTTCTACAGAGGTTATTCATGGCTGTCAAACTCTAACGTCGCGCTCAGAACTAAAGACTAATGCAGACACCTACTCTCTGGACCTATACAGACTTGCTGGAAATAGCGAATAGAGTTTAACTACACAGTAGTATAGTTAAACATATCTCTGATTTGTCTTATTTTATTTTATTCTGATCTATTTTATTATTTAATTTTATTTTTGCTGTGTCCAATATTTATCTCAGTGTTTGGCCTGAAGCTATATTAATCTTTGAATGTTTGAATTGTCTTGCTTTATCTTATTTTATTTTACTTTACTTTAATTTATTTAGTTTAGTTTGTCATTTTATGTAATTTTATTTTGTTATATTTATTTTTGCAGTGTCCAATATTTCTCTCAGTGTTTAGCCTGAAGCTGACATCTATGAATGTTCAAACTCAGTTTTTATTTTATTTTTTATTTTATTTTAATAAATGTATTTTAGCAGTTTCCAGTATTTCTCTGTGTTTGGCCTGAAGCTAACATCTATTAATGTTCAAATGTTGAAAAAAAAAAGATGCAATTTGACATCACAGTATAGTGTAGTAAAACATCTCTCTAATTTTATTTTATTTTATTTTCAAATGTGACTATCTACAGCAGTTGCTCTCTTATAAGCATTTTATTAGTTTAGACCTTATAGTTAAGAAAGTGAATTAAACTATATTTAAAGGAATAGTGCATCAAAAATTAAATGTCAGTTTTATTTGACACTATTTTATAACTTGAGGACAAATAAAATATAGCGTATCAGTTGTATCAGCTACTTTTATGTTGCTTTTATTTATTTATTTCCTTAATATATAGCTTAAAATATAACATGCATGTTTGGAATGACGTTAGAGTCAGTAATAATGACACAAGTAATACATAATAATGTCACAAGTGTATTTTTAGTTGTTGCTTTAAGGCAATCATGACAAGTAAATGATTTACCGGTAGTTATTGATTTTTTTCTTGACATTTTAGTTTTCCTGTTAATCAGGCAAAGCTGAAGTGGATTGTTTAAATGGTTTAGAGATTTATGAAGGATAAATCAACATCTAAAACATCTTCACACTAATTACATTTGGATTCCTGAACTAAATGAAATAATTATTGATTAATCAGTCATTATGTTATTGTAGAAGGTTGTTAGTGATATGCCATTTTTATTGAATTTTTTTTAATTGAATTTGATTCTATCAAAATTATTCTGCCACTCCAAAAATGTCCAAGTATTAACATTTCTTTTCTTCTCCCCTTCTTTTGAACATCGTTGCCCCATTCGCCGTCCTTGGGCTGCATTCTTCACATTTGATCTCGATGGTAAATTAAATGAACTAAGTTTGAGGGAGTTCTGGTATAAAGTGCTAAACTCATCCAGAACGTTTCATAGTACTGAAAAATAAACATTTGTCTATAGCCATTTGATTGTGTTTTTCTGAAGTTACAAAAAGAAGCTTTGTGATGAAGCTTTGGCAAGGGCTTGACGCTCTTCACAAGACTCTTCATCTGACCTGAACCAGTCAGCAAATCTCTTTTGTGTTTTTTTTCTTTCTTTCATATGCAAGTTTCCACTTTGGAATGAATTGCAACTAGATTTGCCTTTTCTGTTTTACCAGCTTTTATTTATTTTTCTTAATTATTTTCATTGAATATGATTGTCTGGATTGTTTAAGATGATAACCTTCAAAGCCAGGCATTGGCTTGCTGTCTCTACGAGTGTCTGTTATAGTTTAGTTAATACAGTGATGAACAAATGAATGCTATTATCAGTGCATATGTGTTTATGATCTTGGTACATGTCAGAATTATGCATATATTTTATTAGAGCTATATAGCTGTAATAATAATAAACAAGCATTAATTTTCAGCCTTTTGATCATATTTAATATACATATTTATTTATTAAATAGTTTTTGTTTTTAGTATGTTTAATTTTGTTATAAATAATCAATTTCCATTTTTTTAACACTAAATGTATTGCCAGAAAAATATATATGACATATCTGTAGTCTATTCCTGCTACAGACACAGCATTTATCATTTTAGTAATATTATCAAAAAATTTATAAGTTTTTTTTTTTAGTAAATATCATAGTTTTCAACATAGTTCAACGTATAATCAGTGAATGTTTTCTAAATTTTTTAAACGTTCTGCCAAAAATATATATATATATATTTATATAACTGTATATATATGTATAATGAAATGTATAATATATATTTTTATAGTTCTTCTAGTCAGACACAGCAGTTATTTTTAATAATATTGTCAAAGCAAAATTATTTTTTTGGTTGGTTTTAGCAAATATCTTATTTTTAGCTAAAAATAGTCAATGCATGTTTTCCATATTTATTATGAATATTTGATTTTGACATTTTCATCTATTTCTGCTACATATACTACAGTTATAATTTTTTTTTAATGATATTGTCAAAAAAAGATTATACTAAAGCAATGTATAAAAGATGATTTATTGTTTGCTTTAGTAAATAATAAATTATTTAAAAATAACCAGTGCATGTTTTCCAGTTTTTTTCCCCCTTAATGTATTGCCAGAAAAATAATGATATAATAATAATATTGTCTTTTTTGTCTATTCCTGCAACACATACAGCAGTTTATCATTTGTTTTTTTTTTTTTCATTTTATTGAAGCGATGTATAAAAGATGGTAATATATTTATAAACTGCACATGATATGCTGGGATCAATGGTGTTTTAGATGTAAAAATAACTTCCCCCGGGTTTTATCCATGTCTTCATTTAACGACCTTTAAAAAGCGATTTTTGGATTACGTAGGAGAGTCTTTGTCCCAAACATCTGATGGACCACCCTTCACCAAACGAGTCTCTTGAAAATTATTATCGCAAGCAATATAAGATAATAGCTGGTCATTACTCTGGCTGCCGTCATGTCTGTGTATATTGTCTGCTCTTGAAATATGATGCATCCCCTGTACTTACAAGCCACTTAATATCAGAAAGCCTAGCGTGTGTAATGATTTATCTTTCAGCCAATGTAATGTGCATCGCGTCTAGGTTATGGGCTAAATAATTAGCTCACCGTAGTTAGACTGACGGATGAGACCCAAGCAGATGAGATGATTCTGCTGCCCTTAATGTCAGCGTAAGAACAGGCAAACCGAGCTGAAAATGTTTATATCATACACTACAGCTGGTGAGAAGTTGACGTTCAGTGTGGCAAGTTTTTTTTATGGGGAACTTGTAGCAAAAACTCTGCCTTGGTTTACCATCCAATCAATTCCTTATGGATAAAATCTAGTCCCGTCTTAGGTTTTCCTGTTTCACTCATATGTCACATTACTGAACTGGACAGATAAAGTAAGACTTGTGGGACAACATTGAAAATGTGACTCTCACCTGGTCTTGCTTTTCTTAATTTTTCCCTTATGCTTTCTTTCACAAGGAACTCTTTTTGAAGTTTATCTTAATGTGTTTGTACTTTCTAGTCACTAGTAATTGCTTGAGACTGTAGACTCTGGGAAGTGTTTTTGTTTAGCCAATCAGTCAATCATTTTCAGTGTTATGCATCACTAACATAAGCTTGGCTGGCTGGCATGACTTTGGCGTTACGGCTTTAAGAGAAGGATGTGTGGATGTGTAAGTCCATACTGAAAAAAACTTTTTGAAAATTATTATCGCAAGCAATATAAGATAATAGCTGGTCATTACTCTGGCTGCCGTCATGTCTGTGTATATTGTCTGCTCTTGAAATATGATGCATCCCCTGTACTTACAAGCCACTTAATATCAGAAAGCCTAGCGTGTGTAATGATTTATATTTCAGCCGATGTAATGTGCATCGCGTCTAGGTTATGGGCTAAATAATTAGCTCACCATAGTTAGACTGACGGATGAGACCCAAGCAGATGAGATGATTCTGCTGCCCTTAATGTCAGCGTAAGAACAGGCAAACCGAGCTGAAAATGTTTATATCATACACTACAGCTGGTGAGAAGTTGACGTTCAGTGTGGCAAGTTTTTTTTATGGGGAACTTGTAGCAAAAACTCTGCCTTGGTTTACCATCCAATCAATTCCTTATGGATAAAATCTAGCCCCGTCTTAGCTTTTCCTGTTTCACTCATATGTCACATTACTGAACTGGACAGATAAAGTAAGACTTGTGGGACAACATTGAAAATGTGACTCTCACCTGGTCTTGCTTTTCTTAATTTTTCCCTTATGCTTTCTTTCACAAGGAACTCTTGGGGGGGGGGGATTTGATTTGATTTTCTTTTGTTTTTTTGTTGTTGTTTTATTTTATTTACAGTATTACTCTAACAGAAGCACAGTTTTATGGTTGAATTCTGATAATGCATTGCTTTATTTGAAGATTTGCTTGGAAAGTAAGCATTAAACTTGTTTTTGTTGCAGTCTAGAGCCTTTAAATGATTGATTTTGACTATCTTTTTGGATTTATTTTAATTTTTTTTTATTTAAATTTGTTCTTTTTTCTTTTATTTACAGTATCGCTCTAAAAGTTCAGATTTATTGATGAATTTTGAGATTAGATTGCATCAATTTACTTTACTTTACTTTTAGTCATTTAGCAGACGCTTTTATCCAAAGCGACTTACAAATAAGGAAAAGTAATTAAAACTAAAAGCTAAAACTCTATAAATACTATATATATATACACACATTTAAAATCAAAGTACATTAGTTCATCAGTAATCCTAAAAAAATAACACTGAAGCAAACACACACATGCTAAAATAACAACTTACTGACACATAGTAAGAAACAGATTATAAAAAAACTGAAACAGAAGTGGAAAGAGGAGAGATAAAAAGTGATACTTATGTCCTTTGCTAGTGTCCTGCTTGGTGGAGTCGCACGGTAGAGTCGATGGTCTTTACACTCTTCGGTCTTACCACGACCGCAGCCGCGGTAAACTAAGCTTCTTTTTAATTCGTTTAACAAAACTCAAATTGAATTCAGCTTGAACACACTTTCCTGTTTATCCCAACAAATGGCCAAGCAAAGCGCACGACACTGACAAGGTACGCGATACAGTACGAGACCAAACGCCATTTGATGATTTGCCTGAAAATTAAGTGTTCAATTGGAGTTTTAATTGCATTCTGAAGTCCTTGAAAGATAAAATGATTGATTATTTGATGACTATCTTTGTAGATTAACTTTTTTATTATTAATATTTACAGAATCACAATTTTTGATTTTTTATATTATTATTATATATATATATATTTTTACTTTCGCTTAGTTTTTTGTGTGATTATTGTTTTACTCTTGTTAAAAAAGCCTAACCAGGGACTGGGGCTGCAAATTAGCCTTTAGCTAGAAGCCTGTATGTGGAGCATCGGCTGCTTGAAATTGTAGCAATAGGCTTGAAGCAAATATTTTATGCATTTTATTTACAGTATCACTCTAACTGATGCAGAGTTTTATAAATGAATTTTGAAAATTTGAAAATGTATTTAAAGATTTGCATGTAGTTTTAGTCGCAGCCTGGAGCCCTCGAATGATAAAATGATTGTTTTGACTTCATCTTTGTGAATTCATTCACTAATTCTCACCTATATATTGTATCAGAAAGCGTGCAGGATGAATTTCCCACATGATGAACGGCGTGGAACTTGCCGGATTGATTGAAATGGCGTGCGGCATCTGCGCTGAAATCCAGGCCGCGTGTCTCGTTTCCTGGAGCGTGCGAGAGAAGAGACGAGTCTACCGTATCAGTTGAACAGCCAGACGCTTTGAGAGGCATAATCGCTGTTTACCGGATTGAAATGATTACAGCTCTGTCACAGTCCACGCCATCGGCGCTTCGTCTTCACTCAGAATAGAAGCGTGAATATTACGCTGATTTACAAAGAGTGGCCTTGTCTGTGGAAATTGACTGCTTGACTGACAGGCCGACTACATTAAAGATAAGTACACCGTGTATATTTCTCTGCCGCTCTGGCAGGTAGGCTTGGATTTGGGCCTTTGGTTTCCCAGCAGTTTGTCTGTATGGGAAACAAGTGGCAGGCGGTGTTGTTTGGTGGCTGTTGTAAGTGCTTTGGCAGTCGGCGTTGAAAGCCTCTGAGAGCATCAGGCTACAGACGGAAAGTAAAGCTGCTTCATGCTAACGCTGACATTGATACAATAGCAGATGGTACATTAGACAGAAATTATCACATTATCCGCCTCCAGTTTCTTCAGTGCGGCTTCGCTTCGCCGCCGCGCATATGCAAGACTTGCAAACATATTGACGGATTGACCACTTCAGGTTGTTGGTGTGTTAGTGTGGTCAACCGCGCCAACTGTTTCTGTGTGAAAGACTCTTTGAGAGAAGGTTATGGAAAGGCAGAGTTGTGTTGTCAATGTGATAGGCCGATATATCGGCTGATATTCGGGCAGTTTTAGGTTATCGCGTCATTCAATAACTGTTCATTTGGCAGATCGTTACCTAAACAATTTCTGTAGTCGAGTGATTTCCATTTTTACATCTCATTTGCTGTCATTTGAAATATATTTTGTGTATCTGAGTATATATTAATGTGTGTGTGATATATAGTACATTATTTATATATAACAAAATAGTTTTATTAATATTAAAAATGTATTATATTTCACACATATTAATATATTAACCAGTATTCATGTCCACTTTGCCATGTGTTACCGAAACATAATTTCTGTATTCAACTTACTCAAATTATTGATTTGTAAATCTCCTTTGCCATCATTTAAAATGTATTATGTGTGAGTATATATTTTATTTATATAAATAAAAATAACAATAATAAATAATTATAATAATGTTGTATTTTTTTTGTTGGATAATATTTTATTTAAATAACAACAACAATAATAGTAGTTTTATTATAAAAATAAATATAGTTTTACAGTATACGATATACCATATACCTTATACCAAGAGGGTTAAGGCAGTGCTGGAAAA
>NW_015505468.1:1205283-1232852 GCF_001515645.1 Sinocyclocheilus grahami | reverse complement strand
CACGACCGCAGCCGCGACCGCTTCCGCGGTAAACTAAGCTTCTTTTTAATTCGTTTAACAAAACTCAAATTGAATTCAGCTTGAACACACTTTCCTGTTTATCCCAACAAATGGCCAAGCAAAGCGCACGACACTGACAAGGTACGCGATACAGTACGAGACCAAACGCCATTTGATGATTTGCCTGAAAATTAAGTGTTCAATTGGAGTTTTAATTGCATTCTGAAGTCCTTGAAAGATAAAATGATTGATTATTTGATGACTATCTTTGTAGATTAACTTTTTTATTATTAATATTTACAGAATCACAATTTTTGATTTTTTATATTATTATTATATATATATATATTTTTACTTTCGCTTAGTTTTTTGTGTGATTATTGTTTTACTCTTGTTAAAAAAGCCTAACCAGGGACTGGGGCTGCAAATTAGCCTTTAGCTAGAAGCCTGTATGTGGAGCATCGGCTGCTTGAAATTGTAGCAATATTATACTGCATTGTCCCTGTTAAATAAACTAATAAATAAATAAAAGCAGCACTGTTTAATTCTGTTTTATGCATGAATTTCATTGCATGGAAGTTAAGCATTAAACTGTAGTTTTAGTCACAGTCTGGAGCCTTTGAAAGATAAAATGATTGAATTGACTTTATCTTCGTGGATTTGATTTAATTTTATTATTTATTCTTTCATGGTTTGGCTTGAAGCTCCTTGCCAAATATTTTATGCATTTTATTTACAGTATCACTCTAACTGATGCAGAGTTTTATAAATGAATTTTGAAAATGCATTGCCTTATTTAAAGATTTGCATGTAGTTTTAGTCGCAGCCTGGAGCCCTCGAATGATAAAATGATTGTTTTGACTTCATCTTTGTGAATTCATTCACTAATTCTCACCTATATATTGTATCAGAAAGCGTGCAGGATGAATTTCCCACATGATGAACGGCGTGGAACTTGCCGGATTGATTGAAATGGCGTGCGGCATCTGCGCTGAAATCCAGGCCGCGTGTCTCGTTTCCTGGAGCGTGCGAGAGAAGAGACGAGTCTACCGTATCAGTTGAACAGCCAGACGCTTTGAGAGGCATAATCGCTGTTTACCGGATTGAAATGATTACAGCTCTGTCACAGTCCACGCCATCGGCGCTTCGTCTTCACTCAGAATAGAAGCGTGAATATTACGCTGATTTACAAAGAGTGGCCTTGTCTGTGGAAATTGACTGCTTGACTGACAAGCCAACTACATTAAAGATAAGTACACAGTGTAAATTTCTCCACAGCTCTGGCAGGTAGGCTTGGATTTGGGCCTTTGGTTTCCCAGCAGTTTGTCTGTATGGGAAACAAGTGGCAGGCGGTGTTGTTTGGTGGCTGTTGTAAGTGCTTTGGCAGTCGGCGTTGAAAGCCTCTGAGAGCATCAGGCTACAGACGGAAAGTAAAGCTGCTTCATGCTAACGCTGACATTGATACAATAGCAGATGGTACATTAGACAGAAATTATCACATTATCCGCCTCCAGTTTCTTCAGTGTGGCTTCGCTTCGCCGCCGCGCATATGCAAGACTTGCAAACATATTGACGGATTGACCACTTCAGGTTGTTGGTGTGTTAGTGTGGTCAACCGCGCCAACTGTTTCTGTGTGAAAGACTCTTTGAGAGAAGGTTATGGAAAGGCAGAGTTGTGTTGTCAATGTGATAGGCCGATATATCGGCTGATATTCGGGCAGTTTTAGGTTATCGCGTCATTCAATAACTGTTCATTTGGCAGATCGTTACCTAAACAATTTCTGTAGTCGAGTGATTTCCATTTTTACATCTCATTTGCTGTCATTTGAAATATATTTTGTGTATCTGAGTATATATTAATGTGTGTGTGATATATAGTACATTATTTATATATAACAAAATAGTTTTATTAATATTAAAAATGTATTATATTTCACACATATTAATATATTAACCAGTATTCATGTCCACTTTGCCATGTGTTACCGAAACATAATTTCTGTATTCAACTTACTCAAATTATTGATTTGTAAATCTCCTTTGCCATCATTTAAAATGTATTATGTGTGAGTATATATTTTATTTATATAAATAAAAATAACAATAATAAATAATTATAATAATGTTGTATTTTTTTTTGTTGGATAATATTTTATTTAAATAACAACAACAATAATAGTAGTTTTATAATCGTATATATACAGTATACGATATACCATATACTTTATACCAAGAGGGTTAAGGCAGTGCTGGAAAATAATGGTGGGCGCACAAAATATTGACACTTTGGGCCCAATTTGGAAATAAAAATAATTTATTGTATATCACGCACGTATGTATATTAAATGACGGTCATGTATGTCGTCATGTATTATTAATTTTAAATAATTTAAAGTGTATTTTTTTTATATATTTTAGTTATTTCTAATAATACTAATAATAACAATACTATATTTTGTGTTTGTGTATTTATTTATTTGTTTATATAAAATAATGTATTGTATGTTACAAACATATCAATATATTAATCAATAGTCACGCCCACTTTCTAATCTCTGTGTTCAAGTTTTTTTTTTTTTTTTTTTTTTTTTTTTTTTTTTTTTTTTTATTGCCATCCTTTAAAATGTATATTCTGTGTGTATGCATTCTAAATAAATAAATATTTTTTTCCCCATAAATTAAGCTTAAGCATTTCAGTTCAGTTTTTTCAGCATCCTGACCAATGGCAACATGACAACACTTGCTCAAACCAATAGCCTGATTTGGGGGGCAGGACTTTGTGTTTGGCTGACCAATGGCAGATGGGAGGACTGTTTGAGCAAATGTTTAGTTTTGCATTTTTATTTAGTGATGCTGGTGATAGTAATGACAGACTTTTAGAGATGTTAATGTTTAGTGGATATTTCAGTCTGAAATCATGCATCTTTTGAAATGGGTGCGTCACATGAATGCTCACCGAATAGGTCTGATTTTCTGATTTCAGAATGTTTTTGAATGTTTACAGTTGGTCTTACTGACGTTGTTCTCATAAAGCTGTCGTTGAGTAAAAGGTCTGTTGCTGTTTTCAGCTCTAGGAGTTTGGAGTCAGATACACAAATCTATGGAGATCTGCAGAAGAGCGGTCAGTCTGAAAATGTAAACAGACATGCTGGAAAAAGCCTGAAGGCCTGAGTGTCAGTGGGAATGAGAATTCAGCTGCACTGCTGAAAGACGAAAAAAGGGTTTTGTGCTTTAGCTATTCAGTCCCAGCACAAGGCTCAGTGTGACAACATTCTCTTTAAAGCAGCTTGAATGAGGTGAAATGCTTTCAGCATTAACACGCACTTAGTTTTCAGCAGCCTGGCTCTCATAAAAGAGACGCCTGCACAGTGAACGCTACAATACAGCAGTCAGTGTGATGTGATATTACCCTCTCAAATCTATTAATTTGTTCAAAAAAATCAACAATGCAGATTATTTTTTTATTTATAATATATAATATTTTTAATATAAAAAAAAAATATATATTAATATTTTTTGTGGGCTTAAAAATGTTTATTGTAGTAAAGAAAGAGATATGTTATGTTACGTTATGTTAGTTTATATAATATAACCAAAATGCAGGAAGTCTTTTTGTTGTCATGTGACAAGAAAACTCTAAACATTTATTTATTTATTTACCTACCTACTTTTGTGACAAGGCAAGGTAAATGTCATGTTTTCAAAGCAAATAACTCAAGTAAACCTATTTGTCTGTAATTCTGGATATTGTAATAAAGAAATAAATATTTATTTAGATTTTATATGGTATAACCAAAATGCGGGAATGACAAGTATTTTATTAATTTAAAGGCAAGGTAAATGTAATGTTTTCTAAGGATGTAACTCAAAAAAACAATTATACTTGTGATGTGTATTGAAGGTCTTAGGAAAATATTTGTATTAATACTTGATGGATATGCCACCTGACATTTTTAGAGTTGTTAAATTAAATATTTGGTATAAGTGCTTTTAATTGACATGAATGCGAAAATAGCATTTCCAAGAACTTGACAATTATTAATAATTAATAAAAAAATTTGTAACATTTTCTGGTTGTCATTGTCTCAGACATGGCTGTTTGTCATTGACCCAGTAATTTCCCTGTCATGTCTCTGCTCTCACTCCTACAATTAACCAAATCACTAAATGATGGACTTCAGTGTCTGACATGTATTTAAGAATAACTAATTGATTAATTGTGTTTAGACGGTTTGATTAAATTAGAGCACCCAGAAGGTAGTGTGAGTCTGCAGGTGTTACTTCATTTGATGATGTTCCTCATTAACTGATTAGCAAAGACTGTGTGTGGAAACTAAGACAGTGTGTTAGAGCTATATCTATCTATCTGTCTGTCTGTCTGTCTGTCCATCCATCCATCCTGCTAATGTTTATCTATCTATCCATCTATCTATCTATCGTGCTAATGTTTGTCTATCTATCTATCGTTCTATCTATCTGTCCGTCTGTCCGTCTGTCCGTCCGTCCGTCCGTCCGTCCGTCCGTCCGTCCGTCCGTCCGTCTGTCCGGCCGGCCGGCTAATGTTTATCCATCCATCTATCTATCTATCGATCTATCTATCGTGCTAATGTTTGTCTATCGTTCTATCGTTCTATCCATCTATCTATCTATCGTGCTAATGTTTGTCTATCGTTCTATCATTCTATCCATCTATCTATCTATCGTGCTAATGTTTGTCTATCTTTCTATCGTGCTAATGTTTGTCTATCTTTCTATCGTGCTAATGTTTGTTTATCGTTCTATCGTGCTAATGTTTCTTTATCGTTCTATCTATCTATCTATCTATCTATCTATCGTTCTATCGTGCTAATGTTTGTTTATCATTCTATCTATCTATCTATCGTTCTATCTCTATCTATCTATCTATCTGTCTATCTCTATCTATCTATCATTCTGTCTATCTCTATCTATCTATCATTCTGTCGTTCTATCTATCTATCGCTCTATGTATCATTCAAATGTTCTATCTATCTATCTATCTATCTATCTATCTATCTATCTATCTATCTATCTATCTATCTATCTATCTATCTATCTATCATTTTATCTATTGGTCTATCATTCTGTTGTTCAATCTGTCTATCTTTCTATCTATCCTTCTGTCTATTATGATCTTTCAATCATTATATTGTTCTATCCATCTATCTATTGTTCTCTATCTATATTTGGACCGATTGATTCATGAACTTTAATTACTACTCACAATGTTGCTTAATTTTGTTTTCTCAAAATCTTTGCTAATATCATAAATAAATGCTCAGTATGTCGTCCAGCCCAACTGGAAATGCAACCATAAAAAAAAAAGAACACCTCCATCAGTGTCCTCCTCCACCGTGGTCAGGAAAATCATGTGCTCCACGGCAGTTAGAGGGCCTTGACTAAATTTCTTGAGTAAATTAGGAGCTAAACGATGACCTCTGCTCTCCGGCAGCATTTGAACGAGGACGACATGGATTTTCAAATTACCTTTTAAGTTGATATGTAAGATGAATTGCCGTAATGATTTCTGGTAGCGATTGAATTAGAAGCACATCCCAGACTTGCTCCAAAAGAGGAGAAAGGGAAAAGGTGTGCGTGCGAGAGAGATCAGTGGAGCGCTGAAACAAAAACACGAGCTTGTTTTTATTTATAAATGTAATTAATGTGTGTCCACACTATTTGCACGCTTGTCATATAGAGTCCTCTGTTTGAGGCACATGAAAGCAAGAGGCTCTCATAATTGTGTTTACATCCGCAGATAAAAATCCCTGGGCTGTAATGATCAGTAATTATAAATATTTTCCCGGGTTTTACAGGCCGCAGCCACATCCATTGTGAGGCAGTGGAAGCAGGTTGCATGGCTTAATTATGGCATTGCACAAGACTAAATGTAGCAGTCTGTGCGCGGCAGGCTAAACACTTCCACTGGCATAATCACACTCCGAGCTGACTTTAAAGAGCTCATTACTGTTAGCTTTCTAAAGAGCGCTTTATTAAACACAGTTACCTAATAAGCATCTTTGGTGGTGCAAATTGCCCAAAATGGTAATGAGTCTGATTAGGCCACGTTTCAGTTATGACAGCTTCCTCCTAGGGCATCCGCATTCATCCACCCGCACCAAACACCAGAGTGAGAACCGGCGAAAACAGGCCTTTAATACCACAGAATTCTGCAGGAAACGATTGCATGTCGACGCTAGGAAAGTGCTTGAGTATATTTTAGTGGCTTTGTAGTGGTTTATTTATTCATCATTGGTTTATTTTCAAACGTTTTATGAAAATTGTGGTTGGTTATAGTGACATTTTGGGCAGTACCTTGCAGTCTGATTGGTTAAAATTGGGACAGCAATGACTAAACAGTATTTAATTAAGGATGAATTAACAACTTGACACAGCATCTCAGTGGTGTAAGATGCTGAAAAAAAAAACAGCAAGGCATCATGCAATCTGATGCATATATAAAAAAAAAAAAATTTGACAAATTTGATAACATTAATATTAATATTTTTTACCTAAAGTACAATCTAAATTAAACTAATTACAGTGTAATTTCGAAATTTGAAACAAAACAGAATGGTCTGACTTTAGTTTTGTGAAACTATACTACATAAAACATCTGCACAAAACAAACAGCAGACGGGCTGAATGAGACGCAAATTCACTCTCTGACAGCAGGTGGCGCTTATGGAACAGCGGAAATACAGCGTTTCCTTGGTTATCGTGGTCAACAAAACAGAACTCTACTTTAATATGCATTATACAGAGGCAAGATGAAGGAAAATACTGTCAAAATTTTTCTAAAGATAGTCAGTGCCCCTCAGAGATACATTCATATAACCCCAAAATGACCAAACTGCACATCTCTAGTCGATACACACACACACACCGGGACACACATCTCCGCCACCTCATAGCTTCCTTTCAGCAGCACAGTAATGAATTGAGAATGGTGCGAGCGGCTGTCCAATTTACGCACTGGGAAATTGGACAGACAGAGCACAAGCTCGCCGCTGTTTGCTTAAAATCGGCCGAGGCTAGCCAGATTAATAGATCCGAAAAAGGTCAGCTTCTCTGTCTCATTGGCCATGATCACAGTGTCTGAAATTACACACTGCAGTGTATTGCCGTGCGTTCGCTTCCGCTCCCCCCTCGCCATCCAAACTCAGTGTGTTGATCAGTCGCAGAACTAACAGAGCCATTAGACGAGCACAGATGATCAGTAATTACTGTCAGGTTTCAGCTTGTGATAGGTGAGAAAGTATGGTGGATGGTAATGGTTGGATGTTCAGAAGAGAAAGTTGACTTATCTTTTTGAAATTTAGCTCGTTGTGTTTGTGTGATAATGGAATTTGTACAAAGCACGTAATTATAAATGACTGGTTTCTACTTCTGCTTTCTGCTTTTTATCATAAAAAAATTAAACCAATTTCTTTCAAATCAAACATGGACAAAAAAACTTGACACAGACGGAGTTGAATAAAAGTCAGTTGTGGTTTCTAGTTTTGAATTTAATGGCTGTAATATGTCTGAATGGCTAATAATTCATTGCACTCCACATTGTTGTCAACACAAACCTTATTTCATTTTGCTTTAAATGAACCCATATTTATTGTATTTTGGGTCATATTTTCTTTGACGGTGTAATTTTGTTCATCATTTTGAGGATGTCTATGTTTGACAAGCTTCTACTGAGTGTCAGTGTTATTTTATTAACAGTAAGATACTGTTATTATTTTTATAAATTATATTATATTATATATATTATTACCTTTTTTATTTTTATATTTTGCATTTTAATTTCAATTTAGTTAATTTTCAATTTCTTTAAAAAAAAAATCATTTCAATTTTTGTACTTTTGTTGTGTTTTTGTAATTGTTTTACTAGTTTTTCCTTTAAACGTCTATATAGTTTTTATTTCAGTTTTAGTTATTTTAGTATCAAGTTAAACTAAAATAAGAAATGTCACCAGTTGAAGTTTTTTTTACATTTTTAACATTTATTTTATTTCAAGAAATCCTTTCAAGATTTTTTTTTATTATTTTTTTATTTTATTTTATTTTTTTTTAGTTTTAGTTAAATGTAACAATCCCGCTGAGTTCCAAATTAATTTCCTCAAATGTTAGATGTGGTCTGTTGGCGTCAACAAATGATATGTGAAGTGTTTTCTCCACACTACAACATTTGATTTCATTTACTTTCCATAACTGTGCGTTTTGTATTTTATTCTATGCATTTAACATCGTTTTTCCTTGCTATCTGTGACATTCCGAAAAGACCTGCGACCCACCCAGCACTAGACCATGAGCAAAATATTCAATGCACCTTAAGAATATCTCGTCTAATAAAGTCCAGCTTGCGATCAATCAGTCTTGCCGGCTTTTGTTTGGCATCTCACCCAAATGAGTGACAATGGTCAGCGTAATCTAAGATTTTCCAGGCGTAAAGTAGGCCAGCAGACAGTGGTGAATTAAACAAAAGGGGGTTTTGTGAGAAGTCAATCAGTGGAAATTGAGCTTTGGGGCCTCAGGCTGGCTCCAAACATCCCTTTAATACAAATACAAGTAATTATATGACTATTCAGATTACATAGAGAAGAATTACTGCTTCTTAGGGCTGACGTTTGCTCTGTTCCTAAATCTGCTGAACTGCCATGCTGTCTTCTAAGATAGCATCCTAACTAACTGGAACCTCACAAGTCAATGATTTGGTGCACCCTACATAGACAACTCTATGCATAATACAATTTTTAAGCACATTTTTTTAATCAAATGTATATTTATTACGTGTGTATATACGTATTCATTTATTAACATTAGTTAATGCATTATTTATTAGTTGTTTATTGTTTGTTCATGCGAATTCACAATGCATTAATGCCTACCAATGTTATTATTCTTTACTAAAACTATGAAAATGTTTTTTGCTAATTGAAATGAAGCTTAAATAAAGCGAAATATAAATATTAGATATAAATCTTAAATTAAAAGAAATGCTGCCTTAGCAACTACCTCAAATAATTTTAATTTGAAATCTGAGGGCTCTCTGGCCCTCCCATAGACAGCAAGGTAACTACCACGTTCAAGGTCCAGAAAAGTACCAAGATGATCGACAAAGTAGTCCGAAGTTACGAAGCCACGAGAATACTTTTTTGCGCAAAGAAAACGACTTTATTCCACATTTCAGTCTCTACTGCGTCACTTGTGGACGCACGTTCACGACAGTATCATGACGCGAGCCATGACGTGAACGTACATCCACAAGTGACACAGTAGAGACGAAAATGTGGAATAAAGTCGTTATTTTTGTTTTCTTTGCGCAAAAAAGTATTCTCGTGGCTTCGTAACTTCGGACTACTTTGTCGATCATCTTGGTACTTTTCTGGACCTTGAGCGTGGTAGTTACCTTGCTGTCTATGGGAGGGTCAGAGAGCCCTCAGATTTCATCAAAAATATCTTAAATTGTGTTCCGAAGATGAACAAAGGTCTTACGGGTTTCGAACAGCACGAGGGTGAGTAATTTTCATTTTTGGGTGAAGTAACCCTTTAAGGTCTTATGAATTATAGCATAATATGGTAAACTATGCTTTGGGCACATTGTTGATCAGATTGCTAGTCGGCATGTTCCCTAAGAAGTTAGTAAACTCACCGATGACAGATTAGAAAGGCTTGAGTGACACTTTTAATCCTTTAGTAGTGATAAGGATGTGTTTTTTGTGTTATTTATGTTTGTGTCACAGCGCTAACTGAAACTTGAGCACAGCGTGGACTGGAATGAAGCTGATGATTTAGTGAAGTATAAATTCAGACTACACATGATTCATTTTCTGCTTCTCTCTCTACCTCTCGTTTTCCTCCTCCATGGTTCAGTTATAATCCTCAAATCTTTCTCAAACGGTGTCATTGCACAAAGCTCCCAATTTAGGTTTGAACAAGCTATGGGGACGACACTGTCTGAAGGGTCAAAGTAAGCATATTGAATAAAAATAGAAAATAAGTATTTTGCACATACATAAGGTGAGTACTCAAATTCAAAGTGTCCAGAGCGACTCGCTATTCCCCTGTAAAATAAATCTCTGATGTCTCATTTCCAACTGCTTTATTCTTGTTGAGAAAGGTTTTATTTTTGTAATGGCTCGGTAATAGTGACTGGGAGTGAATTTGTTCTTTTGTTTGAGTGTGGTACGTTTCATAAAACCCATCAAACCGCGAGACGAGCGCATTGTTTGAAATCTCTCTGTGTGCGCAGCGGAGGATTTCAACCTCTTGAAATGTCTTACTTTGTTGTAGAGCAAGTTAACACCCACATTCCTCACAAAGACCAGCCTGTGAGAGGAGCCATATATAAATATATATATATATATATATATATATTCCAAAGTGGAACATGAAAGAAGAGTAATGAATGCATTAACAAGTGGATGTACAGAGGCAGGGAGATAGCCGAACCTCTGAATTCCCAAGGTAATAATCGCCGGCACTGCAGCCGTATGCTTTTTAGCACGATAAAAAAATGAATAGCTTGTCCTCGGATGATGGCAAATATGCATCCAGTGTTTAATAGGTTATTAAAGGAGAACAATCAATATTTACAAGCAGATATTTGTATTAACAATACTATAATCTGATATGAAAATTATTATTGCAAGTGTATTTTATACATACACAGTCAAAATGCATGTCAGTGAATGTTTAATATTTTTAGTTAACCAGACATTTGTCTTATACAGTAGTAAACACACTGAAAAAAATGTAGGATTTACTATTTTTACTCAGAAGTTGCTAGTAAATTTAACAAATAATTACAAAGAAATGACAAGTGACCAGGGTTATACTAAAACTAAAGGTATTATAATTAACTAAAACCAAAACCACAAAGACTATTTTTTGATACTTGAAATAAAAGAGACATTTCAGTTTTAAAAAAATAATAAATAAATTCAGCATCAGCAAGTTGGCAAGGCAACATTTCTCATTTTAATTCAGTTTAACTTTATGTACTAATACAACTGAAACCAAAATAAATTAATAATAGACATAAAAAACAACTACTAAAAGCCACAAAATTACTAAAATTGAAATGAAAACAGAAAATATAAAAATAAAAACTCAATTCAAAATATTACTAGAAGCTAATACAGTGTCTCTATTATACTGCTAATAACACTGTAACAAGTTGAACTAAACGTGAAATTTAGAAGTAGAAAGACTGAAGTAGTATTTTCTCGTAAAAAGTAATCTAATAATCTTTGATTTATTTACCTATTCGAAAAATTACTTTTTACAGGGTTTTTTTTTTCTTTTCTTTGTTTTCTTTAATGCAAAGCAACAAAAAGCAGCTAACCGCAGTGTAAAGTGAAATTTGTCTGCACAGTTAAATGCATGAGGATCTGTTGAAAAAATGAGTTTTTATTTGGATGTCAGATGTCACTTGCACCGGCATAATTGCACCAAATAATTTTATTTTTCACATTTGCATGCAGCAATTTTGCACTTACAAATGCTCACACTAGAGACCTGCTTTTGGAAATTGATTAAGGGAAAGTCTGGCTCTGATAATGAAATGTATTTATTGCTAGCAAGTCTTACATAGGCGTTACATTGCTTATCAGTTGATAATCGTACTAGAATGACATCTGTCTAGATTTGCGGCGCTGTTTTATCCCTGGGCTTTATTAATGGGCTTGCTGGCATGTCTGCCATGTTCTTGCCAGCTTTCTTTGTCTTCAGCCTTTCTTAGTCATTAACTCGCGGGCTTGACAGCCTTGCCAGCCAAAGCAGCGATCCCTTTGACTAAAACCTTGTAAATTAACACAATTAGCTCAGCATCATCCTACTAATTAGCTGTGTGTGTGTGTGTGTGTTGTCGGACTAGGCTGCTGGGGGATTCAGGCAAAGGAAAACCACATGCCCATTTTCTATTGTGGAGAAAGTGCTCTGATACACACACAATACACTGATGGGGTAACAAAGGGGTTTTATTTATAGAGATGTAGTGAGTAGACATCCCAGACTCTGCAAATACAAGTAGGGCTAGGTGATATTATGTTATATATTTGTGATATTTTGCTGGCGATGCAAAATTAAGTAATATTGCAATGCAGTGACTTCAGTGCCCTTTTAATTTGCTCATTAAGTGACTGAAAGACTGTGTAATTAGACTAGTTTCACGATCCTTTGTGTCCTTAAAAAGATTTCAACATAAGTAGTGAAAACAGCATTTGAGTTGGCAAGCTTGATTCATTTCCATAAACCTGTTCAAAGTGTCCGTTTTCATGAAGTAAAATTATTAATTTGTGTCATTGCTAAAAATGTTCACAGACGCTGCGTTTTTCTTATATTAAAATGTTCTATTAAAAATGTGTGCATATTTTGCTTGCATTTACAAATGTTATTAATTAGCTGAATGTATATCGATCAGATATATCGTTTATGATGCACACACTACAAGGAGTGATCATCTGTTTATATCATGTTTTGAGAGGTATGTTGAGTTTTTAAATACCCAATTGCCGTTGAATACAGGAAAAGGTGCAGTCTTTAGGCAATTTGACAGGCTTTAGAAATAGGCACATGGCTAAAAGCTTATAAACAGTGTCGTTTTCTGTGACATCTTCTTTCTTCTTTGTGCCGTGAATAGTGTTTGTGAGTGCCTAGGCCCAGTAAGCTCAGATAAGCGGGCGGTGTGAGCACAATAACATGCCTGCTGGACACTACGGCCGAACACTGTTGTCATCAGAAGTCTAGCTACAGACGGCTAGAGTGTGTGTGCGACCACCCCCGTCATCCAGTCGGCTCTTGAGTAAATGTCTCTTTGATAATCCCATGCTGTGTCTAAGATGACAGCGTATGTAACTGCTTGTGTTTGCAGATGGAGTTTGAGATTAAACTTGATGGTGGCTTTTGAGCCCTGGAGCCAATAAAAGACAGAAGCTGTGGAGAGAAAAGACAGTGAGAAGGAGAGAGGCAGAACCCAGAGCGTCAGAGTAAAAGGAAGAGAGAGAAAGGGGAGCATTAGAGCGAACGAGAGGGAGGGAGGCAGGCATGCTTTTCCCCCTTTCCAGTTCCTTGTGTTCCGGGAGGCGGGCGGCAGACAGAAAGCTGTTGTAATTCATGCCGTGCTGTGAGTTTGTGTGATGAAAGCAGTAGAGCGCTGCCTGGGAGATTGCTTTGCTGCACTCCTCCAAGCAGATTTGAAACTGTCTGGGACTGCTTTAGATGAGAGTTGGATTATAGAGTGACCTGCAATGTCTGTGTCACTCGGCTGTGTGCAGGGTGCATTATACTGTGCTAACCAGGTGTTGGAGGCCCAAATCTGCACTGTTCCTGCGATACCAACTGTAAGCAGTGCCTGCGATGTGAAGCCAGGGCTCTCTGGGAGTTGGATGGGGGAAAATGGAAATCATATTTTACTCTTGTTGTTGCCGTATGTGTGTATTTTGTTTCTTTTCAATAGCAGTCGCTTATTGGGTCATTGATTCCGACGTGTCAAAAAAAGAAAACCTTGAAAACCCCAGTGGTCGACCAATGTGTTTTTAATGACAAGCACTGATTTCTGTATAACACTGATTTTTCACAATATTTAATCACAGTTCTCTAAAATTATTTGAAAATAATTTAAATAAAATGATATGCATGAAAAATGTCTTTAAACATTATGTAATTAACATCTGCAAACCATAACTTTGCAAAACGTTAAAAAAAACAAAATAAAACCATATTTGGCTCAATTCACAAAAAAAATTTACTACCCATCAACACTAAGCCACATGACCACTTCCGTTACAATCATAGTTATCAGCTAAATTTCAGCCATATCAGATGAATCATCATGGCAGATCTATCAGTCTCTATTCATGAGTGCAAATTTCTCACACCTGCTTGTTTTTGTTTGTTGATTGCTTAGGCTTAAAGATGCAGTGGACCCCAGAGCATGTGCAGTGGGCAGAGCAACATTTCGACATCTCATCCACAACACGTTCCCCCGCACATAAAGCAGAGGCATACCGTGGACACCTGCAGAGGACCTACCAGTATGCCTGGGCCAATGACGATATATCAGCACTGACGGCCTCCAACCTTCTGAAGAAATATGCAGAGAAGTATTCTGGTATCCTGGAGGGTCCCAGTGAGCGGGCGCTCCTGTGCTCGTACTCCGAGAGCGCCCCAGGACTCTTAAATGGACGCAAGTCAGAGAGCGAAGCATGGCAGGAGGGGATCTACCCAATGAGCTGTGCTGCAGATGTGGTTTTTGTAAGTAAGACTGGCATGACACCTGCCCTGCCTCCTCCAGATGTGGCTGCAAGTGTTGGCAGCTCCTCGGGGGTGGCAAATAGCTTGAGTGAGCCCAGCTACTCCAGCAGTAACTGCGGGAATCATGCGTCTACTGCACTGCACTCGGGGATCCCCTCTCAGGAATTCGTTAGCAGTTACAATGGCTCGTACTTGCATTCCACTTACAGTGGTGGGCAAAGCACACCAGCTCTCCCGTCCCCACATCCCTCACCTTTGCACAGCGCTGGGCTCCTTCAGCCTCCACCCCCGCCACCTCCTACCCTAGTGCCCAGCTATAATGCAAGTTCCCCCAATCTCTCCAGTTACAATTACCCTCCAGCAGGTTATCCCCCACAGACTGCTGTTGCCCCAGGCTACAGCCCAGGAGGAGCACCCCCTCCCTCAGCTTACTTGCCCTCAGGCATTGCTGCCCCCACACCCCTACCCCCTTCCACCCTTCCCGGTTACTCCTACCAGTCCCACAACCATGCACCAATTGCACCAACACCTTTGAATGGCAGCTCGGCCAACACACTGAAAAGAAAAGCATTTTACATGACGGGCCAGGGAGATATGGAATCCAGTTATGGAAGTTTCAACTACAGCCAGCAGCGTTCTGCTCAAAGCCCCATGTACAGAATGCCAGACAATAGTCTTGTTGACTCAACCAGAGGGAATGGATTCGACAGGAACGCTGACACATCATCTTTGGCATTTAAGCCCACAAAGCAGTCAATGCCACTGGATCAGCAGCGGAAATTCGGCAGCCAGTCCAGCAGGGCACTAACCCCTCCTTCTTACGGATCCTCCAAAGGTTCCTTGGGATCCCTGCGCTCAGGCCAGTCATTTGGAAAGTTTGGTTCCCCTGTTTTGAGTGACCACGGTGACGACAGCAGACAGCATCATCCCCATTCCATTGGCACGGCCACTTCATCCAGCCACCCTGCTGAGGAGCAGTTAAAAAATAGCGATGCTAGTTTGGTAGAGATAGTCACTACTGAGATTCTGCAGCAGACACCCCCTGTTGACTGGAGTGACATTGCTGGACTGGAGATGGCAAAAGCCACCATCAAGGATGAGGTCCTGTGGCCTATTCTGAGGCCAGACATGTTCAGCGGTATGGCAACATTACCTCGCAGCATCCTTCTATTTGGACCTCAGGGCACGGGCCGGACTCTGCTTGGCCGGTGTATGGCCAGTCAGCTTGGCGCAGCTTTCCTCCTCCTTAGTGGCTCTGCTCTGGTCACAAAATGGCTTGGAGAGGGCGAGAAGATCGTCCAGGCCTCATTCCTTATTGCTCGTTGCCGGCAGCCTTCGGTGGTTTTCATCAGCGATATAGATCTGCTGTTGTCTGCCCAGTTGAGCGAAGAAAGTCCAGTGAACCGAATCAAGAGTGAACTCCTCCTCCAGCTCGATGGAGTTCTGAGCTCACCAGAGGAACATGTTCTAGTAGTATGTTCCACCAGCAAACCTGAAGAGATTGATGAGTCTCTACGAAGGTACTTTGTAAAGCGGTTGCTCGTCCCCTTACCGGATGCCGCCGCACGACACCAGATAATCAGCCAGCTGCTCTCACAGCACAACTACTGCCTCAGCGACAAAGAGGTTGCGCTGCTTGTTCAGCGGACAGACGGCTTCTCCGGTTTGGATGTGGTCCGACTTTGCCAGGAGGCCATGGTTGGTCCTCTCCATGGCATGTCCAGCGCAGACCTTTCCGGAATGATGCCAGGTCACATGAGACCGGTGTCATACCAAGACTTTGAGAATGTGTTCTGCAAAATCCAACCCAGCATATCACAGAAAGAACTCGATACATACACTGAATGGAATAAGATGTTTGGTTGTAGTCAGTAAAGAGTGAGGGCGTAATGAAATCTGAGGGGTGACCTCCTTTACTCTAAGAGGGGTTACAATTCAGAATTATTTGCGTGACACATGCAGTTAAACAGTGTGGTTATTACAAATGTAGATGACCCCTAAGGAAGAACCTGAAGGACGGTCAGATACAGTTGAATGATGCATGGCTGTACTTAAGTCAAGGTCTGGCCCTTTGCACATAATCCAGACAGAGAAATACTGTTTTCTGGGCTCAGTACTGCAGACGCAGAGCTCCACTTACCGAGGAACTCTGTAAGTGAGGACGAACTTCTTTGTGTGTAAATATCATTCTGCTGTTTTTGAGATTTTGTTGCTATGAAGTGCCTGAAGTGGTGCTTTATTGATTTGGATTTAGATTTGTTTGCCTCACCATCTACATTGGTGGCATGTGCTAATATAGAGAGCTTTAACATGAAACAAAATCAGACATGTTCTGCTTTTCGTTCCTTTCCTTGTTTTTGACACTTCTCTCAAAAGAACAACAGTATTCCTCAATCAAGTCTGACCTGTAGACCCCAGGAAGGGCAGGAGAAGGTCCATGTTGTACTTTGAATCCGGATCCTAATTTATGAAAGTCATTTGTGTTTGATTTTCTTCAAAAACTCAGGAAAGTGATTGTGATTTGTACAGTACCTCAAAAAAAGATTATGCGATAGCACTACATACTGCTGACTACATTGGGTTTGGTTTCTAATTTGCTTCTTCTAAAACTCTAGGTTTACCTCAACCAATTAAAAAATGAAAAGGATATGACTATGAATGTAACCAGAACATTTCTGGGTTGTTTGGAAGAAAAATTTGGGGAGTTTCTTTTTCTTCTGTTATATTCTTCTTGTTCTTTCTAAACTATGTTTAAATTCCATTGTGGACATTGCTTTAAGTTTCGAAAGCAGAATTGTGTGCCAGTATTGACTACAGCACCTGTTCCTCCCTGCATAGCACAGTTCAGACTCTACAACGAATGCTCGAGTCAGAGACTATCTTTTGTGTAGATGAGGTTCGTCCGAAACCAGGTCAATACCAGAGTATGCAGTGGATGTCAACATTTGCGTGTTTGTCCTCCTCTCTGCAGAATAGAGTTGGGGTGAACCACAACTTTACAAAGAGGCTACCAGATTCTTGAAGTGGAAATATTTTCACATTCTTCGTAACAGTTACGTATGGTTCGTTTTTGTTTCCGACTCTGTCCTGCTGCTGTGTGGTGTTGGTGTAAAGATATCTGAAGGATCACGTGTACCCTGCATTCTGTTCTACCTCAGTTTAGCACTATTTTCTCTGCAACTAGAACAGAAAGATGAGAGCTTGGTGTCTTCAACCTCTTTAGGTTTGCTCTGCTCTGAAGCCTCCATTAAGAATAAGCTGCCTTTTTTCAAAAAAAAAAGAAAGAAAGAAAGAAACAACAAACGTTTGTCTCACACTACCTGTGCAGTTCTTCTGCTTTGAGTGCCCAGATGACTCTAAACACCCCTTTGTGTAAACACACACACACACATATTATTGATGGGGTCTTTTTGGGGCCACTTACTGGGGCCACGTTGCCTAAAGCCAGAAATGTACTCTACGCAAGTATGCAAGTGCTTATAGCAACGCAGGTTAGAAGATTGCTAGTGTTGTTGCTTTCCAAAATGCGTCAGACTACAATTCATAATGTAATGCAAGTGGCACTAAAGTAGGCATTACTTTTTCCACATTCATGCTGCGTCCCAGTTTGCATAATATTTGTCCTAAATAGTGTTCGAAATTAGAATTACTGTGTCCCAAATCATAGTATGTTGAAATGAGTATTCCAAAGGTGCCCGTATGATTCCATGCACACTTTAACGGTTAATATTGCCCACAACTCAACCCATCAATTAGAATGTTATCCACATTATTACGTAACATTGTGAACTTTTGTAAAGCATTTGGTCATTAACTTTTAAATGCATTATTATGCAAACAGACTGGCAGATCAACATGCTGCTTCATTTCTCTCCAATATGGTAGGAAATTAATTTAATTGCAGTGTGGAGGATGTTAACTGTGATAAGATGATTGACAGGGCAGTTTAAGCGGTGATGGGATACACATAACCAAGCAACAGAGTGGTCTGTTAAAGATGCATTTATGATGTTGTATGTCCCAAAGAGTACATACTTTTAGGGCTTAGTAAATGGCAGCAAATTGGGATGCAGCATCAAGACAACTACTATAATGGCGGCACAACAGTTTATTTAGAGAATCTTGCTGAGCAAGTCAGTCAAACTTTATATATTTATGTTTGTACACCCAGTTTCCTGGTGTAGAAATTTGAAGGAAACCCTATCGCCCCTTTGAGTATGGAGGTATGTTACTTCCACAATATTGCAAGTACTTGCAACATGCTCTTGCAGTACTTCAAATAAGCTTCTGTATTTGTATACTTGCATACAGTATGTTTCTAGCCCAAGGTAGCACAGGATGTTGGTAAGCGTAAGAGGAAACCTTATGTTTGAATGTATTTTTTTTTTGTTTCTTGCTATGTTTACTTTCTCTGATCATTTGAGTCAGCTTTTTTGTCTAGCACTAGAGAGTTGAAGCAATGTGTCCCTCAGTCAGTATCTCTCTTTTTCTCTGCCTTTATATCATGTGTCTCAAACGTTGGAAGGATGCACACTCTGTTTTCAACCTTAGTTGCCACTATAGTGTAGTTTGACACCATTTTAAGGTGCTTATTTAGCAGTTGGAGGCATCATTCCTCCAATACATGTGTATATATATTACATATCCTTGGAAGAAATATCTGCTTTTTTGGCAGACATCCAGTCTTTTCAGTAGCTGTGAGACACCACTTACTTCACAATGTTCGTAAAGTGATATGTACATCCAAAGGACTACGATTTCTAGCCTTGTTTTGTCGTCTAAAGTTGAAACTTTTTTTTTTTCTTAAGTGGTATTTTCATTCTGCTTTCTTGTTTTTGTTTTGTGTTGTTTTGAAGAAAAGTTACTATTGTTCAACTTGTCAAATGCACTTTTTATGTTTTGTGTTAAAGCCTATCCCACTTAATTGTCCTCCCTCAAAACCAAAGCGAACAAAGCTATTTAAGATCAAAAACTGATCCGAATCGCTGAAGATTTGAATTCATCCACACTTTTAGGGAAATGTATATGGGACTTCACATTGATTAAACCTGTGATATCCACAAAGTATAGATCTCAGTTTTGTTGACAATGATCATACTCTGGATTTCAAAGCCAAATAGCATTGATGAACAAATCTCACATTGACCCTGAAAATAAAAATGATCTTTTAGTGCTACCGCTGGTGTTGTTTTTGTAGGGCTAATGTCCTTGAACAAAACAGATTACTAAATTTTATTTTTGAAAGCTCTTTGTAATTTCTTAAAGGAATGTTCTTGACCGCATTAGTAGCATAATATCAATTAGTACTAGGGATGCACCGATATGAAAATTTTGGCTGATACCGATAACCGATTATTCTTTATTTTTAAAAGCCGATAACCGATATGTTGGCCGATAAATCTATATCCAAATTGTTATATACTTTTTGAGAGCTGATATATCGTGCATCCCTAATTAGTACAGAAAATATTTTTGGGCACGTCACTCCTTTTAACATAAACCATGGTCACTGTAACATTTACAATCATTTACAAGAACAAAGGGCCAGTTATTTTTGTTTCAACATTACAGCCAATATTATAGCCATTACTTGTTAACATAAGACTAGTTTGATTTAAAATAATTTACTAACTTTGTCATGACATTGAGGTTGAAAAATTGGATACAGCTTTAACAATGTACAGTAAAGCCTATAACTCACAGGAATTATCATGATATTCAGACATTCATCCACTAGAAAAGTATTCTCACTTCAGAAAGGTTAATTTAAACAAATTTACAGCCTTGTGCTGCATAATTCATGTAAGTGCTTTAACAAAAATGCTTTTAAACCCTCCAGAACTCTTGACCTGTTTACTTCCATTGCAAGTGTTGCTATAACTATGAATTTTGATTGGTTTTGTTTTTTTTAAACTGAGGGATTCGTCCAAACTATTTTCAGTGGTAATCAATATTATGATGTCAATAGAGCTTAAAATAACTCTCCACTATTTTTGAAAATAGGCTCATTTTCCAACTCTCCTAGAGTTAAACAGTTGAGTTTTACCGTTTTCGAATCCATTCAGCCGATCTCCGGGTCTGGCGGTAGCACTTTTAGCTGTAGCTTAGCATAGATCATTGAATCTGATTAGACCGTTAGCATCTCGCTCAAAAATGACCAAAGAGTTTCTATATTTTTCCTATTTAAAAATTGACTCTTCTGTAGTTATATTGTGTACTAAGACCAACGAAAAATGAAAAGTTGCGATTTTCTATGATATTATGCAGGGCCTGAAAATAGTCCCCAACTAGGTAACTTCCAATAAGCCTATTTTCAGGTGCTGCGTAGTATAATTGCGCCTGCTGCACCCATGGTACAGGGTATATCATCCCTATCGGCCTAGAAAATCCCAACTTTTCATTTTCCGTTGGTCTTAGTACACGATGTAATTACAGAAGAGTCAAGTTTTAAATAGGAAAAATATAGAAACTCTTTGGTCATTTTTGAGCGAGATGCTAACGGTCTAATCAGATTCAATGATCTATGCTAAGCTACAGCTAAAAGTGCTACCGCCAGACCCGGAGATCGAATGAATGGATTTGAAAACGGTAAAACTCAACTGTTTAACTCTAGGGGAGTTGGAAAATGAGCCTATTTTCAAAAATAGTGGAGTGTTCCTTTAACTTGTATTTAACCGGAACCTTCCTTTAATTGATTGCAAAGGAAATGTGGGAACATCCAAAAAGTACAAAGTTTTAAAGCACATCTCCTGTATAGGTATTAATACAAAAAAAATGATCACTTGATTTAGTTTTTTCTGTATTAATTTGCTTCAGCGCTATTGTTGATGGTTGTTTCTTTTAAGTGTCACCAGTGTTTGTTTTTCAACCATTAGTCTTTACGACCATTTCTACCTCATTGCTACATATTGACATGTAGTACCTATGTTCTGTCTTTTTTGAATGTCACACATTTGTATAAAAGAAAATAAAAAAAGAAAAATGTCAAAAAAAAATTTAAAAGAACAAAAAATAGAAAAGGCTTGTTCTTTAACTTGAGCAGTCTACCTCAGAAAGACTGTCTGTCCGTACACTGAGCAGTGGAGTAGCTGCACATACTGAAAAGACACATTAGGCAGAGACGATGCACACTGAACTTGACGATTCGTTATGCCGCCATGATCTGGGATATTGTGGACTGTATAGGTCCTCTCCAAGGTCTCTACATGCAATGTTTTCCTTTCATTTTTCAATTGAAGTAAATCACTTTCCCCCCTTTGTGAACTGTAGTGTGCATGTGGATGTGTGTGCGTGCACTTATGAAGTGTGTAAGTGTGCATTTTTATATATGAAAATTCTATATGAAATGTAGGTACATTTCATATACCATATTTGTACATTAGATACACTTGCACATTTGTGTACTTAATGTACATTTGTTATTAGTGTAACATTTTGAAAAGCTCCACATACATGTTAATGTGTGTATGTACAATATTGCCATAATTACATTCAACGTAAATGTATTTTCATGTATGCATAGGGACAAAGGACAATAAAAGATCATTCAAATGCTTTTGAAACGTCGTGTTTTATTTTTCTTTCTGTTGCATTCCAGATGCATCACATTTTAGTTCAAATCTCTCTATGAGTCTCTCAGTGTTTTCGCTTTCTGTATTGAATTTAAATGACATGGTAAATGGAAATATATATTTGAGAGAGACCTATACACTGCACAATATATCAAACTTTTTTTTTTATGTGAACTTCCTTTTGTAAAAAAAAAAATTAAAATTCTATAAAATCAAATCATAACTGGGCACCAGCATAGACATCCAGTAATGACAATTTTTACATTGATTTATGTTTGTCTATCATTTTGTTTGGAAATGCACAGTCATTATCATGCATGGATTTACAAATTTAGAAATGCTGATGGATATTTTTCAGGAGCCAGCCAATAAAATCAAATCTAATATCTGTACGAAACTATTAACCCCCTCAAACTGTAGGAAACTGTAATATTTCTCAATCAGCTGCAAATACAGCTTGAATTATTAATGGATGTTTGAATCATTTTAGGATGTTTTTTCTGTAAAGCTGCTTTGAAACCATGTATTGTGAAAAGCACTCTACACATTTTAATTCTTTATTTTTTCCATCCTGTTTGCAACATTCAATACATAAATTTTGCCATTTATATATGTACTCTGAATTGGTATACATGATATGATAGAACCCAAACTGTTGTTATTTTATCTTAAGTTCCCTTACTAGTCCGTTAGGGTTAGCCTTTGGAAAATAAAAAAAAATTGATTTTGAATTAATTTATTGTAAAAGACTGTTTGAACTGATTCATGGAAATTATTTTTGCGACATATTGAAACTTGAAAATCATCACAATGTTTAACTGTGCAATGTTGCTAAATGTTATATAATAAGCAAAATCCTTGTGAATTTATTGACTATTCATTGTATTGCCCAGTCCATGTACACTGAGACTTTAGAAAGGGCCTGAAGGTGTTCTTTGTTAAAGTTTTTACAACGCAATCCATTTAAAAGGCTGCACACTTTTGCATTAAACTAAAGCTTTTAAAGCACAATACCTGGAGTTTAAGCAGCACATTTCAAGCCTGCACGCCTTAAAATGAGTCGTCCTGATGCTACCCAGTAATTACGCTTCTGAAAGATGACCATTAGCATCCGTTTCCAAAACCATTTGCTGCATTTCTTAAATACAGTTTCCATTGTTTGTGATATTTCATTATTCTTCATTTTGAATAAGACAGGCTGTTTCATTTGTAAAGAGCTGTGTGTCATTACCATGGCTGTACATGTTAAAATACTCTCTCTTAATGGATGCAATTCAACAGGGCCCTCCACAGAAACGCAGGGAATGTGCTAGCAACGAGGAGACGAGAAGTATTTTTTATTGAGGTGATCATATTTGTAATTTATGTCTTAAATACAGAAAGAAGGTGAGCGTCACATGCAGTTTGTGCTTATGGCTTCTTCGTGGGAAGATAAATTAACACAAACGCCTTCAGAATCGGACACTAACGGGAGAAACATTGTAATTTCTTTCTCATTTGACTGTACATTTCCATTTTATTTCAAATACCTGGAAGGTTGCCTCAGTGTTCATTAAAATGCAATTAATTCTGCAACTCTGCTGTTGAGAGCATGGTGTCTACAAGTCTCTTTTACTTTGATATAGGTCACAGTGTGGCAGCCAATACCGGCTAGTGTTGCCGAGTCATGCATCGACTGATGTTGGCTTCTAATCAGGAGGCTTTAGCATCATCAAAAGTCTCTGGTCACTTTTTATTTCCTTAAGCTCGTCCTTAATGTCACAGCTCAGGTATCACACATTTGTATTGCTCAGCACTGTGTGCATTACTTTTAGTGCTTTATATTTTATGTATTCATATGATTAGGCTAAGGAACATGTCCAATAGAAATGAATTCATACCTCTAAGGCAAGACAACACAGGTGAACAGGGTAAAACATTTTTTTTTTTGTAGTACAAATTTCTTAAATTTAATATGCATAATTTTCCAGAGCAGAAATGTAAAGACAAGTTCAAAATCAGAATCAGAATGAGTTTTATTGCCAGGTATGTTTACACATATGAGGAATTTGTTTTCGTGACAGAAGCTTCCACAGTGTAACAGAATGACAGTGACAGAACAAAAACACAGATAATAAAAAATAAAAATAGAACAAGTAAATAAGGAATAAAAATATATAAATTGGCAATTGTGTGTGCAGGTATATTACAATAGACAGTTTTTTTTTGTATGTACAGGTACTGTATATTATGTGCAAATTTGAGGTGTAGGCTGAAGTATGAGTGTTAGATAAATAAGTGTGTATGAGTGAATAAATAGTGTGTGTTCCACGGTTATTGTCAAAATTCTTGCTGCTTTTTATCATATCTATCTATCTATATATATATATATATATATATATATATATATATATATATCACAGAGGGGGTTTTGGATCACTTTTTCGCTCCATAAATCAGAAAATAATGTCAAATGTCAGGAAGAAAAAGAAAGAATAATTTTAGGAATAAAATGTATAAAATCAGGCAAATTATGCATAAAAAAACCTTCTGTAAAAATATTCAGAATATAGATTGGAATAAAACTATAAAGTTTGATGTAAGTACAGTATGTGCTAATGAAGATGAGAGAAACTAATTTTGAGGGGGAAAAAAACGTTTAAAGAAATGTGTTATAATTTAAATCTACAGGCAAATAGATCAAATGCAATAAAATACACAAAAGTGTATTTTACACAAAAGTACAGTACACAAAAGTGTATTTTACACAAAAGTACAATACACAAAAGTGTATTTTGGATGTTTTCTGTAACAACATGTTATGAAAAGCCAAATAATCCAAAGTCTCAAAATTGAACAGTGCATTGCAATAAAATACACAAAAGTGTATTTTACACAAAAGTACAATACACAAAAGTGTATTTTGGATGTTTTCTGTAACAACATGTTATGAAAAGCCAAATAATCCAAAGTCTCAAAATTGAACAGTGCAAGAAAAATGGTATAACAATGTCTTGCCTTAAATTATTAAACCAACTTCAAGGTAATGACCTCCTTTTTTATTATTTTTTATTTTTTTAAAGCTCTACATCTAAATTATTTGGTAAGTAGCCTGTAAAACTACATGATTTTATCCATTACTTTTTGTCTTTTGAAATGAATACAGGTTTTGTTTAGCATATCGTCATACTACTACTATTGCTGCCATATGTACTGTACACTGTGCATAATATGCCAATTCTCTATGCATGAAATACCTACTACATTTGCTAAAATGTGTAGTCTACACAAAAGAACATACTGTTACATACATACTTTTTATATACATACATACTTTCATGTCCTGTTTGGCAACTTCAAGGTAACAACTGTGATTTATGTTCTCTTTCTTAACTCATTTACACCAACTGCATGCAGTTTTGTGACTTTGGAGCCCCCTACAGTTGTATTAATTGTGGAATTAACTGTAGTAAATAGGCTATATCACTGTCGTAATTACAGTGGATCGCTGTACCAAAGCTTCTTTAACCCCCTTAACTGTCACTCACATTTTTGAACATAGACGTGAAAGTGCACTATCCAAACTTACATTTATTATTCATGACTGAATAAATTGTGTAACATGATTTCGATGTACCATTTTCATGGGAAAGCAATGTCTGATTTTAAAATGGTTTTCAAAGGATGAATTTTGAGATTTTAAGTTTTTAATTGATATATAATTTCTGATGATTTCAAAGGTCAGAATTTAATTGTAATATAGTGAAGTAAACCACAGAGGGGATGGGTGACAGTTAAGAGGTTAAGGCAAGTCTCCTGTACCGGGAAGGAGACCAGAAGCTATTTTTGAATGGATGTCAATAGAAGACAGGCTTCACTACACTGAATAAACTGCTTTTATGGGAAAACAGCATTTAATGAATTGACAATCTTCTACATGCAGGGCTGTTTCTAGCCAATTTGACGCCCTAGGCGAAATCCCTATTGCCCCCCCCCATTATATATTTCTATATATAATTATATAAATTTTTATATTTTTTTTATTATAAATATATAATTCTTTTCAGACACCAGTTGCTTGTCACATTCAAATTAGTTGTCATAGTAACGACACTAATTTGTGGAGATTCAGTGCATTGAGTTCCACAAATCTGAATGCATTATTTGTAAATTGACTGTTAAGATAAACATTTTGCACAATTTAGTATCTGTAATATCCACTCTTTATCACAACCCTGCTAAAAGTGCCAGTACGTGCGCTCATTGGCGCCCCTTCAGCTTGTGGTCCCCTAGGCGACCGCCTAGCTCGCCTATGCCTAGAAACGGCCCTGTCTACATGTTTGCCATTAAACGTTTTGAATGAATCTATTTTTAGACTTTACACTGAAAAATGCTGTTTTATAAAAAGTCACGGATAATTTTGCAACAGGTAGAGTTCAGTTTCGCAGGACTTACCATTAATTTCTATGCACCTTATTTTTTGCGTAAGAGCAGGCGTGGCCATTTGTAGTGTCTTGATTCTGGTGTCATTAGCTTCAAGCTATTTTTAGCTATTTAATTCCTTGATATTGCAAACTGGTGTGTCTTACCATATTATTTTAATGTATTATCTTAATTATGAACACACTGGTTTGTAGTGCAAACAGTTTTACCATTTACTGCACTTGTTATTCTTCTCCTTATTTCCCCACAGCGGCTAATGAACTGGAAGTCTCGCACATTTTTTGCGGAATTTCGTACCCGGTCACCAAACTTACTCCCAGAACAGATGTATGGAGGGGAGCGCGAGAAAGAAACAGAAGCCATGCAATCATTAAACTGATATTTCAAGGTGCTTTGTCCGGGGTTCCCTTTGCTGTAGTCCTTGCAGAAAAGGGGGTTTCCAGCGGTTGCTGATTGGCTGGAAGTTCAGTCTTGGGAAGCCAGTGGTTGGGCGTTGGCTGATTACGCGTAGTTGTGGTTGAAGTTGAAGTTTTAGATGGCACTCGAGGTCAGACTCGGAGACACGGCGTTAGGCAGAACTTAACTCGGAACACGAAACTCTCAACGGAAAAGAAAAGAAACTAAATTAAAGAAACAGAAGTAAAGTTTGACGAGACTAGGTGGCGTTTATCCTCATGGTTTTTGAGGAGCTGGTGTGTAAGCCAGAGCACACTCAAAAGCTAAAAAAAAGCATTATGTATTAATTAGTAATTAATCATTACTAAATGATTAGTTGCTCACAAGTCCTTTTAGTGTCATTTAGGTGCATGGAAAGGCAGTTTCTCTTCCATTCTGTGGATGAGGACATGTTCTGTGAAGACCAGAGGTTAAAAGGTCTGTAAGGAATCTCAGTCTGTTCTTTGTCGTCGAGGTGGGGGGAAAAGTAAAGCCAAAGAGCTTGTGACCGTGATTACTATCACTGGTTCAAATGTGATGGTCATGCTGTGCATCTCTTTGACCATTTAATCTTGATTACTTGCCCCCAAAATTGACACTCCCCTTGGAATTGTCAATAAGTGTTCTTTTGTTTAAATGCTGTGAGCTACTCAAAGCTGCTAGTTGGTTCAGGCTTGTGTCGCCAGGATCTGATTTACGAACATCCTGTGTCTTGGGCATCTGTGGAATTTGGCTCCTCGTGTTTCAACTATGTTCTTGATCAAATCTTAAATTGTCTGATTCGGTCTGATACCCTACACATCCCCCCTTCGATCGGCGATGTGTTGAGCTGAAGACATCGGCGAGCGCTGGAGAAACAAAGGCAGAAGAAGC
>NW_015505468.1:1195837-1204973 GCF_001515645.1 Sinocyclocheilus grahami | reverse complement strand
AGTTATGCATAGCAATTATTAGCTGGTCACCAGTCCTTTTAGTGTCATTTAGGTGCATGGAAAGGCAGTTTCTCTTCCATTCTGTGGATGAGGACATGTTCTGTGAAGACCAGAGGTTAAAAGGTCTGTAAGGAATCTCAGTCTGTTCTTTGTCGTCGAGGTGGGGGGAAAAGTAAAGCCAAAGAGCTTGTGACCGTGATTACTATCACTGGTTCAAATGTGATGGTCATGCTGTGCATCTCTTTGACCATTTGATCTTGATTACTTGCCCCCAAAATTCACAATCTCCTTGGAATTGTCAATAAGTGTTATTTTCTTTAAATGCTGTGAGCTACTCAAAGCTGCTAGTTGGTTCAGGCTTGTGTCGCCAGGATCTGATTTACGAACATCCTGTGTCTTGGGCATCTGTGGAATTTGGCTCCTCGTGTTTCAACTATGTTCTTGATCAAATCTTAAATTGTCTGATTCGGTCTGATACCCTACACATCCCCCCTTCGATCGGCGATGTGTTGAGCTGAAGACATCGGCGAGCGCTGGAGAAACAAAGGCAGAAGAAGCCGACAAACACAGCAAACAACAAGACACCTCCATGACAGTTACTGTACTGGTGCAGGCATCAGGTTATTTAGGTACAGGTGGTAAAGTTCAATTAGTCAAAATAGTTTAGTAAATTGAATATGTTTTAGTTCAATTTGGAAATTGTTCTAATTTGGTTCCGTACGTTGATTCATCAATCAAATTTTGCGGTTAACTTTGTTTGGTTCTTCTAGGTTGTCTTAATTTAAAACGTTCACCGTTAATTTTCTAGTAACATCATTTGCAATGAAATGAATTGACCTATCATGCATGGAGCTCTCTGGCTTCCATTCAGTTTAGAGTGGCTGGCAGATATTAGGTGTGATGAGTCAATCTTAATATCAGACCTTTGACCCTTGCAGGGTGTCTAGGTGTTTCACCTACTAAGGAAGGAGGGGAAGGAAAAGGATAGGTAAAAGAAAAACAAAACAAAAACAAAGCTGCTGTGGGTTTTCCTAGCATGGTTTACAACTACTATTGAGCTAGGATGTCATGTGCAGCTAGTGTGTCATGTACCTTAACTTAGTGTCAGGTGTTCTACCTATTGTGAGGATGGCTGCATGTTTCTTCATGGTGAGCATATGTAACTTTATGTTACGCTAAAATTTGGATATTCTACTTGTGGGAAGAAAATGTTAGTTGAATGTGTTATCAGTAGATGTGGTTACCTCTGGGTGTAGGTAATGTTGTGTGTGTGTTAATGGTGTAGTGTATGTGTGGTCAGATCTGTTTCAGTCTGTGTTGTCTCCCCCCTTTTCTTGTATGTCAGTGAAGACGGGCTCTCTGCATCCTTGGCTTGGATGAGGGCGTGTCCATGATCTAATGGGGGTCAGTCCAGCAAGGCAGGAAGTTCTTTAGCAGACAGTCAGAGCTAGTTTGGCATGGCTGTGTGAAGCTGGGGTGCAAACTTTGTCTCCTATGTTGCATTTCTCTTGTGATGCCTTCTGGTTGTGGCAGACTTTCTGACCTTCTGTGCTTGGGTGGTTGCTGTTGCACAGACAGGAATGTGGTTCTTGGAGTTGAAGTTCATTTGACAGTTTGTTAGTGAACGATGGGTGACTGAGGTGATGTTCTTTGGTACCTCAGAGTTTTCATCAACAGTTGGCCGTGAGAGACTTGCTCGTTCTGGGTGGTTGTTGAGCAGGTGCTTGTCATCTCTGATGTGGTGTATCAGGTGATCATCGGCCTTCCGTTCTGTCGCTGGTCACAGCGAGCATGACTCAACTTTGTGGTCATCCATGTTCAGCTTTTCTTGAAGGAACTCTTTCATTTGTCTCATGACTTGTTCCATGTCTTCTGACGGTAAGCTGTCTTGTTCTTGTGCATACTCAGCACTGTGCATGTCTGAGTGGTGCTGAGGTGGGTTTTGCTGTCGCTTACTCACACGAGTTGCTCTTGGATGAGTCAGGCGATTACTTTTGGATGTCTGGTTAGGTTTCCAGTTGTTCCTATCTTTTGGGTTTCTTGAGAAGCGTGGCTGTTCCCATGGATTTTTCCAGCGGCTGGGCTGAAAGCTGTCGTGGACATGGGGGTCACGTTCTCTGTGCTCTTGATGGAAGACTCTGGTGTCGTGATGCCACTGGGTGTCGTCCAGTGCAAGGCTTGAGTCTTTGGTTACAGAGTTCAAGAGTGTGGATGTTTTGTTACCCTTCTTTGAGGCCATCTTCTGCTTGTTGTAGGCCTTCTGTGTTAGGTCACGCAACTGTTGGATGGTCATGGAGCGTGGACAGGCCATGACGCCTAGATGGTGGCTGACTCCAGGGTGCAGATTTCTTAGAAAGAGGCTTTTAAAGTTCACATCCTCTTCAAGGTCAAGTTTGTGGTGTGCACCAAAATAGGCTTGTCGGAGTCGGTTGTAGTAAGCTTGTGGAACCTCTTGTCGACCTTGTTTGATCTCCAAGGCAGTTAACAGTCCATGTTCAGACTCAGGGTCTGTAAACTCTTTAATCAGGACCTCACGAAGTAGCTGGTAGCTTGACTTTGTTTGACTGGGCTGTCGATCTAGGAAGTTTCGTACCTCAGGACTTGATGTGGCTCTTAGGAGGTATAACCTGTCTCTGTCAGTCACATGAGGTCTCATTTCCAGATGAAACTCGATATCTTGCAGGTAGGCCTGGATGTCGTGGCCCTCTGTGGAGTTCAGGTTGAACTTGCTGATGTTTTAGACAGCTTGTTGAGGTCTTTGATGGTCATCCCATGTACAGCTCCAAGGTCTGCTTGGATGGGTGGTTTTATTTTGTTGGCAGCAAAGGGTTTTGTGGCGAAGGCAGGTGAGGTTTTGGGTTGTGGCCCTTCTCGCCTTTCGTCATATGCCAGTTCTTGGAAATGGGACTCCGCTCTGCTCAGCAGTGGTGAGACAGAGATATTTCTCTTTTCTTGGCTCTAGTTTCAGCTCATAAGCATATTTGAGTTATTTTCTGACCATGTAGAGCTCATCGTTGGTATCGTCTAGTTGTTGGGTCAGATATGTACCTTTCAAGGTGATCTTCCAAGGTACTGATTTCAGCGTTCTTGTCTCTGATGTCATTCTTGGCTTTCTCTAGTAGCTGTTCGGCATACTGTAGTCTGTTTACCAGGTCTTTCTTGCATGTTGTTGGTCGAGCTGAGCTGCTGCCAGGGCTGCTTGGAGCTTCTTAACTTGTTCCGTTGTTTCCTGCTCCCTCTCGTTGGGTGCTTTGAGTTGATCTTGAACTTTCACTTCTAGCTTGTCTATGCGGCTTTGAGCACTTGTCAGCTCCTCTTGAAGGTGGGTGATGTGTTTGTCGCTCAGTTTCAGCTGGGTTGTGAAGGCATAGCTTAGGGAGCTGGTGATCTTGACTAGCTCCTCGTGGTTGTTGTTCTAGCTTGAATCTTGTGTCAGGAATCTTCTCAGGATTAGGATTATTATTAAAAATAATAACAGTTCAAATGTCTCTGTCATGCCTCTCAGCCAAGTGTTCACATCTTCCCCATGGGCAATGGGGTCTGCAGTCTGCGGCATGTTGACACGCTGGGGAGAAGAGAGACTGACACAGATCTGTGTGGAGTAGAAACCTATGTGTGGTGAGACAACTAAGTGTGGTGTCAGTGATCGTGAACCACTAGTGAAGTGTGAAGTGTGTTGATGACTGTGTTGGTCTCGGGGTGTCTAAGTAGACTAGAGATGCGAAGACTTCGTCACTCTAATGAGGAAGAGGAAAAAGAGAGAAAAAGGTGAAAACAATTCAATGAAAAGAAACAATTCCTTTTCAGTTAGAGAAATTATTATAATTTTTTTTTCAATTGAATGTTGTTATCAAGAAGGTAAACAATATTATTAAATCTCTGTTTTAGACAAAAGAATGCAATAATAATGTTGATATCTCTTTTCTTAGTCTGACAGGATTGACAACCATACACCTTACAGTTGGGCCGCTCACCAGGGAGGCTGCGAAGGTGACAGTTGTTCAACACTTATCTCTATTAAATTGATCTCAGCGTTGGATGAGATGCTAAAATTTGGATTGCCAATTGTAGGGAGGTTAGGAAGAACGAAGGAGGGGTTGATTACAATCAAATTCATAAGGATGATTCGTCTTCTTCGGCAAGATTGTGTATTTCATTCACATAGAATTGATTGATGGTTCTTACAGGTCCCTACACCTGTGAAGAGGAAAGAGGAAAGAAAGCAGGAGAGAAGGGATGGAGACAGTAAACTGAGTGGATCGGGTCCACTAGCAGGCTCTGTTGCTGTTATGCCCAACTACGAGTAGAGCGTTGTTTTTAGTTGCTGCACAACTAATCAAACAAAAATACAATTTGAGTGAAAGAGAGTTGTCTTTCTAATCTCTTTGAACTCGTAGTGAGGGATAACAATGTCTCCTATTAGGGGCTCAGGTGTGTCGTTCCCAAGCTAGGATATACAGAGGAAAGAGAATGATAAGTAAAGTCAAATTAAAAAGTAATACATGGGCAAAATAAGTAAAAATGAAGTTAAATAAAGAAGGAAATAAATAAATCAAACAATAGTGGCTAGGTGTATAACCAAACAGGAAGAAAAGGGGTAAAACGCAATAAAATAATGAGTAAGTATAAGTCTGAATAGAATTTATTGATGGGGGTAATAACATCAATTAGGTAGAATAAGTTTATTTACACTTTAAAAGTTCAAGGCTTATTCGTACCTAAGATGATTGGGCCTAAGAGGGAATACTAGAAATAATGATCATATGAAATGATCTGAGGGGGAAATTTGAATGATTCCAAATAAAATTAAATTAAATTTGAATTTGGCACAATTAACAATTGTGAGTCAGTATTTCACTGTCTAGTAAAATAGGATAAAGTGGTAGGAAGTGAGAAAAGGTTGAAATAAGAAAGGGAAAGAGACCAAAGTGTACTAGTTGAGGTGTTTAAAGGGTTACATCACTTTAGCTATCCCAAACAGACACTGCATTCAACCACTGGATGTTAATGCTAACTGATAACCTTTGAGGCTAATGGCTTTAGCATAGACTTCAATGTAAACTCCACCGTTTCGTTAGCTTACATATGCTATGCTATGATATGCTATGTTATGTTATACTATACTATACTATACTATACTATAATGTGCTGTGCTGTGCTGTGCTGTGCTGTGTTGTGCTGTGCTATTCTATACTACGTTATATGCTATGTTATGTTACACTATACTATACTATACTATACTATACTATAATATGCTATGTTATGTTATACTATACTATACTATACTATACTATAATGTGCTGTGCTGTGCTGTGTTGTGTTGTGCTGTGCTATTCTATACTACGTTATATGCTATGTTATGTTACACTATACTATACTATGCTATGTTATGCTATACTATACTATGCTATGCTGTACTATACTATACTATACTATACTATACTATGTTATGCTATACTATACTATACTATACTATACTATACTATAATATGCTATGCTATTCTATACTACGTTATAATATGCTATGTTATGTTACACTATACTATACTATGCTATGTTATGCTATACTATACTATGCTGTACTATACTATACTGTTATGCTATACTATACTATGTTATGCTATGCTATGTTATGCTATACTATACTATACTATACTATACTATACTATACTGTTATGCTATACTATACTATGTTATGCTATGCTATGTTATGCTATACTATACTATACTATACTATACTATACTATACTGTTATGCTATACTATACTATGTTATGCTATACTATACTATACTATACTATACTATAATATGCTATGCTATTCTATACTACGTTATAATATGCTATGTTATGTTACACTATACTATACTATGCTATGTTATGCTATACTATACTATGCTGTACTATACTATACTGTTATGCTATACTATACTATGTTATGCTATGCTATGTTATGCTATACTATACTATACTATACTATGCTATGCTATGTTATGCTATACTATACTATACTATACTATACTATACTATACTATACTGTTATGCTATACTATACTATGTTATGCTATACTATACTATACTATACTATGCTATGTTATGCTATACTATACTATACTATACTATACTATACTATACTATACTGTTATGCTATACTATACTATGTTATGCTATGCTATACTATACTATAATATACTATGTTATGCTATACTATACTATACTATACTATACTATACTTACTAAGTAAATAAATAAATGGTGATTAAAACAGGGGGAAATCGCACAAAACAACTTACACTCCAGTTATTACGGCCTATTTTGTAAATACCAAAGGTCCACTTGTCCTAGCGTTAGCTTCCTCATTAGCATTCTGATAAATGTGGAGTGCAAAGTTTGTAGATACTGGAAAAAACAACAACTGATGAAACACATTCACAAATAACAAATACAGTTAGCAGTAATAGGAAAAATAAGTTGTGTAAAACAAATTAGACTCCAGTTATTAGGACCTATTTTGTAAATATCAAATATCCACTTGTTATAGCATTAGCATTCTGATGAAGTCTGTAGATATTACTGGATAAAACCAACAGACCAAACACACACATATATATATATATACAAATATAACATAAGTGGAAAAAAAGGAAAAATAAAGTTGTTTAAAACAAATTAGTCTTCAGTTATTAGCACCTAAATTTGGTAAATATTCATTAGCATTAGTGTCTTCATTAGCATTCTGATGAAGGTAGAAACTCTGTTTTTTTATTTCTGGACAAAACCAACACACATAAAAAAAATTAAAATCAATTTTAAAAAATGGTGATTGAAAAATAAACAGGAAAATAAAGTTGTTAGGACCTAAATGTTGTAAATATCAGAGCACCACTAGCGCTAGCATCCTCATTAGCATATTCTGATGAAAGTGAAGTGGAAAGTATGTGAACTATATTCTCTATATTTCTGGCCAAAACCAATTGAGCAAAAAAAATAAAAAATACAAGTGGTGATAAGAAAAGAAGGGAAAACTAGTTGTGTGAAAGAAATTACACTCCAGTTATTATAGGGCCTATTTTGTAAATATCAAAGATCCACTTGTCCTAGCGTCAGCTTCCTCATTAGCATTCTGATGAAAGTGGAGTGGAAAGTCTGTGAACTCGGAGGTTATCTGACGCCGCAGTGCCGCGCCGCACCGCGCCGCGCGTCTCTCTCTCTCTCTCCAGCGCACACGCGCCGCTCAAGAGGATGAGGCGCGGACCTCTCTCAAATCACTTCCTTCATAACAATTAAAATATGCAAAGTGATCATTTTCTTTAAGTAGCCTTAAATGTGCAATCGATTTAAATGTGAGGGAAATTGCCTAAAGCTCCGGGCGAGGAGGGGGGAGAAAAAGAATAAATTATGCAAATCGCAGAAAGGACTCTTGAAAGCCTAATTTTTCTGTAATAAGCATACTGTTTCATTTAATTTTTTGCCTCTTATTAAAAGTGACAGTTCTTTTGCACCGTCTGATGGCTACTTCTGACATAAGCCGGCGGAAAGGACTGGCCAGCTAAACGCCAAAGCGTTTTCTCTAGCTTTTAGATGATGGTTACATTCACAAAGTAATTATGCGCCGGAGAGTCCAGAAATAAGCTTTAATTACATAGTAATCGCCTCTGATGGACACTGCGAAGTGTGAGAGCTGCCAGACTGCAATCCATCAATGCCAAACCCCTGGCCACTTTTAATTCTCCTTCATTTGCATCATAACCTCCGCACCAAGTTGCACAAATGCTGTAAAATGTTAATAGGACCTGTCTCTCTACTCAGAATGAATACTTAAGCCGTTTTCATCTCTCTCTCCCCCACAACCCTCTTTTCTTCCACTATCGCTCTCTCTCACCCTCCGCGCACGTCTGCGCTCTCAGTCTCCGGCGCGCCGTCAGGGGAGCGCGTTAGTCCGAGACAGCGCATGGTCACTGCTGCACTAATTGGGAGCACTATGCTAAGTTTTATCTCCTCATTTCTAACAAGCCATACATACACACAATCCCTGACGCCTTTCTCTCTCTTTCTCTTGTGTGTGTGTGTGTGTTCCGGGGAAAAAAGTGAAGGATTTGTTAATGGTTTGTGTGTGTGTGTGTGTGTGAAGTGTGTAAGTGCATGATATAAAAAAAGAAGAGCATGCTTTTCATGTGTACTTTGCCTTACCACGTCTGAGTACTACAGCAATTACTTGATAAAATCTGACAATGTGCCCGTAATCGTTCTTTTGCTCTCCAACACGTTTGCAAACACGCGCATGTGTTTTTCTATCACTTGCCAGTTTTATTTTGCTAATTCAGAACAATGTCATAAGGTTTATGCTTCATATTTGTAGCACAGCATGTGAAGATAAACCTAAATATAAAATTGTACAGAATTGTAAAAAATGTGTGTGTGTGTGTGTGTGTGTTAGGACTTTAGGACCAACATTAGTTAAATATTATGAATACATTTATGAATAGTAATAAGTGTGTTATATATAGCTTTGCATTAAGACTGTTAACAATACAATGTGAAGTTATATATTAAAATGGTTTAATTGTAAATATCGGATAGTAGTATTTGTTGTACTGCCTTTATGCTGATTTTACAAAATGTTTTACAGTTTCTTACTGTAATTACAGTAAAATACTGTATTGCATGAATGAAAATCAAGACTAATAAGGAGAATTACAAAAATAATGCAAATGATTGCCATTCTTATTAGAAAGATAATGCCATTATTGAAAATATCTCAACGCATTATGTATTATTTAAAAAAAAAATACTTAAATACAGTAGGATTTAAATAAATGTAAAAACATTTTATTTTTTTATGTCATTAATTTCTCCTTTTTTACATTAAGATTTAAGACATTAATAGGCTATAATATTAAGAAAATGAAATCTGTTTCTAGGACTAAGTTTTGGGGGGGAAATCTAATTATTGCTTGCTTGATTGATTGATTTGACCCGTAAATGTTCTCAACAGATTTTGTAATATTCACCTAAATACATTTATTTCAAGTGAGGAGATATTTAAATCTGCTGTTATTGTTTTATATATATATATATATATATATATATATATATATATATATATATATATATATATATATATATATATAGACACAC
>NW_015505468.1:1187261-1195810 GCF_001515645.1 Sinocyclocheilus grahami | reverse complement strand
ATATATATATATATATATATATATATATATATATATATATATATATATATATATATATATATATGGTTAGTCACACATAAAGAAAGAGAGAAACAAAGAAAGTGTCTGTGGACTGCCGAGAGAAGCAGACTACACTCTCACATTTGTGCATTTATAAACACATTTAAAGAGCTTCCAAAAAATCGATATGGAATAGTTGCTCGGTCCAAACAGGGATGTGAGACCACAGAGGCTGCTGTCTAGCTGCAGGCAGGACTGACTGTGTGAGCAAAGGCGTAAGTGCATGCAGAACGTGAGAGATGCATGTGTGTGTGTGTGTGTTTGCAGAGAGAGAGCGAGAGCAGGTGGCTGTGGCCTCCAGTCAAACCACCAAACTGCCCACCTCCAATTAGCACTTGACTTCACTGCATAGAGTTAAAAACGCACAACCTTCACTCCTTCATCACGGAGGAGAAGAGGTGTCTGGGTAAGGGTCGAAAGGTCAACCTGCTGAATTTTGAGAGAGTTGAGATGGCAGTGGTTGTGATGTGTATAGATGTGTTTGACATCAACCTCGCTTAGCCTTGCCGATCGGCCAGAATACCTGCCGATTGCATTCAGGGGAGAATTTTAAAATAGAGATCATTTCTGCTTCCGGAGTCTACAGGAACCTCTCTTGCCACATGAACAGTATGTTGTACCCGAGTTGACTTGGTGCCAGTGTTATTTTAGTATAATTGAGATACTATTATAGATTTTATTAATATATTTATGTTTTTATTTCCATTTAATGTTAATTTGAAAGTTTTAGTAATTTTGTTAAGTGTTTTTGTTATTTTTTTAAATATGTCTATACCGTTTTTATTAATTTGATTTTAGTTTGTTATTTTAGAACATAAAATGAAACTAAATGAAAATGAGGAATGTTGCCTAGCTGAATAAAATGTGTTTTAGGGTTTGTTTGTTTTTTTTGTTTTTTTACATATTTTATTTCAGATTACATTTATTTCACAAAATGAAAATGTTTTTTTTTTATGGTTTTAGTTTTATTTAACAATAATATATGGAAGCCACATAATAAACTTATCTCAAATTTCAGACTTTGTTCTAAGAATTGCCAGATATAAACACAGAATTTGTGAGATATAAAAACATTTTAAGAAGTTTTTTTAATCTCACAATTCTGATATTTTTCTCAGAATTATGAATTTACATTTCAGTTGTTGATTTTTGCTTCTGCCATGGAATAAAAAATAAAAAGGTATTTGCGACTTTTTTTCCTCACAATTCAAACTTTTTTCTTGCAATTGCAAAAAATCATAATTGTGATGTAGACTCAGAAGTGCGAGAAAAAGTCAGAATAGTGAGATAAAAAAGAACATATTTCCTCGCTATTGCGAAGACGATATGTGTGAGAAAAATTCTGAATTGTGAGATAAAAAGTCAAAATTACTATTTGTATTGTTTTATTCTGTGGCGAAAACTGGTTTTCATAGTAATAACCCTACTTTCTAGTTGGTATTGGGGGAGGGACATTCTCATTCAACACAGCATTTGATTGGACAAATATCTGAGTGCAGAAGGAGTCATAAGCATTTTTGGTTTGTTTTCCGGAAAGAGAAAAACTGCACATTTTAAATGTATGAATTTTAAATGCATTTTTTTTTTATCTGCTAAAAGTGATTTTCAACACTAGCATATAGATGAGCTCAAAATGCTGCAATCAAATGCACTGGAGAAAGTAATATTATGGATAGAGAACTCATATTTTAGCCGGAAGCAATGGTTTGACGTTAAAAATGGCTTGATGTATTTGTTTCTTACAAACACGCAGCTTTTCACTTTTCACAACTGATGGACTGGAGTGGTGTGGATTACTTGTGGATTATTGTGATGTTTTTATCAGCTGTTTTGACTCTCATTCTGACGGCACCCATTCACTGCAGAGCATCCATTGCTGAGCAAGTGATGTAATGCTACATTTCTCCAAATCTGATGAAGAAACAAACTCATCTACACCTTTGAGAAAGATTTTGTAGTAGATTTTCAGCAAACAACAACTGATTCTCACTCTTTTTTACCCCCAAAATGGATCATCCCAATCTCACACCGATAAGAGCCAGCAATGATATCCATTCAAACACCTATTGCTTGAGGTCAGCTTCCTCTCCCTGTCATTTCACATATATATTTACACAAGGACGACCCTCACCGAATAAGATGGAACATGCCAGATAATCATACCATCATCCCTCATTGGCTGCACATTTTCACAAAGTGGCCAAAGTGTCATGTAGTTCCCCTTTAGCGTGTTGAGAACGGCAGCTCTGGAAGAACTTAATGATGTGCTGATCACAGCTGATACCTGTTCCTCTGCCACAGCGCAATAAATATCCTCATTAATGTCAAGGAACCAAAGAGTGGCCCATTATTTAAAAGTTATGTCTTAATAAAGCCGCTTTTTCTTGATCTGTAGAGTGACACAATTTCGTGTTCTAATTCAGTGGCAATTATCCATCTTGTTTTTTTTTTTTTAATAAGACTTGAATATCCAAGTAACATTTTAATTACAACAATACATTAAGCTGTTACAGCATTCCGGCTCAAACTCCGATAGCGTAGATTTTTATTAATATCTTAATTACTATTTGGAAATCCCTAATTGACTGTAATACGTAGCACTCCTATTGATTGTAGGTCATTTCAAATATAGAAATTGGTGTAAGAGAGCAAACGAATCTCTGGTAATTGTTTTCACACTGTTTAATTATTAATAATTATCCCCTTCTTTTTCTATAAAGCACGACAGCGAGGTTCCAGAAGACACAATTCCATTCATTTTCCTCACAGTGCATTGATTTTAGAGATAAAATATAAACCTTTCAAACCAGACCTACTGTGACCCTGATTTTGAATTGTGTTTATGCATTTTATCCAGTAGACGCTTTTATTCAAAGTGACTTACAGTGCATTCAAGGTATGCATTACATGACCTTGATGCTGCAAGCGCAGGAATGTTGATGATATTTGCTTAGAAGCCACACGTTATCGTTTTAAATTTGTTTAATTGCAAAATTGAAGAGAAATCCTGAAAACGTGTGAATTTAGTAATTGAGTACACTCTCAAATTACTCTTAAATATTTGTGTATGTTTGAGTGGGTGTGTGTGTGTGTTTTAAATTATTATTTTATCCACCTAGCTGCTATAGGTAAATAACTAGAAAAATACAGTACATGTATTTTATGCTATAAACCAAGGTGTTTATGATCATTATTAGTATATAAAATATGATGATGTATACCAGTTTGCAATATTAATCAGGACAATATTTAACTGTTTTGGTACAGCTAAAATAACTGGAATATATATATATATAATAGTATCTAGATTCTAAAATAACACTGATGTGTGGCTCATTCTATCATAAAAGGAGTGGATAATATTTATAGAATTTATAATATTTATGTATTTTATAATATGTATAATATTTTAAATACTTTGTTTACTTTTACGTTTTTGTTTTTAAATGCCTTCAGGGGAAAAAATGCATAGGAAAACCCTTCCAGAACAAAAGCCTCTGTCGAAGTGGCCATCCGCTGTTGCGCTCTATCACGGCTTTCAAAAGCTACAGCTGCCATGTTCATCTCTTAGCTCTAACGCATCTTTTCCTGCTAGTCTTAACCAGGAGCAAAGAACAAGAGGAGCTAATAGGGTGCTCTATGTTAGCGCGTCCAATAACCACACACATGCGGCTCACAGGGAAATCGTTTGAAACATATAGCATCAGTCTTTCAATTTGATCCCTCTCCCCTCTGCAAACCTCTCCTGTAACATCATTATTGATGGCGGATCTAAATCCTCCTCTGACAGGCCTGTGTTATCCGGGCTCGGGGGAAATGCAAATTGATTCCAGATCTGAAGTGGCATTTTTTGAGGGCCTGAACACATTACGCACTCTGTCATTTCAGGCCCAACTGGAAGAATCACAGGTAAATGTCAGTCTCCATCTCCCCCGCTGAGTGTTTCGCACAACGATCGCAACGCAAACAGGCGGGCATCTGTTTGATATGGGAAGCGTCTCTCGTTTTCACACGCTGCTCTGTTTATCACAGATGAAAATCAGATATCGCTGCCTCAGATGAGTGATTGACTCATACCAAACCTGAGCTAATATAGTCCCACACACACACTTGAAATTACAATTCATGAAGAGAAATATCACAGTTGGAATGCCAATATAGAGCTCTAAAACCTGGGCTGCCTTGCTGTCTATGGCCTACAAAGGCAGCTGCCATATAAGGGAGCATCCTAACAGAAATTAAACCACGTATGTGACTAGTTTTTTAATTAACTTTAGTAGAATTTGCATTGTAGCACTTCTGGGTCTGTCATCCTGAAATCAGTGTTTTTTGAAAAGGCTTTTGGTTAAATGCCTGAAATAACATTACAATTTATTCTATGACATAAAATACATCAGAAATACCCAACTCATGATTCTTTAGGCTTTTATGTGTCTTGAAATTAGGTTGTTGCTAACAGGTGCAAAAATGAGAATCCAGAGGTTGTCTGGGATATTAAAAGGCACCATATGTAAGATTTTTTTATTAAAATATCCAAAAACCACTAGAACAGTGTTATATATTTTGCTGACTTGCGTACTTACATTATCTCAAATGTTTGAAGAATGTTTCGAAGAATGTTTAAATCCAGAGAAATAAGCAATTTAAACTAGTGGCACGGAGCGTGTCCATTGTGTCATTGTGTCGCCTGCCAATGACGTCATAACCCCTCGATTACCGAAAACATGAAAACACCAAAGCCGCTTTAATATGTTGTGCGTTTTATTTAGTACGACCGCACAGAGTAGGATTATAACAGAACTTTCAAATGTATCTAGTATGATAAAACAGCGCTGCTTTACCCCACATACGCACGACCGGAAGCAGCGGAAGCGGTCGACTGTGGCATAATAAAAGCTCCGCTGATTTCGAGCCGTGTGTCACGCTCGTTCAGCGGCCTTGTTTCGCTTCGACGGCTTTCAGCCTCACCCTGCTTCATACTACTACGTTAATAAATCATTAGCTCATCCATGAACATGATTTCTGCCCGAGTCCCGTCGGACTGCATCGGGATCAAGACCACAACTCCCATGATTCCACACTCAGTCACGGCGTCATCAAACTACACCTTTGTCTCTTTGTTTATTTTGAATACGCGCCCTCTAGCGGCGAAAATTACATATTGTGCCTTTAAATGAAACTCATCTACTCACCAGTTGCTTTCACAGCCTCGTGTTTATAATCGCACTCTTGCAAACTATTTTAAATCAAACTTTCCGAATAGATTTGAATTTGCATGATTTGAATGATTGCATGAGTTGCGTGATTTGACTGTCCAACTTTAGCGTTTTACTTCTGCCCAGTATTATTTTAGTATCATTGATATACTGATATAATTTTTTGTTAATATTTTGAATTATATTTTACTTGTTTTCATTTTTATTTTTAAGTTTCAGTAATTTTGTTTTTTTGTTTGTGTTTTTGTCAATTTTATTAGTTTTATTGTTTATATATTGTTTTATCACGTTTTCAATCTTAGTTTTAGTTTATTTAGTTTTAGTTATTTTAAAACTTCAACTTAAAATATACAAAAATGAGAAACGTCTATGCAACTAGATGAAATAAAATAAGCTTATGGGGTTTTATACATTTTATTTATTTCAGTTAATGTGTAATTTAATTCAAGTAATAAACATGTTTTTATGGCTTTTGTTTCAGTTAACAATAATAACTTCAAAATTCTTAAAAGTTGTGTCCATTTGTGAAAATTATCTGGATAAACAAAATATGTAACCTGTGTTGGTCACAGAACTTATTTTCTGCAATAACCCAAAGGCACAAGGGAACTAGGGTGATTCTAACTTTCAAATGCATCACTTCAGCACTCTATAGGCTCAAAAAATAAAGCACAACTGCTGGGTAAAACAGTTCATTTCTAATTGCATTATTGGATCACTCTATCCGCAAAGGATACATGCAATGTCAAGAGAAGGTATATTTGATAAGCTGCTTACCTTTTGCAGTAGCCTTCATGTTCAGAATCCTTCAAATGGATCTCGTGTGTCTGCTAGAGCTCTTTAGAGACTAAATTCACAGTTTGCCATCAGAAATCACACCTGTAATTCAGAAAATGCAGCATTAATTTGAGAGTAACATCTTAGGTATAATGTTCAATCAAATAGGTTTTTGGCTGAGTCCAAACAGACACTATATTCAAGTCCTGAAATTGTGATGGTTGACATTAAGTGATAACCAGAGCAGCGTTTTGGTCTCCAAACAAGAATCATGGATGCCAACAGTTCAACCCATTTGCCAATAGAGTAGCTACACTTGGAAATAATTGAACCATGTTGTCTAATGAGTGTTCACATTCATGTCTACAGATCTCAGACTCTGAAAACTGAACATTACCTTTCATGAAAATGTGTGTATGAGACATGAGAGGCTATGAAAACAAAATTAGGTTTACTGACAAGAAAAGGAGGAATTAAAATGGAACGAATTAATGACAGGAAGGGAAATCTAGAGAAATAGAAAGAAAAAGACTGCTGGAACGGTGAAATAAAGGGGAAGCAGATGGGTGAAAATGAAGGTCAAATTGGATTGGGAGGTTTGTCAAAATGTGATGACATAAGCAATCTGTACACTGTTATTGCACTTTGCTGGAGGTGGAGGGAAACATTTTAAAATTACAGGAAAAAAAGAAAAGGAAAAAACGGGAAAGAAAGCACAGGAGCTGCCAGCTCTCTGCCAGGAATGATCGCCTCAAGTGTTTTCTCTTTGTTCCCTCGCCGATTCGCTTTCCTCTATCTCTGGTTCGCTTGTGCTTGCTCTCTTCCTACTATAAGAAATAAAAAACAAATCACAATTGAAATCTCTTCAATATCTCAATCGTTTCTCTTTAACCAGGGATCGCAGGTGTTCTGAGGGTCGAGCATAGCAGCACTAAATGCAAAAACCAAAAGAACGCTCAATGCAAATAAATGCATGAATAATTATATATATATATATAATTAATTTTTTTGTGAAATAATAAACAATAAAATGTTTTTGCTGTTTCTGGCTTCATTTTCTCATAGGTTTTGGTGTGGAGTCAGTGAATGAGCAAGGTCAAAAGTTTTTTTTTCTTATGATTTCTGAAGGGTCAAGTGATACTGGAGACTGTAGTAATGATGCTGAAAATTCAGCTTTGCATCACAGAAATAAATTAAATTACATTTGAATATACATTCAAATAGAGAACAGTTGTTTTAAACTGTAATAATATTTCATAATATTACTGTATTTTTTATCAAATAAATGCAGTCTTGGTAAGAGACTTAACAGAAACTCTGTAATATATATATATATATACACATATATAATACTGTATAATATATGTGTTTTAATTATGTATAGGATAGCAAATGAAATTAAATACATTATTAATACATTTCAATGTTTAATTTTGAAAACAATTTTGAGAACTGTGATGAATCACTTAAAATCTTAAAATTGAGAAAAAATTTAGACTTCTGCTTCTCCTAAGAAAATGGTCCCGTAAAGAAATCTCACATTCCTTCTAGTTTCCGCAGAGCTTTCATCAATGTGGTCAGATTTATCAAGACAGTTTGCAATAAAGTCTGAGAACTCAATATGAGCTCAAACATTTCTCATCAAATTCTCCTCAAACCGCATGATCTGAGGAGCTACAGTCCACATTAATGTTGTAGCTCTATCCACCTTATTTTTCAATGTGGAAGTAAGCCGTTTTCTGTGAATGTGCGAGACATCCGGTTCAGAAGAATAACAAAGTAGTAAACGGTAAAACTGTTTGCACTGCAAACCAGTGTGTTCATAATTAAGATAATACATTAAAATAACATGGTAAGAAACACCAGTCTGCAATATCAAGCAGCAAAACGAGCTGTTTTGTGCAGTCAAAAATAGCTGGAAGCAGATGACACCGGAAGCCAGACACATTCAATTTATGAATGGCGCTGGCTCTTGCGGCAAAAATAAGGTGGCTAAGCCTTACGTTAGATGCCATGTTGAATTTAATGCCGATGAAAACACTGAGGGATCAACTAACATAGATCACATAAATTTAACAACTCACAACTTTCAAAACTGTTTTATGGAGTTTTTGTCTACTTAAAGTTTTTCTTTATTTTTTCTGAAAGACATTTCGCCAACTGGGCAACCAGTTGTGAATCAACAGCACAATTAAGGGCTTTGTACATATATCCCTCACAGTCTCGTTTTCATTCCTGTCAGAAATTAAATATGGTGCTACCCTGATACTGTATGTCAAAGTTTGATTTAGAAGAAACACCAGAGACAAAGTTGATACTTCAGCTGAGAACTCCATTAAGTCTCCCAAGTGTTGAGCGTCACCCGCTCGTTTCTCTTTTTTCTCTGGTCTTTGCCTCCTACCAGCCCTCACACACACACACACACACACACACACACACACACACACACACACACACACACACACACACACACACACACACACACACACACACACA
>NW_015505468.1:1173683-1184565 GCF_001515645.1 Sinocyclocheilus grahami | reverse complement strand
CTCGTTTTCATTCCTGTCAGAAATTAAATATGGGGCTACCCTGATACTGTGTCAAAATTTGATTCTATTTTAGGAGAAACACCTGAGACAAAGTTAACACTTCAGCTGAGAACTCCATTAAGTCTCCCAAGCATCGAAAAAGCCACCTCTGAGCATTACCCTCTCGTTTCTCTCGTCTCTGCCTCCTACCAGCCCTCACACACACACATGGATGGATGCCAGATGAAGAGGAGAGGCATATCTGGGTGTAATGTCATTATGAACGCTTCCCTTAAAGCTCAATCATAACTGCGTTATGAGTGATACAGCTCTTTATATGACACAAACGAAGTCGTACATCTTCCCCTGGATTGAGTCATCAATTTCCCCTGGCGATAAGGCTCGTTTGCAGTACCTAATCATCTGTCTGCTCCACGCTGTCCTGCAGGCTGATCGGATGGCGCTTTTGAATACTGCTACAACAACCATGACAATCGTAGCCGTCCATTAAGATTGAAAGGCCTCCATTATGGTGCCTGCCTGTGGGGGGATCTTTGTGAGTGAAACACGGGGCCACGTAAATCACTCCGCTCGGCAGTGTGTTTATTGATTACAGCCACTTGTGTGCTGAATTCTGCGCCGAATAAAGGAGGGGATTTATTTTCCTCGCTGTCAGAGCGTCGGTGCGCAGGCGAGCCGCTCAGGAGAGTTTTACAGCTCAAGGTGCGACGGGGATACGGGTGAGATTTCTATACGAGCGCACGCGTACGCTCTTGTATACTCAGTGATAGCAACCCCGCTGGGCCATTGATTTCTTTGATGCTCTGTAATGAAGCAATGCTGAGACGTAAATTATGTATTAACCAGCAGACAGGCGATGACCTCTGATTCATTCACAACCTGTTATGTTTCATACAGCAGGCCTGCTATGCTTTCGCTTATTCATACTGCCATTTCGCTGAGCAAGCCACTTCAGGTCACAAATTTTCTGGCCGCCATTTAACATGGCCTCTTTTGTAGCAATCAACATAAAACAGCAGACAAAATCAGATACTGTATGACAATAAAGACGTACGTAGAATCATCTCACAATAAATAACAATTTCCAAAATGTTCATAAGAACAATTTATATGCTACAACGTCTTTAGAGTGATTTTACCAATTTGTTTAACCTTTATAAAAGATACACTTTTTTCTAAGTAGCCTATATAATATAGGTTAATGCTGAATTACCATGTTAAAAGTCACAGTACAGTATTACAGTTCAAAATAGTCTTAGCTTATCCAGTAACAGTATTCGCCAAACTATTGAAATTAAAATTGATGCAATTTCCAAGTACTCTACAATATTCAACAAGAAAAAAAAATACAAATTAGACTTGTTTCTATTTGAGAGAGTGAAGCTTTTCAACGCCTCTGCTCTCAGAGCTCCCCAAACCGTAAATCTGCGCCGAATCTCCCAGTTTATGGTCAAACCTCCCAAGAGCCCGGTCCAGAGCTCTGCTGGGATTCTCTCTGGCTGTAAAGTGCTTCCTGAGTAATCATTACCCACAGTTTTGGAGCAGTGCTGGCTGGCAGTGTGTTGATATTTTCTCCATCCTTTTCATTAATTGAGTATTGACGGAGATTGGAGAGTCATTACACCTCATTGATCTGTCTTAGTTCTGCGGTCCAACGTTGCCAAACTGCCGGATAACCAACGAGAGCTTGAGGGAATTAGTTTAAAGTGTATAACTCAACATTATATCATAACCAGCATATCAGTGTGAGCGCCTAGAGAGCTAAAGGAACCAGCTTCTGCCTCCTCAAACTTATTTAGGAGGATGCAGGGCTTAATTTGTACAGTCAGAATTGGATCCGGCACTTATTTTATTGGATACGCCTCTGACATAAATGTATGCTTTGACCTCTACATACGTTGCATGGGAAAAAAAATCAAGTAAAATAATAAAAAATAAGGCTGACAATAGCTTGCAATATCACCCCTAAAATGTAAAACAAAAATTTGCATTGCAGTTTTTTGTTAATCGTACTGTATGTACAGTCTATGACTATTTGGAATGGAATACCAGCTTAATAATTCATGAATACTGTGTAGTAAATACTATGGAAGCCCGTTTTCACCACAGAATAAAAAGTTAAAAGGCAATTGTGACTTTTTTTTTCTTGCAGTTCTGAAAAATTGCAAGATATAAAATCAATTGTGAGATATAAATTCACAAAGTCAGAATTGTAAGATACAAATGATATTTCTTGCAATTCCAAGTCAACATCTTGCAATTCTGTTTTTTGTTTCCACCATGAAAAAAAAAAAAAAAGGTAATTGCTACTTTTTATTTCACAATTCTGACTTTTTTTTCTTGCAATTGTGAGTTAATCTCACAATATAAATGTATATCTTCCCACTTTTTTCTCAGAATTGTGAGAGCGAGTCAGAATTGTGACAAAAAGTCACAATTACCTTTTAGTTTTTTATTCCCTGGTGGAAACAGGCTTCAATAAAATGCGTACTTTATAAAGACATAGGTACAATTTTGACTATAGATATTTTGCATTTTGTGCACAGCATAATACTGCATAAATAGTATGAGTAGTGTGCTATATCTAACCTATCCTCAGTCATGTCTTATAATGGCAGGAATTCCTCTTATAATAAGTTGATCGGAACAATTGCAGGTCATTATTTTTGCAATTTATGGATGCTTTGCTTTGGGTAATGCTGAAGGCACAGAAAATACACACTTTTGCATTAAAAGCATTGACAAACGTATAAAGTCTAGCTGAAAAAGGGAAGAAACAGCAACTGCTAGCCACGTCTGCAAAGAACAAAGGTCACTGACAAAAATGTTAGTACTAGACATTTCAATTGCATGTTAAATGTGCTGCTGTTGTCGATTTATGGCAGTTGCTTCCTTGACATTTTTACAAAGGTTCTCCTTAAATCTTAGGTCAGATTTCAGTGATATTCAGGCCCATGAGTTCAAGGGTTTTGAGAGCACTTTCATGGCCTGTTCTGAACTTAAAGACATTGTAAAAAACATTGTTGATGATAAAAAACATTTGTTTCCACTGTATATCCTGTTCACAACTGAAAGAATAAACCAATTCACTCCTGTGTGCTTGGAAAAAAATGTGGCATTTCAATCCATAAATGTAAATACGGTGCTGCTCATCTCTGATGATAATGTACCACTTTTGTGTAGGTTGGTGTTAGCAGAGAGAAGAAGATCTTTCTGCTAGTGGGTAAAATCTATTGATTGAGAATTCCTACAGCTCCAGAGTGATAAATATTCATTGCAGAATCTGATTGTGAAATGGTGATCAGCATTTGAACGGATCGCTTTCCATGCGCATTTATTTCTGTAAAGGGAGAAAACTTCTCTTTTAAAAGTCTCCCGGCAGAGCTACAAATTAGACTTGTTTCTATTTGAGAGAGTGAAGCTTTTCAACGCCTCTGCTCTCAGAGCTCCCCAAACCGTAAATCTGCGCCGAATCTCCCAGTTTATGGTCAAACCTCCCAAGAGCCCGGTGTCCAGAGCTCTGCTGGGATTCTCTCTGGCTGTAAAGTGCTTCCTGCTGAACTTAAAGACATTGTAAAAAACATTGTTGATGATAAAAAACATTTGTTTCCACTGTATATCCTGTTCACAACTGAAAGAATAAACCAATTCACTCCTGTGTGCTTGGAAAAAAATGTGGCATTTCAATCCATAAATGTAAATACGGTGCTGCTCATCTCTGATGATAATGTACCACTTTTGTGTAGGTTGGTGTTAGCAGAGAGAAGAAGATCTTTCTGCTAGTGGGTAAAATCTATTGATTGAGAATTCCTACAGCTCCAGAGTGATAAATATTCATTGCAGAATCTGATTGTGAAATGGTGATCAGCATTTGAACGGATCGCTTTCCATGCCTCAACATCAGCGGACGTAATTGCTTTAGCACAGCTGCTACCGCGCGAGCTCACCCACTGCTTTAAATTCACACGGGACGCCTGAAAAAACCTGAACATGCAAAAGCTTGGACGTTTAAAGGAATAGTTCAACCAAACATGGAAATTCTGTCAGTATTTACTAACCCGTATGCTGATTTTCTTTTTCTTCCGTAGAATACAAAAGGAGAATTTTTGAAGAATCTTCACGTTTATCTTCCACACAGGGACAGTTTACATTGGCCAAGCTCCTAAAAGGACAGAAAAATAGTATAAAAGTAGTTTGTGCAACACAATGAGTCTTCTGAAGTCATACAATATACTGTATATATATATATATATATTTTTTTTTTCTTTTGTGCAAAATCATACAGGAACCTATTAAGTATAGTAAACCTGCCGTCATGCACCATTTTGAAATGTGAACAAATGCAAATGAGACTTCAGAGCTTCGGCAAAGGGGAAGATTATCAGTCTTTTAGATTACAGACTAACATTTCTCTCTGTTCTTCACACCAACCTAGTTCACAAGACTTGGAATATAGTCAAGTCAAATTTATTTGTATGATAGTTTTCTCAAATGTTATGTTTATGCAAGTTGGGCATCATATAATTAAATATGCACTAATTTGCAGACATTTTCAGAACGGAAATCTGAAAACGGCCTTTAAAGATATGTATTGTAACTGAAATCTACAGTTGCAAATAGAAAGTATAATAAAGTAAGCACTTAAATGTGTATTTTGGATGCTTTCTTTTTATTAGTCTGAAAGAAGACAAGTTATGGAAGCAAAATTGACCGGGGGGTGGGGGTTCTGGACTCCTTTTTAATAGTTAAATTAAATTGTATTAGTCAAAAAGCATGTCTAATTAATTAAAATCATGAAACTTAAACAATTTAACATCAATTTATTAAAAGTTTAACAAATATTACATGTTTAGGGCCCTATGAATTTTTTAATTTTTTCCAACCTTATGTTTTATTGTTACCAAATTCGGTTTTAGCATGTCTAATTATTTGAAAGCATAAAAACTATTTTCATTTATTTTTACAATAGCCTTATGATTTTTTGCTCAGAAATTCTGTGTTGCGTATTTACATTTTTTTAAGGCATAAAACATTAATTTAATCTATCTTTTAAGTAATGAAAATTAAACACATTTTATTTTTGGAAAATAAAGGTAATTTAATATTACAATTAAAACATTGAAAAAATATTGTATGATTATTCCTTAAAAACAACGTTTTAATAATTGTAGTAGCAGTAGTAGCAGCCTGTTACGTACATTCTACTGAACAACAGTAATATATTTCTGCCAACGCCTTCAAGTTAAACCAAACTTTTATTTTGACGGGTTGCCGTGAATACCTTTACATTTCTGTGTGTATATGATTTGAGGATAGTTTTACTCAAATTAAACGGTCAAATGCCCATGAAGTGACTCTAAGAGAAGTTCTGGAGATGTTGTTCATGTATTTATGTCCTCATTTAGTGAGATGGCAGACGCTAAAATCACCGCAAGCATTGCGCGCGCTTCAGTACAAGTGGTAAACAAAACCGCACGTCTGCGCCATTCATTGACACAGAGACACACAGAATTCATTTAAATATTAATCGTTTTGCGGCTTAATATTTACAAATACTAGTGGGAGTGTGCTCACTTGTGTGTGTGTGTGTGTGTGTGTGTGTGTGTGCGCGCACGGAACTCCACTGTGCGTGATACATAGAGCGCGACCATAACGTAGAGACCGAAATGACATGCCGTCATGTAAATAAGATAAAAAAACATAAGGCTATTTAGTTTGTTTAATAAAATAACAAGGTATAGACCTGTTCTATCGGAAAGGTAACTTTAAATGGCTTCTGTTGTGATCTGGCGCTATAGCGAAAATATAATTAAATAAAATTAACTTGACCTTCAAGGGGGGCGAGGGGTGCCATTGGTGGGGCGGGCCGCCCCCCTAATATAATGGCAGGGGAAACACTGCAGTATATAAAAAAGGTAAGTAAATATAATGTCATATTTTTAGGTGAACTATGCCTTTAAAACCTCTTGTACGCTGTCTTCAGGACATCTTATGACAGGTACTATAAGATTTGTTTCTCCTTGCGAAGATTCAAAGAGAAAGATTCCCTCGATCCATTCCAGGCACATTCAAAGGCAGGGGACTCTTCCCAAACTCCCTCGTCTTCATTATCATTCTCAGGTTATCCGCCGCCAAGCGAATCTGGAGCGCAAATGAATTAGTGAGAATTAAGGAGCCTCTGTGGTGTGAACCCTCTCCAAATCTCTGCTAAGATGAAAGGTACACAGCTACCGTCTCATGCACCTAAGCTCGGAGGGATCAAGCACCTTCATGAGTCTCCTTCTCTTCCCTTGCCCTCTTTCTCTGAAATAGCAACGGCGCAGGCAGTTAATGTAGCCTAACGTCTGCTGACCGCGGGCTGGGCCGCTTGGGAGACGAGTGGCTTTTCATACCGGGTACCAGAGGACCGCACCTCCGATCGTTGGCGATTAATTACAGACTGAGAGCTGTGCGGTGACGATCTTCTTTCTCCAGGCTGGCCTTCCACTCATCTGAGCCCCTCACAGGAAATCAAAGACCACAACGTCACCCGGAGAGCTCAACGGCGGCCTGTTCGCCCCGCTGCCCGACAGTCATGGAAGAAAGCTCAATGGTGGCATTTAGCAGCAACGTTTGAGCGGATATTCACACGAAGCTTCTGTTACCTACTGCTTAAAACAAACAGAAAATAGTTACTGGAGATACCATATGATACACCAGAGCTGATGGTAAAACATGCATGATTTTACACTTTATAGTAAAATAACGTTCAGAAGTTAAGCATAATACCTGTTGATTCTTACAGAAAAACACCAAGAACGATAACTATACAGACAACTATAACAATAACTTTCCAGCTTACAAAATATGCTCTAAGAACGTTTCACTAATGTTCCCATTAAGTAAAAAAAAAAATTAAATCTAAATTGAAAAACGTTTTTTATCGGTTTTACAAACATTAAGGGAACATTCCATTTGATCATTTTGTAAACATTTTGGTAACGTTACTTTTGAATGTTCTCTGAACATTCTAAAACAAGAAAGACATTTTTAAAAACGTTAGATGAACGTCCAACAAAAAACTTTCAGAAAAAAAGTTTCACGAACAATCTATGAATAACATTTCATGCTAATGTCCCCATTAAGGCAAGGCAAGGCAAGTTTATTTATATAGCACATTTCATACACAATGGTAATTCAAAGTTATGAAAACATTATTTCTGAATGTTCTCTGACTGTTCAGTTTTTTAAATGTTTAAAAAAAAAAAATGCTTGGTTATACGAACTTTAAAGGGGTCATCGGATGCTACATGCACTTTTAGAAGTTGTTTGAACTGAAATGTGTGTACACAACCACCCTATAATGATAAAAATCCACCCAGTGTTTTTTTTTATCTACTAAAATCTTTACCCCTTTCTCAAATCGAGCCGATCTCAGATGCCTGTCTGTGTGACGTCACAAAAACATGCCCCTCCCACGATAGTTTGATCGACAGTAGCGTTTCAGCACAGACTGGACCGCCGTCTTACCTTAACTCCGCCCTCAGTGAGCTGTCATGTTAAATATAAAAACTAAATATATATTGTGTGTTTGATTGGTCCAGACGCTACAAACGGAACTGCTTCCGCATCAATGACACAAAAGCTCACTTGCTCTGCTATTTCCTTGAACACTTTAAATAGGAAGGTGGCGTAATTTTGGTCTAGAATCGAAGTACTACATGTCTGCCATCTAGTGGTAGGAAATACAAATTAGATATTACACCATATTAGGAACTACAGTCCATTTGATTAAGTATGACGTCTTGTCGCAATTTTGCGACTTTGGCGCTAAGAGGGTTAATTAATCTTTGCAAATCACCTTTCCAAATAATGTACTAATTAGCAAGTTTCACGATGAATCTAAAATAAACAGTCCATCAGAGAGCAGCCATTTTGTAGTATTTTCCTTTAAATGTTAATGAGCTCTGCTGACCCCGCCCTCATTAATATTTAAAGGAAAATGCTACAAAATGGCTTGCTCTGAAAAGAGCTGTTTTTGACAGGGTAAAAAAGGTGTTTTTTACACTACCATTGAGAAATTTGAACCAAACTATGTTACAGACTTTTCATTAAGACCCTAAAGAATCATATCAACTTGTGGAAAATGGGCATCCGATGACCTCTTTAATGGAATGTTAAATTTTATCATTTTGCAAAGATTTTGGGAATGTTGCATGAATGTTCTCTGAACGTTCTGAAACAAGTAGTAACATGTCCAACTAAAATGTTTCAGAAAAAAAGTTCCATGAACAATGTTTTGAAACTTTTTAACATTTTGAGAACGTTATTAAAGACCAGACAACTTTGAAAAAACATTCTATTAATGTTACTGGAAGAATGGTTGTTGAATCTTGACATTATCCAGAGTTCTGAGAATGTTCCTTGTTGGCAGGGTATAGTGTCCATGCCAATGGATGGTAATGTTATGTTTATTATCGTACACAGTTTTGTTGTCTGACCCTTTATTAAATGAGCAAAGTTTCTTAAAGTCAGATTCTGATTGGCCTTCAACGTTTTTTTGTTCATCAGCTGGAAAAAAAATTCTAAAAGTGATTCCAACGATATTGTTCCTGTGTGTCGTTATCATTATAGTTGTGGTGTGGACTTTCCTATTCTCATAGAATTAGAACGATTATTCAAACTTTATAGTTATCGTTATAGTTATTGTCCTTGGTGTGAATGGGCCTTCAGAATATATATGTAAATGGGCGTTCCAGCAGAAGTTTAAAAGCAGAAATGTGAAGCTTGTACTAGAAAAACTACATGCATGCAATGACGATAATGTTCTGTTTATTATGTGCTGCCATAATGTCATCTTAATAGGTTGGGGAGGCGATTTCGGATAGGCAAGGACATTAAACTAGCTTTGAAAGCATAAGTTCTCACCCTCCCTGCAAATCACTCTCCAAAGGGTTTATCGATATAAATACATATAAATACATTCAGAGCACTTAACTTAGTGATTGCCATCGGGATGTGAAGAGACTTTCAACCAGCATAACAAAAAATGTTTCTGAACCAAATCACCTACCCTGCCTTTAAATGCTCAAGATCTATAAAGTCAGGTGGGTTTGGATTGGCTCTCAATGTTTTTATTGTTCATCAGCTGGGGAAAAAAATGTATTCTGAAAATGATTCCATCGATATTTTTTGTGTCATTGTAATTTGTGCAGTTGGGAAAGACTTCCCTATTCACATAGAATTAGAATGATTATTAAAACAATATTGTTATAGTTTTTCTTACAGTTATCATCTTTGATGTGAAAAGGCCTTGAATGGATGTAAATGGTACAAGTATGCAAATCCAGACACCTGAACAGGCTCTTTAAAATGACAAACTATAAAAATTATTTTATTTTATTTTTTTGTAGGAAATATCTATTTCTAAGACTTAATATCTCTTCTTTGCATTTGCATTGTAAACCTTTTTTGGACTAATATATATATATATAGTGGAAAATCCCTATTTTTACTAGGCAAAATATTACAGATTATATTTTAAATATATGTTGTAGCTTTAGCACAATACTTTAATAATTTATCCTCTTTATAATATGACATTGAACATTTTTCCCCAAACAGTATAAATGTGATATGCATTTAATTCGTTTTATATTTTATGGAGGTGGGTTCCTCCCATGGGCTCTTTAGCATTAAACAGTCTGACAGAGTGAATTCACTCGTGTGCATATCTGTCAAAATAAAAAAGAATAAAAGTAAATAAATAAACATATTAAAAGTATGTCTGTGTTTTGCTCTCTACCCTCCGTCCATCTCGCCCTCCTGCCAGCCCATTTTTACAGCAGACTGCGAGATCTGCCTTTCTCCACGCCCAGCTCTTTCTCCATCACACGCTGCCCTTGTGCCGGACATCAAATGACCACTCAACCCCCCGAGGAGCGCTCAAGTTCCCACCTCCTCATTTGAGCAGCCGCCCGCTCTCCCGCGGCTCGATCCGCACAGGGACGCACGACATCTGCCTGTCTGAGAGAGGGAGGCGTTCATGGACCCCTCTGCCCGTCTGTCAGTGGATCATATTGGCCTGTCACGCCATCCAGCACTTATTATTCAGTACAGGGAGAGCGAAAGAGAGAGAAAAAAAAGTCTGGGGGAAAACGAGTGAGCGAGAGAGAGAGAGAGAGAAGTGTGGAAAACATTTTCATGGATTTTAGATGCTTTATTGTTTGTGCCAGATTGCCCCACAGATACATGTAACCGGTTTTATCCACCGATGTTTACGCTGTAATCATTATCACATAATCTAATTACTGCTGCTTTCCACAAACCCCCAGTCCGTCAATGAGAGGCGCTGCAATCGATAGAGAGGAATTTGCATAAAAATCTATTTGGCAGCCCGAGCGAATGGCGGCCAGGATCGAGATGTGAGCTGTGGGGATGAAGACGCAGCTGGCCCGCCTAACACCTCCACAGCAGACAGAGGTGAACGGCAATGTCTTCACAAAGAGTCAGGCTAGAATTAATCATGCGCTATAATAATTTCTGTTAATGCTCATTAGCTGGACCATATTGAATGTTTTCATGTTTCTGATTTTAATGTGCTCTGTATTCGACCATTAAGTTTCCTAAAGGCTGCACCATTAAACTCGATCCAAATATGAGAGTGTTTAAACATAAATAGCAAAAACAGTTAGAGATGCTTATTTCTGTGAGTCAGTTCAGACTGTCAGTTTTAATGATTCTGTTCGCTACAACGCAGCAGCATCGCCTCAACCAATGGCGTGGGTTTGGGGGAGGGACTATCTGTTTTATGCAGCCAACCAATTGCAGATGGGGGAGTGTTTGGGAAACCTGTTTGACAATAGTAATTTTGCATCAATATACAGTATATATGTGTATATAT
>NW_015505468.1:1146183-1171183 GCF_001515645.1 Sinocyclocheilus grahami | reverse complement strand
ACCTTCATGGAATAATTTTTTTTTATACATCATTCATGGATTTTTTTTCCCCTTGAAATATTTTAATTGGATGTTTGTCTACATTTTTTAAATGTTACTACTTGTTTCTGAATGTTCCAAGAACATTCAAAAGTAACAATTTTTACAAAATTATAAAATGGAAATGTTCTTTAACGTTCGCAAGAAAAATGTTTTTAAGACATTTAAAAAGCTAGACATTTTAAACATTCAGAGAATGTTTTTAGTTGTCATAACTTAATGGGAACGTTAGCAAAACATTCTTAGTACATATTTTTATTACCTGGGCAAACATTAAAATTAAAAAAAAATGTTTGTGCTAATGTTTCGAGAACATTACTAAAGACCAGATCATTTTGAACAAACGTTCTTCCAGTAACATTAATATAAAGTTTGTTCAAAAGCGCAAAAACATTTTTAAACATGCTGAGAGAACTCAAGAATGTTGAGAGAACATTTTAAAAATAACAGTCCCATAATGTTTGCAAAATGATAAAATGGAACATTTCCTAAATGTTTTCTCTAACATTTGCAATAACCAAGAAAAAACATTTAAAAAAAAAAAACAATTATTATTTTTTTTTAAACTGGACATTGTGAATGCTATTTAGAAATAAAAATGTTCATAACTTCACACAGAAGTGTCACACCCTCCTCTTCTCTTTGCGTATAAAAACGCGAGATGCAGCACTCAGGAATGGTTTTAAAAAAAGTGCCTCCTCCGCCATGTTGCCATCAAATAAAACAATTGCCATGCCAACTTGCTACTGTAAACAAAAGCTCTCAACGCTTGAGCAACGCTTGAGCAACACTTGAGCGGCGCTGTGTGTAAAAGTAGAAATTCTTTTAACTTGACACAACGTCTTAAAAACACTGTGCTCATGTGCGAGATGTTGCAAAAGAGGCGAGAGTGTAATGGTCATACACGTCCATCTAGTGCTTTTACATAGAAAAACAATAGAAAAGTAGTGTATTGGAATGGAGAAACGCATTCTGTGTGAACGGCCCCTGAGAACATGTTTGTTAGCTGGATATCATCGCTGCGAAAACCCCTTTTTGGAACAACTATGATTATTTGGTCATTTGCATCATATTATTTATATTAGCATTGTTTTTATCTCTCTCTCTCTCTCTGTGACAGACCTACAACCATTACTGTGTGGAGAAGCAGCAGTCGAGAAGCGGCGCTGTGAAGCGTGGTGCTGTTAGTGATGGTTGCGTCCACCTCTGTGGACATTCCCCTAATAAAAAGCCATCTTTCCATTCCTCTGCCTCCAGCGCTGGCCTAATAACAGCCCGTGTGCAAATAAGGCCCTCGAGCCGCTGGACATCCATCATGTATACCTCCTGAGTCACATTACAGCACCCTAATGGCCACTGTGTGTGCTTATGATATAAATTTTTAGTGTTTTCTGAAGAGCTTTAATCAGTAATGTGACATTGTCTCACTGCTGTGAATACTCCACAGCCATATTGCTTTTCCACATGGAGTCACTATATCACCTCTTCTCGTCTCGTCTCTTTTCTTCTCTTCTCTTTATTTCTTTGCTCTCGTTTCACTCCCTTACACTCGTGTTTTCTCCTTTTTTCTCCCTATTTTTCAGCTCCCTTTCACCTTTTGATGCTCTTTTCTCGTTATTTCTCCTGTTCTTTCCTCATTTCTCTTCTTCTCCTGTTTTCTAATTTCTCTTCCCCTTTTCATTATTTCTTCTCTTTTTTCCTAATTTCTCGATTTTTCTTGCTCTTTTCTCCTTATTTGTCCTTTTCTCTTCCCTTCCCCTCTTTTTATTTCTCCTCTTTTCTCTTTTTTTCTCTTCATTTCTCCACTCCCTTTCACGTTGATGCTCTTTTCTCATTTCTCCTATTCTCTTATCTCTCTCTCTCTCTGCTCATTTATCCTTGTTTCTTCTTTTGTTCTTAATTTCTCATTTTCTCTAATTTCTCCACTCACTTTCACCTCTTTGATGCTCTTTCTTCACCTCTCGTTATTTCTCCTCTTGTATTTTCTCCTAATTTCAAATTTTTTCTAATTTCTTTCACATCTTTAATATCTTTTTGTCATTGTTTCTCCTGTTCTTTTCTCATTTCTCTTGTTCTCAGCTCATTTCTTCCTAATTTCTTTATTTTTTCTCCCCATTTCCCCGCTTCCTTTGACCTCTTTATTGCTCTTTTCTCCTTATTTCTCCTGTTCTCTCCTCGTTTCTCTTCTTCCCTGCTCCTAATTTTTCATCTCGTCTTTTCTCCTCTTTTTTCCTAATTTCTGCTCTCCTCATATGTGTACAGAGGCTGTGTTTCGAGTCGTGCCAGCTCTCAGCTCATGTGACCAGATCAACAGATGGCCGGCTACACTCGGGGTCTGAGGAACATGCTAGCACGCAAACACTAGATGTCATTTTGCATTTTTAAATACACGTCACATCCCCCACCTGCAGAATGTCAGAGTCTGATAGCATCAGCCGGCTGCGCAGCTCCCAGTAATAGATTTATTTTAAAAATGCCTCCCGCAAAGAGCATGTGGGGGAAACAAGATGAATTGGCCAGATAGTCTGCAGATAAATCAGGCCTTTTAAGTGTTTATGTTAGTCAGTTCAGCTTTCACTACACATTATCCTGTCTTGATTCAACATTCAAATGCAAATTAATATTTTTAGGTCAAACCGTTAAGCTTGAGGAACGGTTTTTGATCAGGTTTTGTGGCAGGAGAAAATGTTGATAAATCCAATCCATGGTAAGGAAGATTTTTAAGAAAAAATAGCCTATATATGTCAGTCAGTTTTTCACATCATATCTCTCGCCAGTCTGCACAAAAAATTTTTTTTTACCAATTGACCTCTCTCATTTTATCAACTCGCAAAATGTGTATTAAAAATTATTTGAATGTCTCACATCTATCAGGGTGTCTTTGCATTAAAACGTACAGGTCGTGTTCACAGCGCACGCTTGTGAAACCTGCCAACGCATCAGGCTGTTTTGACAAGCCTCAGTTGTTTAAAGGGGTCCTATTATGCTCTTTTACAAAGTCTTGATTTTGTTTTGGGGGTGTACTAGATCATGCTCTCATGCTTGGTGATTCGAAACATTCATTATTTTTCACATAATTTACATTATTAAAATACCTTTCTCCCCATCCTGGCACAAACGGCTCAATTAGTTCTGGCTTTGATGAAGGTCCGCCTTCCGAAAAACAAAATGTGTTGTGATTGGTTAGCTGTCCCAGTGCGTTTTGATTGGCGAACAGCTTAGACGGTGTTTCAGTACTGCCACGCCCCTTGCTCCGTCTTTCAACAAAAGCTTTTTGGCGAATCCGGCACTGTACTCCCTCATGTTGTGGAAGCTGTCCTCAGTAAAATGCGCAGCACACAATAGCAAATTGGGGTTATAATGCTCAGGAACAGAGTTAAAAAATAAATTGCAACCACTGTTTCCTGACATCATCCGCTTTCAGAAGCCCAAACCAAGACGTTTGGGCACGGAGGGGAAAAAAAACTCCAGTGCGTTGTGATTGGCGAACAGCTTAGACAGTGTTTCAGTACTGCAACGCCCTTTGCTCCGTCTTTCAACAAAAGCTTTTTGGCGAATCCAGCACCGTACTCCCTCATGTTGTGGAAGCTGTCCTCAGTAAAATGCGCAGCACACAATAGCAAATTGGGGTTATAATGCTCAGGAACAGAGTTAAAAAATAAATTGCAACCACTGTTTCCTGACATCATCCGCTTTCAGAAGCTAAAGGTAAAGCAAAAAAGAAAACTGCAAAAATTAGACAGGTTTCCAGAACACTTACCCGTTCTGCTACAGCTCAGGAAAACCGTTTACCCCGCCCCCAAATGAATGCCATTGGTTGAGTCACTGTTGCTGTGAGATATAGGCCTGGTTTCACAAACAGGGCTTAGGTTAAGCCAGGATTAGGTCACAGCTCAATTAGGATATTTAACTATCTTTTATAAACGTGCCTTAGAGTGTGCATCTTGAGACAAAACAATGGCACAGACATATTTTAAGAGTGCAAGTTTCTTTCAGGTAAAACAGGCCAGACATGCATTTTAGTCTGGGATTGGCTTAAGCCTTGTCTGTAAAACCTATGGGATAACCTCTGGCACTCATTATAACCTTCACCTTCTTTCTGATTTGAGTGAGCCACATATCTGTCAAGCTAGCTAATGATGTTTAATGCGTGAATTCTTGATAAAATGCAGTTACATTATGGGCTGTTGGCATTCTAATTGTGCTCATGATGGAGTGGTAGTGGAGCGCTCTGAAAAGCGAGTGAAAACCACGACACTCCAACTTCGAAAAAATCCACTCCTCGCTCCAGTCAAAAATCACGTCGCTCAGAAAAAACGGTAGCCGCGTTCCCAAACGCACCCTATTGGTTGAGTCACTGTTGCTGTGTTGGGTTGGGTTGGTTAGAATGATAACAAACAAACCTCAATTAGGATATTTAACTATCTTTTATAAACGTGCCTTAGAGTGTGCATCTTGAGACAAAACAATGGCACAGACATATTTTAAGAGTGCAAGTTTCTTTCAGGTAAAACAGGCCAGACATGCATTTTAGTCTGGGATTGGCTTAAGCCTTGTATGTAAAACCTATGGGATAACCTCCGGCACTCATTATAACCTTCACCTTCTTTCTGATTTGAGTGAGCCACATATCTGTCAAGCTAGCTAATGATGTTTAATGCGTGAATTCTTGATAAAATGCAGTTACATCATATAAACATTCAAATAACATTATATTTTGGGTAAAAATGTAATTAGTCGAACATTTAAGAAACGTTTTAGCCTTTTTGATAACATTCTAATCAAAATAAGAAAACTGGACATTGTAACATTACTAAAAATAAACATTACAATAATATTATATTTTGGGTGAAAATAAAGTTAGTAGAATATTGTAAGAGACTTTAAAAAAAACATTTAAAAACTGACATTTTGGACGTCCAGAGAACACTCAGGAAATAACGTTTTCATAACTTAATGGGAATGTTAGCTAAATGTTCTTAGAACATATTTTTGTTAGCTGGGAAATAGCGAGATGCAATAATGTTTTTTCTCTACCCCTTAAATGTCTAAAAATATAACAGTAGTTTTAAAATTAACCTCTTCAAATTCTTTAATATGCTCCCCTGACCTAATCAAAATCCATTTAACAGATATTATTGAAGCTTTAACCCTCTGTTGTAAACAATTGTGCACTTTTCAGATAAACTTGTATACGATATACTGCAGTAACATTGTTCTGTTTGGGGTCAAGCTCAAGAAAAACAGTGCAGAAAAATACAATAAATGCAAACTAGCAGAAGAAGAAACAGACATAATTCATACCGCATGCCATTGCACTGAAAGTTTGTTTATAATCAGTCCACATAAGATTAAGAAAAGTCATGAAGTATCAACTAGATCCTTTATGTTAAATGTGTTTCTGAGATATTAAAAGGGCCTTGGCGTCTGTCGGAACCCCTACAGAACATGAGGGTTAACTCATATTGATTGCTCAAATGAATTCAGTGCAGCGGCTCTGACAGTGTGAGAGTTTATTGCTTTAACTAAACAGTATGTCTGTTAAATTACTTTAAGATGTTATGATGGGGAAGCTCAGCTATATAATGGAGGCTTATGAAAGGCCTTTTAAATGTCACCTGACAGCTGCAGAACCAGAGCAGAACGTGAACATGCAGCACACACACACACACACACATACACACCCATATGCTCTCACACAACCACGGGAAACAGAAATCACAAAGATCTCAATTTCTCAGTTGTTTTTCCTACACAGCAATAGGAGAGAATAATGGAGACTCCAGTAGTTTCAGATGTTTTGACCTGAGTCAAAAGTCATAGATCTCCGTATAAACTCAAGCATTTCTCCATCTTTAAATGGAGAATATATATACATATATATATATATATATATATATATATATATTAGAACCATCTCAAGGATGATCAGAAGAAATGGACAGCACCTGAATTAAATATATGAGTGTCACAGCAAAGGGTCTGAATACTTAGGACCATGTGATATTTCAGTTTTTCTTTTTTAATAAATCTGCAAAAATGTCAACAATTCTGTGTTTTTCTGTCAATATGGGGTGTTGTGTGTACATTAATGAGGAAAAAAAATTAAATTAAATGATTTTAGCAAATGGCTGCAATATAACAAAGAGTGAAAAATTTAAGGGGGTCTGAATACTTTCCGTACCCACTGTATATATATAATTTCTCCTGTGAAACAGGAGAAACACTTTCACGCATTTGACAATTTTATCCAAAGTGAATTACAATGCATTCTATAAGATTTGATTTTGTATATTGTATATTATATGCTATTTATACTCATACTGTTTGACAACAGCTGTCTCATTTCTACTGTTATGGAGAAACACTTACATTTATGCGTTTGAAAATGTATCCAAAGTAACTTGCATTGCATATATAGAGTTTATGCATTTTATGCAATTTCATAATTTATGCACTTTGTGCATTTCTTAAGAATCAAACCTACGATACTGGCATTGTCAATGCCAAGTGCTACTATTTAGACTACAGGAATGCACACATTTGAGACAAAATATATGCTTAAATGAAAAATAATTAAGAACTCAATTAAGCTCATAATCAATAAAACTCTCACACATATTCAAATAAACATACTCAAAGCTGAAAGTGCACTCCCCATTTCTTTCATTATTGTATGTATAATAAACTGTGTCTGGCAGAGACAGCGAATGGTCTCAGTTGCTCAATCTCCCGTGGACGGAGTCAAAGGCTTCCCACCCCTCCTTCTGTCCAGCCTCAAACGAGCAGTCGAGGCGTAGCACGCCCTAGCCTGATCTGCATATGAGTAATATTCATGTTTGAGACGCAGCCAACGCGGTCGACCTCCACTGTTGATTCATAATTCACAAATCATACTTTGCCACTACTGCATTTAGCATTTAGGAGGAAGTTCTTTGTATTTTGCGAACGCAGCCTTAGTCGTAACAAACCTGCATTGATATTAATATTAATGAGTATGCTAATGAGCGCAGCTTGATGGAGGGACACTTATTCATATTAGATTCATTAATGTAATGAATGCATGGCATTATCAGATACTGTGTTCAGGCGTCCTTGATATGCAAGGAGGGTTTAAAGACCAAACGTACGAGAAGATAGGTGTGTCTAAGCTAAGCTTATGTAACGTGTCGGGTGGGCTGAATGTAGATTTTCATAAAACACGTAATGTTCGACATTAAACAAAACTGAGTTAATTTGCATCGGCCTCCGCCTGTAAGACGAGCTAAACTGCTTACCACCATTCAAAAACCATATCTCTCCAGAAAGGGCCCAAATATGAGGGTGAAACCAATTTAACTAGTGGCCACCAAAGTCGTTAGCGGAGTGATCAGTATTGAGATTCGGCCCGTGTAAGCCTCTTATCAGCGCCGCCGTAGAACTCTGCCTCAGTTCTGAATTTCAGAGATATAGCAATACAATAAATTTGACATTTTAAAGCTTTGGCTTTACTTGTTAATTAGAAACTAATTTCAAATTGAACTTAGGGAACTTAATAAGTGCGTATTTGGATCGAGGAGCGTTTCGAGCGGGAAAAAGGGAGGAGGGGGGGATGGAAAAGATCCGAGCGCCTACTTTCATATGAGATTGACTAAAGGTCTAGAATTCTGGGTCATTTTATTTAACTCCTAATCAAGAGGTATTCCAGGTGGGTTCCTTTTTAAGGTGATTTATGGCTGTCATATTGCAGTTTAATTTCTGTGTGGTATGAATCCATGCTCTTTTCATTTAGCTTAATATCACGGAGCCCGTGCTGCATTATCTCTAACCATTAAACAAAACGTGCACGCAAGTCAGTCTGGTAAATTGACAGAGTCAGGGAGGAAAAAGAAATCACGTTTTTGTAGCCAGAGAAGGCCAACGAGCGTGAGGCATTTGCCATGGACGAGACGCTCGCTGCTTTGCATAATATCTCACTAACAGGCAATTAAAACACTGTCCCTCCTCATCTACAGGTGGCTGTGACATCCCACATCATGCAATACGATGAAAGTCATCTGTACCGCTCCGAACAGACTCAAATCTGAGATTTTTGCTTCTAAATCTGAAAATTAATGAAGCATATACAATGTATTTTGACTGCTGCCATAGTACATTAAATTGATATTAAATTGATGTTATATACAGGAATTGCTTTACTGACTTTTTTATGCTTCAGAAATGGGAAACATTAAAAACAAACTGACTTTTGGACGTCCACAGAATAACACGTACTGATGAATCATGCACAATAAAATCAGGAATGTGCATTAAAAATTAATAAGGGTCTGTATGACTCAAAAAATGTGTCAGATTACCCAAATAAAACAAGTTGACTTTTTGTGGATGTCCAGTCAGTTTATTTCCCATTTTGTAAGTACAAGAAAGTCACTAAAGCAATTTATATATTTTTTATAAATTAATGTACGTAATGTGCAATTTAGTGTCAGAAGAGATTGTACATGTGCGACATTAATTTTTTAATTTAGAACCAAAAGTTTTGGTTCTAATTTTGGAAATTAATGGCTAGCACATAAAATCTCTTACAGTGCATTAAATTGCATGATGTTTATATATGAATAGCTTTATTGATTTACATGCACTTCAGCAATGGGAAATAAACGAAAACAAACTGACTTTTGTAACTTTTTTTTATAATCTGAGATTTTCAAGCAAAACAGGATATACATTGAGAAACATTGTAGGACGAGACTTGAGTTGACTTGATTGTGAAACATGGGCGTTATGTACCAGGAGGGGCTGAAAAATAGGAGGGATTCATGACGTCAAGTTGGAAAGCAAGCTGTTTCAGAAATGGAGAAAGTCACTACATTTCGTTCAAAGAACAGAACATGTACTGATGAATCATGCACAATAAAATAAATCAGCAACATGCATTAATTAAAAAATTAATAGGATCAGTGTTGATTTCATGTCGAACTGTTTAAGAATTTTTCAGATTAAATGCTCCGGATAATAATATCACAGGCAGGCTGAGCCAAGTGTGCTGAAAAATGTCTAATTAACACAGATCCCTCCTGTAGTTTCTCAAACTGCCGTCAGATGTAGCATCGCTGGCCCTGCTACCACCTCGCAGGGATCATCCCACCCCACAGCGAGGGCCTCTGCATGGGGGGAGCTCCATCTTTGTACCTCAGCGCTCCCCACCACCCCCTCACTAATGGCTGCTGGAGCTATCCAATCAATCGTGTCTCTATTACAGTACGAGATAGTATTATTATCACACCAGTCAAATTACACAGAAACAATCCTTTACCTTTTTGCATGCCTGTTAACAAGTCAAAATTCAGTTTACCAGTCTTTTCATAAATATTTATACTTCATTCATTCAATTCAAATTCAATTCAAGTTTATTTGTATAGCACTTTCACAGTACAAATTGTTGCAAAGCAGCTTCACAGAAAATTTAAGTTTCTACATTATATTTACGAGTAGCTTATCCCATTCATCATACCTGGTCCTTGGGTTTAACTGTAAATTTCCCTACACTATGTCAAGGTGATGTCCATATGGCAGCAATGTACAGTAAAAATCATGCAGTTAGTTAATGACATGTATTCAAACAAACAGTGAACACGATTAACAGCAATGATTATGTGTTGTGATCAAACTTATAGCAAAATTTGGTAGTTTTGTATGTTGGTTCAGGGTTGTCGTCTTCTGAGGTCCTCTGAGGGGTTGGCATTCATGCATGAAGGCATGATTAAAAATGAAGCAAATTAATTAAACAGATAATTTTAAAATGGCTCATCTAAATTTCTATGAGCTAATGTAACCAACTCAATGTCTAAAATCATGTAGAGTGTCATTTTAAGGGTGGCTTATGTATATTTATCAGTTACTTTGTGAATATGCAACATTTCATTTGAATAAAGATAACATTATCTTTTTTTTTCATTATTTAAAAAAACAAACATAATAGCTACCCAGCTAACAGGGAACGTTCTCAGAACTTTGGCTAACGTTCTGGCAAGGTTCTCTTAAAGGTGACATATCATGAAATTCTGACTTTTCCAGGTTTTAAGTGCTATAATCAGGTCCCCGGTGCATCTACCAATCAAGGAAACGTGAAAAAGATTAACCCAGTAACTTTGTTTTGGGAAGCCTTTTTCTGCAAGCGTCTGAGAAAACGAGCGCGTCTGATTTCGCTCCCTTGGTGACGTGGCAAAGGGATCTCATTATAATATTACCGCCCCTTAATCTGTAAGTTTTCACTCATGGCGCCGTCATTGTGTTTTCGCAAATGACAACGGTGCACCAGCTCTAATGCCATGGCGAAAGTTTGAGCAAAACATGCTAACTGTTCTGTCTTTGGCTGCACAGACGAGCACAGAACACTGTTTAGAGTCCCAGCCTCAGAGGAGACAAGAGAGTAGAGGATTTAAGGATTTATTTACTGTATATTGCTGCTGCCAATACAAATCTAAAATAAACATGTGATTTATTTCCCAGTTGTATACCTTCACAGACATAACCGACTGTTTTTGTAACTCGTGTGTTTTTAAAGTAAACTTGTGTGTGAATGAGAACTTAGTTTAGTACTCGCATGCTGTGACAGCCGATCTCTGTCCGTGTGCTTCGGATGTGTGCGCTCAGAAAACCTTATATCAGAAGTTTAAACTAATATGGTTCAAAACGCATGATTTCAGCGTGATAAACATGATAATCAGAACCAAAATAGAAGTTTTCTAGCAGGTACGAGATGTAATGGCGCAGCTCTATTCTGTAAAAGGGTGCTGGGAGCAGCAGCGCATTTGCATTTAAAGAAACAGGCCCGAAAAACAGCGTGTTTCTGCTTCCACTCAAAATAGGCATTTCAAAATGATATAATAAATGATCTGTGGAGTATTTCACATCCTGGGGACACCAGATACTTATATTACATATTGTAAAAAGGGGCATAATATGTCTCATTTTAAGTTATAAACAAACATTCTAATGGAATGTTCGTTCAAAGTTCTCTGGTCTTTAATAATGTTCTCAAAATGTTTGCACAAAAACATTATTTATACATCATTCATGGAATGTTTTTTTCCCCCTGAAACGTTTTAGTTGGATGTTTTTTAAATGTTACTAATTGTTTCCAAACATTAAGGCCATTGTAATGTTCTCATAATGTTTGCAAAATGATAAAAATGTAATGTTCCCTTAATATTCCCATAACCAATAAAAAAAATCAAAAACCTGAATGGGCACTTCATTCAGAAATCAGAAATAAATTTTTTATAACTTAATGGGAATGTTGGCAAATGTTCTTAAGACATGTTTTTTTGTTAGTTGGGTAAACAAATGAAAGATAAATGTTACACTCAATTTGTTTAAAAAGCATGAGTTTGTGATGATAAAAATTTTAATATTATGAGACGCCCCTCTGGAATACTTGATTTTGATTGATTGGCATTCAGTAAAATATTCCAGAATACTCCTAAATAATGACCATATACACACATATATATATATATATATATATATATATAGAGAGAGAGAGAGAGAGAGAGAGAGAGAGATTTTATATCAATATATTTTATATAAGATATATTAAATATTTTTATTATATAAATAAAATAAAACCATGAATAGCAGCCAAGTAAAAAAAAAATACAGTGATTATCACAAAACAAACAGACAAGTTGATGGTCTTCAATCAGAAGTAGGACGAAAATAAATCTGATTATATTGTTCTTTTATCACACCAGCTTGTAAAACAGTAAATGGTGTCCGTTACAGTCCTTTTTTGTTACACTGCCACCCTTAACAATAAAATTACAGTATCTTCCATTTACTCTGAGCGCGAAATATATGATTAGGGCAGATTGTTAAAAATGGCGGCCTTCACGGAGAGTGAAAAAGTGACTCTCATTCTTAAAGATGGATGGGCGGCACTTCGAAGCCACTGAGCGCTCTGTTTATTTAAAGCCGTGGGATTGTTGGTGAAGGATAATTCTGGCCAGCAGTCGGTACCCGGTTTGGAGGGAAAGGAGGACCACCGCCAGGTGCCTGACAGTGATGGAGCACGCAAACACACGCACGCACATTCATCTTGTGAGCTGCAGCGGGGCCGCGCACAAGAGGAGTACAGTTTGTAACCACAAACAAACACACTGCATTCAAAACATACAGTAACTTATAAATCAACATGACTGTGTTGTAAATCAAGGTTGTACACTACCGTTCAAAAGTTTGGGGTTGGTAAGATGTTTTTGAAAGAAGTCGCTTATGCTCAAGAAAGCTGCATTTACGTGATCCGCATTAAAACAGTAATGTGACAACAGCCATACTACAAACCCGATTCCAAAAAAGTTGGGACACTGTACAAATTGTGAATAAAAACAGAATGCAATGATGTGGAAGTTTCAAATTTCAATATTTTATTCAGAATGCAACATAGATGACATATCAAATGTTTAAACTGAGAAAATGTATCATTTTAAGGGAAATATAAGTTGATTTTAAATTTCATGGCATCAACACATCTCAAAAAAGTTGGGACAAGGCCATGTTTACCACTGTGTGGCATCTCCTCTTCTTTTTATAACAGTCTGCAAACATCTGGGGACTGAGGAGACAAGTTGCTCAAGTTTAGGAATAGGAATGTTGTCCCATTCTTGTCTAATACAGGCTTCTAGTTGCTCAACTGTCTTAGGTCTTCTTTGTCGCATCTTCCTCTTTATGATGCGCCAAATCTGTACATTTATTGTCTCACGATCCTTCAGAAATCATTCTAATATGCAGATTTGCTGCTCAACATACATTTTTTATTACTATCAATATTGAAAACAGGCTATATTTTTGATTTAGGAGTCTAGAAAGTTCAAAAGAACAGTACTTAGTACAGCACATTTCAATCGTGCTCCTTCTTGTAAAAATTATCTTCTTTAAAAAAAAAATTATTATTAATTAAATTAAGAATTTTAGTCATGTTTCAGGCCCCATCATTGCACAGAAACTGCACTTTACAAATTACAAATGACTTGCTTCTTGCGTCAGACCAAGGCTGCATTTCATTGCTAGTTTTACTTATCTTAGTGCTGCGTTCGACACTATAGATCATGACATACTCATAGATCGATTACAAAACTATACAGGTATTCAAGGGAAGGCTTTAAGATGGTTTAGATCCTGCCTGTCCGATCACTACCACTTTGTTTATTTAAACGGGGAGTCATCTCAATTAAATCCAGTAAAGTATGGAGTGCCACAAGGATCTGTCCTAGGTTCTCCGCTATTTTCAATATACATGTTGCCCCTTCTTGGTAATATTCTTAGAAAATACGAAATTAGTTTCCATTGTTATGCTGATGATACTCAACTATATATCTCAACAAGACCATGTGAAACTTCTAAATTATCTAAGCTAACACAGTTTATTAAAAATAAGATTTAAAGACTATGTCATTAAAACTTGAATGACTAATCATTTTCTTCTATTGAACTCAGATAAGACAGTGATACTACTTATTGGACAAAAAAGCAGTACACAGAATCTCTTGGATTACAATTTGCAACTAGATGGATGTACTGTTACTTCCTCTACAGTCAAAAATCTGGGTGTTATATTAGATAGTAACTTGTCGGGGGGATAAAGCTTTTTCGCATTTGGCTCCCAAACTCTGGAATAGCCTTCCTGATAATGTTCGGGGTTCAGACACACTCTCTCTGTTTAAATCTAGATTAAAGACACACCTCTTTGGCCAAGCATTCAAATAATGCATCTCATAATCTTGTACTGCAGTTATATCTTTATCAAATGCACATTATTATTGCTTAGCTTGGGTTGAACAAATCATTTTTTGCTTGGTTGGAACAGCAGCTATGCTAATTATGTCTCTATTTGTTTCTCTGTTCTGCCACGGGATTGACATCCCATGGTAACTAGGAATTGCACAAGCAACAACATAAACTACCAAATTTTGCTACAAGTTTGATTGCAACACATAATCATTGCTGTTAATAGTGTTCATCGTCTGTTTGATTACGTCATTAATTGAATTTTACCATACATTTCTGCCATATGTACATCAATTTGACATAGTCACCACTGAAAAGCTACTACTAAATATATTGTAGAAACTTAATTTCCTGTAAAGCTGCTTTGCAGCAATTTGTATCATGAAAAGCATTATATTATTTAATTATATGTAGTCCCAGCACATGTGGATTAAGTAAACTATTCATTCTCAATAAAAAAAGTGTTTTTTTTTTTTTTTTGCTGCTTGCTCAATTTACTTCAAATTAGCTCATTTTAATTGAGTATACTGAGCAGGAACCAAAACAAGCATTTTTTTTAGATGGATTGTTAGAGTGACACAAACCAACGAATACCACAAAACACCAGAGAATTCATCAAATCCATTGCTAATACCCACTAATGTCTGTGCTGTTGTTTTCCCTCCAAAATGATGTCACTTCCTGTAATGTGACGTCAATAGGGAACTGGCTTTTTTTTTGTTAAAGGGATTTTACAAAAGACAAACAGGATGAAAAGTGGTATCTATTTTACACATTTAAGTGAATTGCATACAGTAAAATTGTGAAATTGTGTTGCTTTTAGACAACAAGCTCTAAAAGATTATAAAAAAAGTGATATTTCTCAATAAATTGTTATTTTTTCATTGTTGTAGTCAATGCAGCACCCGGAGACATGATGAAAACGAACATCCACTCAAACTAAAGTAGAAGTGATTTAAAATGCACTTAATTGACCTGATTTCCATCTGCAAAAATGTTGAGTGTCATATTTTATCCAGTATTGACATGTTTCAATCACGCATAGCAAGAATGAATGTTTATGTCAATCACTGTGCCTTTATGCAAACGCTGCTGTTTCTGGAGAACCATACACCAATGAGGCTATGAATGTGTGTGTGTGTGTGTGTGTGTGTGTGTGTGTGTGTGTGTGTGTGTGTGTGTGTGTGTGTGTGTGTTAACCGACGGAAGAATGTATTTATTTATGTATTCAAGCTGCCCTCTACTGTTGATTGAGTCAATGACAAGACAAAGGTTGATAAAAAATAGAGCTCAGGAGACCAGTTGTCTCTCATTGAGCTGCATGGAGCCAAACACTCACGCCGGAGACACAAATGCGCACATCTGTGTCTGCTCACACCTCCATTCAACTGTGAGCATTATTCATCTTTTTGAGTAAAAATAACTGTATAGGGTGGCCTGGGGCTAGTTGTCACAAGATCTATATTTCAGTTAAAAGCCCGATTACATTTTGCAAGTGATTTTGCACATTGGTTTCTAGTTAATAACTGTCAGGTCAGGGCAAATTGTAAAATGTGTTTTAAATGATGTGATTTTACAATGTATTAATATCTGTCACTAAAAACAATGGTTTTAAAGTTTAGTGTTACCTTTTGCATTTTTCTTGATGAATAGCAAAAATTATTGTTTCATAAGTATTGCTGAATGCAGTGTAAGTCACATTAGACAAAAGCATATACCAATTGCATGAACGCAAATTCTAACCTTATGCTGTAATGCATAACCATGCCATAACCATATACCATGCATAATCGCAGGTTTGTATTGTGTCAATTTACCCCATTAAGACTTTTGATAGTCAAGGTTTTACTCCATGCAAACTGACTTAATTCTACCTTGAGAAATGTTCACTGTCATAAAAAAGCATGACAATTAGCCCTGGTTTCTCCTTTGATATTATATAGTTAAATTTTTTCAGTGCAAAAGTGATTGCAAGGATTTATATTGAAGTGATTTGCTGTGCTGCCATTAAATTACGAAAACGTTATTTCTGAGTCTTCTCCGAACGTCCAGATTTGTAAATGTTTTAAAAAAAAAATTTTAGCCTATACAAATGTTAAGGGAACGGTCCATTTGATCATTTTGCACACATTATGGATACGTTACTTTTGAATGTTCTGTGAACGTTCTGAAACAAGTAGTAACATTTAAAAAATGTTAGATGAACATCCAACTAAAACATTTCAGAAAAAAAAATCCATGAACCGATGTATAAATAAAATGTTTGTGCTAACATTTTGTGAACATGTTAGATTAGATAACTCTGAACAAACATTCTATTAAGAATGTTTGTTCATAACTTAAGTTACCTGGAACATTACCCAAAGTTCTAAGAACATTCCCTGTTAGCTGATGGGATATATGTTGCAGACATTTTTTTAGCCTATACAAATGTTAAGGGAACGGTCCATTTGATCATTTTGCACACATTATGGATACGTTACTTTTGAATGTTCTGTGAACTACAAGTAGTAACATTTAAAAAATGTTAGATGAACATCCAACTAAAACATTTCAGAAAAAAAAATCCATGAACCGATGTATAAATAAAATGTTTGTGCTAACATTTTGTGAACATGTTAGATTAGATAACTCTGAACAAACATTCTATTAAGAATGTTTGTTCATAACTTAAGTTACCTGGAACATTACCCAAAGTTCTAAGAACATTCCCTGTTAGCTGATGGGATATATGTTGCAGACATTTTTTACACTTACACAAAGGTTTTCACTGCAAAATCAGCTGCAAAATGACTAAACATCTCTTGAGGATAGCATGCTAAAACTGATTGTGAACACACAGATAAAGACTTCAGGCCTCTGAGTGTCTCTTTAACTGGCTACATGCTCATCCTTTTGATTTTTAAGGAAAAAAGCTGCACATCTTACTAAGTAGCAGGGTTATTATCGTTTACCAAAACTAAAACTATAAAAAAAAAATCATTACTTGAAATAAAATAAACATTAACTGAAATAAAATATAAAAACTGATTTTATGTCAGCTAGTTGCCAAGAAACATTTCTAATTTTCAGGTAGTTTAAGTACTAAAATAACTAAAGCTAAATAAACTCAAAATAATCAATACTATTTAGACATATTAAAAAAAATAATAATAATAAAAATGACAAAAACACAACAAAATTACTAAAACATTAGTAAAAGTAAAAACAGAAAATATAAAGATAAAATAAAAATAGGTTTTGGAATACATCTTTGAACCATGAGAAATGTGATTTCTTTTTTTGTCCTCATTAGGAATGTAAATTTGACCTTAATAGCTGCCGTATAGCTTTTTTCCACACCTGACAATTACATTAGTATTTCCGTTGCGGCGCAGTGCAGCGCGTAATGAATTCTAATTGCGGCCCAGGACGGCAAGGACCGGTTCCATACGCTAACTAGGCCAGTGTCGCCGATCCGCCCGCCTCTCGGCGTTTCCATATCATCAGAATTCAGTTACCTGACATAATAACAGAGATGTGGGGCTCTGATGTGTCAGCTCCATGTATACGTTGGCAGCAAGACCCAGCCACATTCAAAGTCAAGTGGATGTTAATGCCTCCCACACTCAAAGTCAGACTGATTTACCTCACAAAGCTTTGTGCACTTTAATATGATGAATCCTCCACACAGAGCCCCTCTTTAAAGAGGAAATTGTGGTTTTTAACCTCAGAATATTATCTTCTTTCTTCTTCCTCTCTTTCCGCGGGCTGTGGGCAAACGCCCGCGAGGTATTCGGCAAGGCCGGAACAGCCCCGACTCTGATAATCCCAGCTCTTTAAGTGCTGATAAGACAAGCAATTTAATGTAATTATAAACCTGGTGGCACAAATGGAACAGCAGTATTTTCAAATGGCGTAATACGCTAAAGTACACTTCACGATTTGAATCGTGCTCAGAACCCGCTCCTCCAATTACCTCCTAGATGACAATACAGCCATAAAAGTAATTTTGCTCAAAATTTGGCATTATCAACATAATTGGCTCTTACTGAAGGCTTGCGTGACACATTCATCAAATCGCCGGCTATAAATACAACAGTGCGATGCGTTAAGAGGCTGAGCAAACACAGCTCATCTCTCAAATAAACGCTGTTGACTAACACTATCATTACCTCACCGCTTAATTACTTTTTGCTTTTTTGATTTAATTGCTTCAATAAAAAGAATCTGTAATGCATTTTTAATTACACTGTCCAAGTGACCTATGTAGAGAGAATTTTACAACAGTGGGCCAATAATTAGCCTGTCATAGCTCAGTTAGCGAGTATTGTGAAGCTGTCCTCTCGCTGCACTGCATCCGGCGTGACGGCCACATGAGGCTCGCGTGTTTTAGCTCTCATTCTTTTTTACAATAGTCTGACAATAAGAGCTGTACCCGAGGATGTGGGTTGTCTAATTTGGGTTGTGTCATCCATTCAGAGGCTCCGGTGCGGTGCAATCTCTCGGGATCAACGGGGGAAGGCACGAGCGTTCGGATTTAAGACGACCCCCGGTTGACCCTCGGCCTCTCGCAAACTTTGCCAAAGTGGCTATGCTTGTATTGTTGGGAAATACAACAAAAATATCTATTTGTGAATTTTGTCATTTAAAGGGGTCATATGATGTTGCTAAAAAGAACATTATTTTGTGTATTTGGTGTAATGAAATGTGTTTATGCGGTTTAAAGTAAAAAAAAAACATTATTTTTCATATACTGTACATTATTGTTTCTCCTCTATGCCCCACCTTTCTGAAACGCATAGATTTTTACAAAACTCATCGGTCTGAAAAGCAAGGTGTGCTTTGATTGGCCAGCTATCCAGTGCATTATGATTGGCCGAATACCTCAAGCTTGTGACGGAAATGTTACACCCCTTACCATACTGTGATGCTGTGTCCCGGCCGGAGCGACGAGATCTGTGACTGTAGTCTACTCTACCAGGATCAGAACAGTCCTCTATAAAAATGTGCTGCACACATCTGAATATTTGGTTTGAAGTGTTCTGGAACAGTGTTGTAAATACAACTTAACCACTGATTTCTAGTCGTGTCCTCTTTTGGAAGGTCAAATAAAGTAGTTTCGCTTTCACAACGAAACACACGGCGGGCTTGAGAATGACGCAGTCGGCGGATTCGACGAAGAAGCTTAGCCCTTTCTTTCTTTGCGTGAACATTTGGGTGGTGTTATGCAAATCTTCCCACATCGTGATGTAGACATGTGGGGGCGTGTTAGAACGAGGCGTTTTAGGTAGGTGTGGTTGACTCTTAACTTTTATAAAGAATATCTCTTTGGATTTGAGACTTTAGTCTTTGCAACTTTACAGATCTTCTTTATGCACCAAGAGCTTGTAACACTTCAAAGAGAAAGGAAAAATTGAAATCGCATCATATGACCCCTTTAAATAATGCGTTTTTTTACAAGAAAGTTGAGGAACAGTCAATAAACATTATAAAATTAATGGTTTCTTTACCAAATTCTAATTGCATAAGCAAACACCTTTGGAAATAAAACATCTAACTGTGAAATATAAACTAAGAAATAAAGTTACAAAAGTTGTGATTTAGAAAAAATTTAATTGCAATTGTGAGAATAAAATCACTACTTTGTGATTACTTTGTGTTAGTCAATTATAAAGAAAAGTTGCAATTATGACAAATTAGATTGAGATTCATTCTGAGATCATGTAAAAAAATTATCAATAATCAGAAAGTAAGATATAAAATTGCAATAGCATTTTTAGTAAATAGCAATTTTAAGATAATCTATGAGATAAAAAGTGACAAAAAAATCTTGCATGAACAGCTCACACCCATAGTAAAATCACTTTAACACACTGACTCAAGTGCCTTTTATTGTTTTATTTCATCACTGGCATCTCACACACATCACATCTGAAGCACTGCTAGATTTTAAAGATGTTGGAAGGTAAAGTGCAAAACTACGCTGCTGGTGGCTTTCTTTCCACTCACTGGGTTTAATATACTTCTGGCCAATTGCGCCTCACAGTTATTCATATTCATTCAAAAAGCACAGAAGCGTTTCTCCAGTTCTCCACATTAACCTGCGTCAGTGAACAAACACACAGAGAAACGGCCACACTGGCCTGACCCTCCCGGCTCTTCATTGGCAGGCATTATTTCTGATACAATAAATAAAACAGGAAGGAGACCAGCAACATCGCTGGGAAACAATATGTGCTGCTCCTCTTGGTACTGACTATTCAACTCTGCAGTCTCAGATCATTGCACACAATCTCTGCTGAGCCAAGCCGCTGTGTGCAGCCATGTCAGCGTGGGGTCTGGGTAGTATGCGTGTGACAGTCAGCAGGAAACATATTTGTAATATGTCCAGGACAAATGTCTCTTCATTTTAGCCCTCACTGAGAGGAGGTAGCCTGTGGGGTGACGCTTCAATAAAGATCAATCAAAATCCCTAATCAGGACGGTCTCACATGGGAAAACATCGCTGTTGAGACCTTTATCCACAAACCACCTGGAAGTCACTCCAAGGGCATCTGCACCTTGGTCTCAGGATCCTTCAAGCCTCTTCAGTCATGATCATAAACAGAAGTATAGGACTTTTCATAATGCATATTGTACAAAAATGAAGCACCTCTACTGTACTCCAAAAAACTCTTCTGAAGCCAGGTTTGTGTGAGAAACATCAAAATGTAAAGGAATAGTTCAGCCAAAAATGAAAATTAGTTGAAAACGTACTCCCCCACAGGCCATCCAAGATGTAGATGAGTTTGTTTCTTCATCAGATTTGGAGAAATGTAGCATCACTTGCTCACCAATGGATCATCTGCAGTGAATGGGTGCCGTCAGAATGAGAGTCCAAACAGCTGATAAAAACATCACAATAATCCACACCACTCCAGTCCATCAACTAATATATTGTGAAGTGAAAAGCTGCATGTGTTTATAATCCTTCAAGATGTCTTTAGCTTCAAACAAGTCCTCTATCCATAATATTGCTTTCTCCAATGAAAAAGTAATCTCTTCTGAATCAAGAGAGAAATATGCACAGATCAAGCTTCATTTACAAGTGAAAACAGTCCAAAATCGTTCTGAATAAATATGCGGGTGGATTTTGATGTGAGAGGACAACAAGAGATGGACTTTATTACTGGAAGAAGCAACATAATGGATTATGGACTCATATGTTGGCCAGTTAAAATGCATTAATGATGGATTTGTTTCTTACAAACACGCAGCTTTTGGCTTCACAAGTCGTTAATTGATGGACTGGAATTGTGTGGATTAGTTGTGGATTATTGTGAAGTTTTTATGTTAAAGGTTCTTCTTGGAACCATCAATGCCAATAGACAACCAGAGATGGACTACTGTTATGGTGCGGTTATTAGGGATGCACGATACTGCATTTGTGTACTTGTACTCATTAAAATGCTCATTCGATACCAAAAGCCGAAACCATACCGCGTGTGAACAGAGCGGTGTCCAGACACAGAAACACCAACAACAGAACAAACAGAGAGTAGAGGAGTTATTGGAGATTAAGGATGTCTATGAAGTACAGGTATGTAATTAATATAATGTTAAACATTCAATATTCATTCCTGTATACTGTAGCTGATGTACGTGAACTGATAAGCAAATCACGTTTCAGATGACCAAAAACACAACTTATATTTCAGAAAATATATTCATCTCTGTTACAATATTTTGGTATAACGAGTACTTCCCTGTATTATTACAGGAAAACGTCTTGTGATTACAGTACTGTGCTTCTGCACTGGAGCAGCTCTGATGTGCTATTAAATTAAAGATGAAATACGATAAGCAATAAAAAGAACAATGAAAGTAACAAAAGCTTGTACAATACATTTTAATGGGCATAATTAGGTGTGAAAATAACTGAAGAAAAAGTGTAATATTTCCTAAAAATAATTGATTATTTTGGTAATATTCTTTTGGTTTCTGTACCCAATATTTTTACAATTACAACTGCTATGAAAATACAGGATATTGGTATTGGTATTGGTATCTGCAAGTACCAAAAATAAAAGGATCGGTATCAGACTCGTCCTGGAAAAAGTGGTATCAGTGCACCCCTAGCGCTTATGGTATTTTATCTCCTTTTCGGTCATTGTAAAGAATGGAAAAATGCATGAAGAAAAAAAAATGAGGTTGAGAAAAAAAAAATATATATACTGTGTATATATATATATATATATATATATTTTTTTTTTTTTTTTAGGTGACCTACCACTTTAAGGCTTACTTTGTTTATTTGTTAGCTTAGTTTGTAACTCAGCCTGTGTATTTATCAGGGGAGGTATCTTTTCTATTAAAGCTGAGACTCAGATATGAATACAAACTGTGCTTGAGAGCGCTTGTCCTTTGGGCAGCGCACAGAGCCACAGCAGCTTTAGTGTGGAGAGGTCTGACCTATTATTCTGCTATGGCACTGGCAGGCAGCCATATTGATTGAAGTATTTCTGGACTTCTCTCCTGAATGTCCAGGTAGACTTGTGGGCCTCGGTCCCTAAGAACCTCAAACCAAAGCTCTCCGTTTTAAATCTCTCCATCCAATGAGAGAAGGAGGGGGAAAAAAAGAAAGTAGGACCGGTGCTGCCTTGGGGACGGTGGAGGAAGAAGACGAGGGGGGTTTCTGCGTTTGGCGCTGAGCTGCTCGAGCGCTGCTGAGAGCATGGACAATTAGATGAGTCCCCAGTGTCTCTTTGCTCTCTGGCTGCCTGGTGGGTTACTCCACGGGCTGTGAGCCGAGGGATCGGCGCCTGGATGGGCCTTAGGCTGAGTGCTGGGGGAAACCCGTAATCCGCTCCCCCCGCCTGCGAGAGCCTCGGGAGGGCGGGCGAGATTGAGCTCTATTGGACAAAGACTCTCTCTTTCCTCTAAGACTGTGGATTCCGACACTCGCACACTGATTGGTGTCATTTCAAGTGGATTTTCCCTTGGCTGGATGTCAGGCTACTTTTTTATCTGCACTTGGGAGTCGATTTAGAGAAACGTGTGACTGTTTTCTGAAGTTACTGCAGAAAAATGCACCTTTGTGCACATCCATTCAGGGCTGTAATTGTTGTGGACGTTAAGATTAGGGCAGTGATTCTCAGCTGGTGGGTTGCAATGCAAAAATGGTTTGCGGGTCCTTCAATGTAAATAACTAGAAAAAAAATTCACGCACTAAAAATTTGCAATGTTTCGGTAGATAGATCTTTTTTTGTATTTACATAAACACACATGTATATCATAATAAAATATATTTAGAATTACATATAGAGAGAGAAAAAGTTAGATTAATTAACTAAACTCACTCTCGCCGATGGCCCCCGATGCCGATTCAAATAAGCCCGATGAGAGTCGACGTGTGGAACACACCAAAAAATAAATAAATAGCCCAACAGATGCTTGGTGTGTCCCTGCCTTTAGATAGATAGATTAATTAAATAATAAATTGTAAATTATATATTAATATATATATATTTTATTATTACTAATATAGACTTACATTTACATGATTTAAACAACTATACATAAAAATATGTTTATAATGTGTGTGTGTATATATATATATATATATATATATAGACTCAAAATGTATAAATATATCCTACAAACCACTGCATTAAATGTTGATTAATATGGAAATTCAGTGACTCCTCAGTTCTCACTTCTCTTTTTTTTTTATGTTTTGCCGTTATCAGTTCTCTAATAACTCACTGCCCATTTTGAGACTATTGCTTTAAATTGAACGTCTGGTTTTCTAGTCTGAAGAGTAGGTTTAAAGTAGTCCCCGTTGGCTCCAGAGCCTGCAAAGCTTCAAATGAATTGTGCCTTACTCCCGGCAGGAATTAAGGCAGCGTCTCTCCTTGAAATTCCCCCAGCCCGTGACATAATTTACCAGTTCACCATCTTATACCTATAGATACGTTGTTGTGATATAGAATCAGCGAGTTGTAGAACACAGCCCAAATTGCCCCAGTTGAATATGACAACAACCGAAACTAGCGGCCTAATTAGGAGGCTACATGCCTGAGAATGCACAGGCGAACTTAGCGCAAATAGGAAAAGGTGCTTTCAGCCCGGTGTAGTCAACTGCCTCAGTCCCTTAATGTATTACCACCTGCAACCGCAATCACCGGAGCCAAATTTAAATGCTGATGATTCAGGAGAGACAGGGCGCAGGCCAGGCGAAGAGCCATGCGAGAGGTGATTTAAAACATTGGCCCTAATGAGGCTGACCGCTGGCCGTCTGATCTGAATGTGATGGGGGAAATTAGATGAGGGACGAGGTCAGGAACGCCGTCGGAAAGGCCACGGCGCAAATGAAACACAGAGGATGACGCTACTGTCAGACGCTCTGTTTACTTCATATCAAGAAAACAGCATCTTAGGCTTCCAGCACCATATAGATAAAATAATCAATGTGTTTGTATTTGGACTGGGAGTGTGTTTTGCAAGGATGTGTGTCTGTTTGGGAGTTTGCACCGGCTCATAGCGTCCGGTTGCGAGGCCACAGCAGGTAAAGAATAGATTGCCTCGCTCAGGGCCTTCCTTAGCTGATGCAGGGCCCGGTGCGAGGTAGGGAGCGGGGCCCCCCTCAGTCTTATCGCGTTTCAGGCGGTGGGGGTCCCCTTGGTCCGTTCGCCGTGGGGCCCGGTGCGACCGCATCACTTGCATCCCCATAAGGACGGCCCTGGCCTCACTTCTTCAGGAGCACGGATGCCTCACTCACACTCTCATAGAGAAAAACAACCTGTCATCATCAATCAAACAAACAAATGCCCCCTTTTAGTGGCTTGACTCTCAAAAGTTGCACAGCATTGCTGAACCTAGTGAGCCGTCTTGCTGTCTACTGCCTACTAACAGTGGAACATTAGGTGATGACTCTGCTTGCCACAGAGCCTTGACTTGACAATAATGCTAGCCATTAGTATCCTGCTAAGCTAATGTCATGATGCGCTAATAATTACCAAAATACAAAGAGCACAAAAATACTGGGTTACAACATATGCAGTTTTAACTAGAATTTACTGTTATATATATATATATATATATATATATATATATACACACAGTGGGTACGGAAAGTATTCAGACCCCCTTAAATTTTTCACTCTTTGTTATATTGTTATATTTTTTTTTTTCCTCATTAATGTACACACAGCACCCCATATTGACAGAAAAA
>NW_015505468.1:1133498-1146000 GCF_001515645.1 Sinocyclocheilus grahami | reverse complement strand
TTTTACAATATATAAAATACTACAAATATAAATTAGGCAAAGTTACTTATATATAATTGCACATCATTTATATTTTACATTTTATATATTTATAGTCTTTATAGTATGAAAGTTTCTTTTACATATTCTTTTAAAATTGTATATAAACAATTTTACTTTATATTTATAATATATTATATGTATGGTATTTACAGTAAAGTATGAAACTTAGTATTTATCAATGTAAATATATTTTTATTAGTATTAATATATTTTACATTTTATATATTCATAGCATTCATAGAATGAAAGCTTCTATCTATATATCTATCTATCTATTGTGTGTGTGTGTGTGTGTGTGTGTGTGTGTGTGTGTGAATATACATATACTTTTCATGTAGGCAAAAACACTAAAAATACTTTCTACGTTAGAACAGAGCCTTGGATTCCAAATATTTAAATTTGAATGCAAGTGGAATGTGGAAACACACTACAACCCAAACATCTGAGTAAGTCTAGTGAAAAATCAAGCCCTCAGCCATATCCATCAGGACCAGTTCAACCATATCGTCTCAAACACCAGATGAGAGAGGAGAGCCTCGAATCTAACGCAGGGCTTCAGAATGATGGCAACTACCTGATCCCTAGCATTGTGATTGACAGCTACTGACCACCACTCAACTGGCCCCGACGTCTTCACACCGCTGAGCGCAGCGGGGGCCGCCGAGTCTCGGGGAGCCATGCAATCAACTGGGCCTTACAGAGATAAACAATGCTCACGTATGAGAGCTCCACACCAAAGGCACGTATCGCACAGTTCCATCACGCGGTCTAGCAGGGTTCACTGACTCCACTGTTTCAGAAATTGCAGGATGGATTCTAACAGAGGTGTGGACTTCATTGTTCTGCTGGCTGGTAAAAATGGAGATAGAAAGCCAGATTCCCGCAACCCTGGGGTTTAAAAAGAAGAGAAGCTGCATTATTTACAGTGAGAATCAACTTCACATGTCTTGATTTATGAATTTGGATGGGAACTTTTGCTAGCAAGCAAACAGGAACGCTCCAATTCAATAAGAATGTGATGGATGGAAACAATACCCTTCTAAAACATGGTATAATACTTGCCTGCAATAAGTAAATATACATAGGTATTTTCTGTGCATACCTTTGTTTAAAAGAAGTGTGGCTAATTGAATTAAATGTGCACTTGTAGTGCACTTCCATTCTTAAAAGATATATTTTAAAAATGCATGCAGATAGCATAATATTAATTAAAGTCTACTTAAGTGTACTTGAAGAGAGACTGTTTCTTAACACACTTAATTACACTTTTAAAAAGTGTAAATTTGTAAAAATGTCAAATTAAACATTCTTCATTCCTTTTAAATCATTGTTATAATAATCGTTTGATATGCTTTTGATGTGTTGACCTTGTCAGTGTATTCAGTCTGTACACTTAAACCATATTTCAATGACAATAGAGGTAATTAAGAATTTATATGATGTACTTAAGTCTTACTCACGTGGGTCAAAAATGCTCTTAAGTTCAACTAATTGTATTTAATATGAATGTGTGAAGACATTTTCAGCCAATTTTAATTTATGGGTAACTATTCCTTTAAGTATATTATTTTAAAATGTATAACTTCCACAATAAGGACTCTTTTTAAAAGCATGCTAAAGTGTGCTTCTTTTATGCATTGGTTTTAATGCGGCAAAAAACGTTTGCACAGTTGCCCCTACACATACACAGAAAACAGCACTGAGCACAGCCACTATCGAGTGATGACAGATAAAACCCTGGCTTTGAAAAGTTTCTTTAGCATATTTTTCCATTCTCATGGAAGATGGCAAAACTCTGTCATTTGTCCTTGTCTTTCATTAGCATACCAAAAATAGCATTCACGAGCTCAAAACAAACAGTTAAATAAATAAAGAAGCCTGGTATAGCCTAATGCAGGTTATGTAAGTGTCATCTTTATCTGGTAAAGATTCCCACGAGCAATGCAAAGAAGCACCCAAGAGCATTTCCATCCCTAATTTACCCATCCATTAAAGAGACGGATGCTTTGATACTATTGCCGTGTTTATCGGCCGTCTCGTGGGATTCATTAGGTCCAACGTTCCCTTCAGAACGTAATCTATTGCTTAATTAAACTTCCCAAATATGAAATCTGAACCCATGAATAAGAAGAGAAGTTATTGCTTTGTTGTTCCCTCATTTGCAGAATATTTTAATGAACACAAACTCCAGATATATTACCATTTGCATGTAAATAAAGCGTTTCCTCAAGCACTTAAGGGCTTTGATTTGACTGTGGCGGGCTGTAAGTCATCGGGTTTTTTTCTGCTTGATGAATCTCTGAAGGATACGAAGTGAAGCTCATTGACTGCGTTGGGAAATTTCACAGCTAGTGGCTCCATCGCACATCATTGCAAAGTGTGAAATTTTAATCAGAGATGTTGTGAAGAAACAAGGATCGTCTGACGACCATAATTAATGACTTCTGTCAAAGAGATTACGCTGGCACATTTGAATGCGCGACTGTTTTAAAGAGCAAGAGAAAACGCATTAGCTAAATTGTATACCGTGTCACTGTGTACACGTCCGTATTCTCTGTTGCATTGGACGCCATTCGTTTGGGTTTAATCTTAACAGTGTTTCCCGATGCGCACCCACCTCTTGTTTCGCCGTGCATTAATTTCACGCGTGACTTATTGACGCGAGATATTCTCAAAATGATTGGAATCATGAAGCTTGAAGTTTGTCTACATACTACAGACTCGCATTACTACAGACAAACTATAACAATAAACATGTCACATGCTTATATTACTCTCATTAGAAACAATGTAGTGTACTATTCTATATATGTACATCATCATCTCCTTAATGTACAGTATATATGTAACTATATATTATAACTTCACTGATAAAAATACATATAAAGATAAATACATTTACTAAAAAACACATATAGCTCATAGGCCTACACAAGCCAAATACTACCTACCTACCTAACTACTTGTCTATCTATCTATCTATCTACCTGTCTGTCTGTCTGTCTGTCTGTCTATCTATCTATCTAACTACCTGTCTGTCTGTCTGTCTATCCATCCGTCTGTCTGTCTGTCTGTCTGTCTGTCTGTCTGTCTGTCTGTCTGTCTGTCTATCTATCTATCTATCTATCTATCTATCTATCTATCTATCTATCTATCTATCTATCTACCTGTCTGTCTACCCGTCTGTCTACCTGTATGTCTGTCTGTCTATCTATCTATCTATCTGATTTTGATGGCAATAAAAACTTATTTTATTATAAAAGCACTACATTTTTCTCACTGTCATGAATTCATTTTATACATTTTATATTTATTTTTCATAAATATAATATATTTGCATAATAACTACAATAATAACTACAATAATTATTAAATTATTATTACTAATAATTTTAATGCATATTTACATATATATTATTTATATTTACAGTACTTTATATATATAGTTTTTATAGTATGCAAATTTATATTATTTATAGTATGCAAATTTATATTATTTATTAATTAAAAAAAACACCCTTTTAAGCCATACATAGATTTCAAGATATATATTGAATGACTAAAAAGAATTGAGATCATTTTTCTCAGCTATATCGGCCGGCCCTTCTTACCAACATGGTCATTTAGTGTATTATTCAGACGCGAGCTGTTGTTGTTTATCGCCTGTGCATTTCGAGAGCCATTTATTTCTCAGACCTCACCAGCTCATTAACATGCAAATAGCGCATACGTTTTCATTTTCCAGCACAGTAATCTGGCGCTGTTTATCCAATCACCAACTTTTATTTTACTAGGCAGCGCTAGAGAGTGAGAGAAAGAGAGATTGTGCTTCGAAGCATGCACGCATTTTGAAGTGGCCACTAATCACAGAATGCAAACTCAAGTGTAGTCTGGAAGTGCCTGGCCCCCATTATGGTGCACCGCTGCCCTCGCCGAGCCCTTAGTTGTGTTTCTGGCCCTGGCCTGACCTGTGGGCTAATTCTGGCAATCAATATTTTAAGTGCTTCCTGATTCACTTCCATCACATCCTGTGGCACAGATTTTGATATGTGATTAAATGAATAGTAGGAGAATCAACAAAGTAACATTTGTAAAACGGACTGATTACTGATTGTTAATTGCTAAGTGTCTTAATCCCAAACGAAATGTGGAAAGTGTATTCCAGAATACTTAACCGTTATGAATATCATTGCTATGATAAAAAAGGGAAAAAACAACAATAATAATTAGGCACCGCTGCCCTCGCTGATTTGTGTCCAAGAGGCTCTAATCAAACGCTCGGACCAAAGCTCTGAGATGTTCTCGCTCGGCTTGGAGACATTATTTGTGAGGTAAAATGAAGAAAATCATTCCTAATAGTAGTCTTTATTCTATGAGGCCTGGTGCTGTATGCGAAACCAGGGTTTCTGCGGGGCTTTATGAAGATAAATGTAAGACTTTTTAAGACCAAATAAAAACTGAATGGAATCCAATGTCAATATGGTCTCTAAATGTTAAAAAGTCTTGTATTCGCAATGCTTCAAAGCTTCAGCAGTATTTTTTTTTCCCAGTGCAAACAAATATCTGACAATGGGCTCAGAAAAACCTTAATACAAAGAGAGAAAGTTTTCATACCCTACTAACAGATGTTCGTTCTTGTTTTAAACATAAGCTCACTGAATTTTGTTCAGTTTCTCATAAAACAAGACTTCATATCTTCAATTTGCATCTCAAGTAAATGATTTCAGGATGTTTAGATATGTGGTCTGGAAAGCAAAACAGAAACACTGAGGATGATATTAATTTTTTTTTGCAGTGCATGCAACATTTAATGCCATGCATTTACGAATGTAAGATTTTCTGCTCCGATTTTTTAGACCATTTTGGGCTTAATTTGTGAAAGGGCAAATTAAGACTTTTTAAGAAACCCTGAAAATAAAATGCAGCAGTGTCTGGATTGCATCTGTGGAATTTTTATTTTTTATTTCATTTTATTATTTATTTACGTATTTTTGTTTGCATTCTCTGCACTGTTTTTATTGGGGAAATCTGTTAAATTCTGCAAAATGAGTGCTACACTCTTATTGGTAGCAGAAAGTAAGCTCATTTTAGCCAAATATTCAATAAGCAAACATGCAAGATGCATACCACATTCTGTGGGGGCCTGGTTAAGCATCTAGGGGGGGGGGGAACGGTGTCTGCTAAATACTAGTATCATGATTTTTTTTTTTTATGTTTCTGAAAGATGTCTCTTATGTTCACCAAAGGTGCATTTAATTGGTCAAAAATACAGTAAAAACAGTAATATTGTGAAACATTATTGCTATTTAAAATAACTGTTTTCTATTTTACAATGTAATTGATCAAAGCTGAATTGTCAGCATCATTACTCCAGTCTTCAGTGTCACAAGATCCTTCAGAAATCATTCTAATATGCTGATTAGCTGCTCATCATCATTATCATATGTTGAAAACAGTTGGCTGCTGAAAATTCAGCTTTGCATCACAAGAATAAATTATATTTTAAAATATATTCAAATAGTAAACAGTTATTTTAAATGGCAATAATATTTCACTTTTTACTGTACTATTTTTAACCAAATACATGCAGCCTTGAAAGAGACGCCTTTCAAAAATATTCAATATCTTCCTAAACCAAAACCTTGAAATGATAGTTTATTGTGGTTATTTTGATATTTATATGCATTGCCCTAATGGCGGCCATAATATTTAGTTTTTAAATTGGTTTCTTTATGAGCTTTGCATAAACACAAATTATTTTTATTGTTATGTTTTACATGTTTCAATTTTTATTTTTAATGCTTAACTTTTAAAACTTGATGTTTTTATCAAATCATACAGTTTTTTTCTCAAAAGAAAAATATATAATTAAAAGCATGTTTTTTTTTTTTTTACCATTTTGATTAATTGTTAGACTACAAAATCACTCGAGGTGCTCATATCTCACACCATAAACTGAACAGCAAAACCGTGAATTCAAAGATACTAAAGCAGCACGTCTGGCACTTACTCGGACTCCCCCAAAGATTGCAGCTTTTACCAAGAAGTGGACTTTAAAACCTTCTCCAAGTCGCTCCATTCACAGCTGCCACCGTAATGCTGGCAGAACGTTGAGTCTGGCGACGTTCCCAACGCTCACCGGCTGCACGCTGCCGTTCTCTGACACGCGAGTTTGTTTCACAAGTCATCTAATCAATTGCAAGACGGCCTTTAGAATGGAGTCTGGCACGCGATGCTTTCCCCTATTGTGTCGTCTGTAGTGAACACAAATACCACTTGCTGTCTTGAAACGGGAGGGACATTAAACAAATTGTACGTTATTGTGCTGTTGTGTTTGTCGTCTACAGTAGAGTGTGTGAATAAGCACATGTATTTGTGTCCATGCTAAAACGCTGCCAGGTGGGAACCCCATTGTGTTTGGCTGACAAGTGGTGTTAATGAAATCACAGACGCCTGTCCGGCAAATAACAGGAAAAGTGCCAGAGAGACGCTTTTACACTGAGACACAGTGTGCAGACGCTGATACTAATTTAATCCACACAGAGACGAGAGGGAGAGAGATGCCGTTTACGGGGACTAGAGTCATTCATTACCTTCAGATATCGGCCCGGAGGATGCAAATGACCGATTATTTTCTCCGCGGTAAAACCGTAGATAAGCAGGAGGACTGATAGGCCATCACAGTCACAACAACAGTGGCCCTGGGATGTTCACATGTTCTCGTAGACAAATTAAGGCCACATCTGCGCTGCGCGTCATCGTCTCAATCGTGTCAAGAGATGCATCACTGCCTGTGCTAAAGAGGGAAAACACACATTTACTCACACATGCACAGGAGAGGGGTTTTACTGTTTTTGGGGCCCAAAAGTTCAGGATTTAGGCCCCGCACGTAAACATAACAGGCCTCCTGCAATAATGCACTTTGCAAGATTCTAGAAAAAGTTGAAACAACAGTTAAATGCTTGGTAGGAAGTATTGGTATTAGTTTCTGCAAAAGGAACATTTACTGATTAGTTAGCAGGACTGGTTAGATTCAATCAGTATCTGTTTGCAACTCTGTTGACGAACATGCTGAATCCTGAAATGCAACGAGCACAAATCATTTCATATGAGCTTGAACTACAACTGCAGTAGAAGCCTCAAATCGATACTTTTGTGGTTTATATACCAATAAAGGGTGGATATTATGAAATGTTCTTACTTTTTAGGGGTAGATAAGGCATCACTTGAGGGTTCTGCTCCAGTGACAAGCTGTTTTAACTGCAATTTTCACACTTTTTTCAGGTAGAGTAGAAGCATTTACTGTTCAGATAGCAGGACTGGTCAGATTAAATCAGAATCTTTTCTCAACTTTTGTGTCATGCGGAATCATGAAATGCAATGAACTAAAACCATTACATAGACAAAATGCATTTAATGATCCTTTAATTCACAAAAAGTTATGCACATTTCACTACCAAACGCATATACCATCCATGAAATGTGCATTTTGTAGGTGAAAGGCATTTTGTGGCATGCTGAGTGACAAAATGCAATGAACAAAAATAATTTCATGATCCACAAAATCTCTTTCATTCTTGTATGCAAAACTTGTATGCATTTCACTACTAAAACATACAGTCCATGAAACGTGCATTTTGTGGGTGAAATGCATTTTGTTCACAAAAGGCGTTTTTTTTTTGTCTACAAAATTAAAAATACATTCACCCTTACATGCACGACATGTACAGCTATTGTACACAAAACTAGTATTGTGTTTAAAATTTTGTGCATGAAATTAAGTGCTGACTTTTCAATTCCACTTATACACTCGAGGTGCTCATATCTCACACCATAAACTGAACAGCAAAACCGTGAATTCAAAGATACTAAAGCAGCACGTCTGGCACTTACTCGGACTCCCCCAAAGATTGCAGCTTTTACCAAGAAGTGGACTTTAAAACCTTCTCCAAGTCGCTCCATTCACAGCTGCCACCGTAATGCTGGCAGAACGTTGAGTCTGGCGACGTTCCCAACGCTCACCGGCTGCACGCTGCCGTTCTCTGACACGCGAGTTTGTTTCACAAGTCATCTAATCAATTGCAAGACGGCCTTTAGAATGGAGTCTGGCACGCGATGCTTTCCCCTATTGTGTCGTCTGTAGTGAACACAAATACCACTTGCTGTCTTGAAACGGGAGGGACATTAAACAAATTGTACGTTATTGTGCTGTTGTGTTTGTCGTCTACAGTAGAGTGTGTGAATAAGCACATGTATTTGTGTCCATGCTAAAACGCTGCCAGGTGGGAACCCCATTGTGTTTGGCTGACAAGTGGTGTTAATGAAATCACAGACGCCTGTCCGGCAAATAACAGGAAAAGTGCCAGAGAGACGCTTTTACACCGAGACACAGTGTGCAGACGCTGATACTAATTTAATCCACACAGAGACGAGAGGGAGAGAGATGCCGTTTACGGGGACTAGAGTCATTCATTACCTTCAGATATCGGCCCGGAGGATGCAAATGACCGATTATTTTCTCCGCGGTAAAACCGTAGATAAGCAGGAGGACTGATAGGCCATCACAGTCACAACAACAGTGGCCCTGGGATGTTCACATGTTCTCGTAGACAAATTAAGGCCACATCTGCGCTGCGCGTCATCGTCTCAATCGTGTCAAGAGATGCATCACTGCCTGTGCTAAAGAGGGAAAACACACATTTACTCACACATGCACAGGAGAGGGGTTTTACTGTTTTTGGGGCCCAAAAGTTCAGGATTTAGGCCCCGCACGTAAACATAACAGGCCTCCTGCAATAATGCACTTTGCAAGATTCTAGAAAAAGTTGAAACAACAGTTAAATGCTTGGTAGGAAGTATTGGTATTAGTTTCTGCAAAAGGAACATTTACTGATTAGTTAGCAGGACTGGTTAGATTCAATCAGTATCTGTTTGCAACTCTGTTGACGAACATGCTGAATCCTGAAATGCAACGAGCACAAATCATTTCATATGCAAAATGTATTTTAAGATCCACAAAACCTCTTTCGTTCACTATAACTTGTATGCATTTCGCTACAAAATGAATATATCATCCATGAAGTGTGCATTTTGTGATCAAAGTCCATATGCACTTCACAAAATACAAGAAAAAATGAAAAAAAGCAGTTAATATTTTTGATTAAAAAAAGTCAGTAGTTTCTGTTTTAAGTCATCTTTCCTGACAACTTAAAGAGATTTAGGTCTTTGTCATATTACAATTATTCACATTGGACAGAGATTTAATCAGATGCATTAAATGCTTTACTACAGCAGGTGCATCGCCAGAGGACTGGACGCAGTTTTGTTTTGCAGCCATCTTGCACTGATACCTGCACTTTAAACCATAGCAAGATGAGTTAGTATGAGTAAATCAGTGCCTCAAAGTATAATCTCTCAAAATGAACCTAATCACTTCATTAAAATTAACTTATATATTTATATTATGCATTTAGCAGATGCTTTTATCCTAAGCGACTTTACTGAACATAAGCAATTTGTCACAGAGGCAACACAGAGCAGAGGAAGAAGAGGATTTTAAAATATTTTTTGTACAAGTGCGTTGGTTTAGAGTTGTTGAGTGGTTAAGTGTTTGTCTTCAGCTGCTTCTTGAAATTTGTGAAGGTTTCAGCAGTGCGAGCTCATTCAACCAGAGAGGAGAAGAGAGGGTGAAGGTTTTGGAAAGCAAATGCATACCTTGTTGTCAAGAAACAACAAGGCGCCACTCGTTCAGTGACAGTAGCTGGAGTGAGTGGAAAAGCTTAGTTGGTTATCAAACTAACTTCATTCAGATTTGCAATTAAAATAGTGTTTTTTTTTCACTTAATAATTTCAGTTGAATTGCTAAAAGCAAAAAATGCTAATTCTTATAGCATTGCTTGCAAAGCGCAGGGTTCTGCCCCAATGACAAGCGTTGTAGGTGCAATTTTTGCACATTTTCTTTCTGAATGTGTATATAGTTGAGCTTTACAACTTATAGCTAATACTTATATCCTTGCTTGCAAAGCGCAAGGTACAAAAAAGGTTCACCAAGGTTCAACAGAGCTGATCCACTACTGATTTTAAATTACAATTCTTTACACAACCCTATTTTAGTCCATAAGTTGTATATACATGCTCAGATAAATAGGCAAAAATTGCTTTGAGCTTGAACTACAACTGCAGTAGAAGCCTCAAATCGATACTTTTGTGGTTTATATACCAATAAAGGGTGGATATTATGAAATTTTCTTACTTTTTAGGGGTAGATAAGGCATCACTTGAGGGTTCTGCTCCAGTGACAAGCTGTTTTAACTGCAATTTTCACACTTTTTTCAGGTAGAGTAGAAGCATTTACTGTTCAGATAGCAGGACTGGTCAGATTAAATCAGAATCTTTTCTCAACTTTTGTGTCATGCGGAATCATGAAATGCAATGAACTAAAACCATTACATAGACAAAATGCATTTAATGATCCTTTAATTCACAAAAAGTTATGCACATTTCACTACCAAACGCATATACCATCCATGAAATGTGCATTTTGTAGGTGAAAGGCATTTTGTGGCATGCTGAGTGACAAAATGCAATGAACAAAAATAATTTCATGATCCACAAAATCTCTTTCATTCTTGTATGCAAAACTTGTATGCATTTCATTACTAAAACATACAGTCCATGAAACGTGCATTTTGTGGGTGAAATGCATTTTGTTCACAAAAGGCGTTTTTTTTTTGTCTACAAAATTAAAAATACATTCACCCTTACATGCACGACATGTACAGCTATTGTACACAAAACTAGTATTGTGTTTAAAATTTTGTGCATGAAATTAAGTGCTGACTTTTCAATTCCACTTATAACATGCAACTTTCATTTGTCTTTCTGTGTACATGCATTAAAACACACACACACACACACACACACACGCACACACACAGTTATTAGCACTTTGGAGGCTCTGAAAGTTCATGAGCACAGCCAGCTAACATTAATCAACCTACTGCAGAGACTGAGGGAGAGACAGAGGAGATCTCTGTGTGTGTGTGTGTGTGTGTGTTTGTGTGTGTGCGTGTGTGTGTGTGTGTGTGTGTGTGTGTGCAGGAAGAGACCAGTGTGTGTTTGTGAAGCAGATGGAAAGGCAGGTGTCACGTGAATTGTGTACGTGTCAGACTAAAGAAAAAGACAGGAATGAAATAAGGAGGAAACGGGAGAGAATGAGGGAAGAATAGACAGACTGACGGAGCCCCAGGAGTGCGCTGTGGTCCGGCTCTCACCCTGCTCGCGGGCACGCGGTTCTCACCAGACATTATTTACCAGCACCCCCTGCCTACAGCACACAACCAATGAGAAGAGAGAGAGACAGAAAGAAAGAGAAAGAGAGAGAGAGATGGTCAAGCGTTCATGTTTACTCTAGAAGCTTTAGAAGATGGACTCTATCTGAACGGCTCCACTTCCAAATTTGCTCAAAGCTGCTCTCACTGTCAACTCATCTGATGAGACAAGATGAGAAATAAGAGGAGCTGAGAAATGCTAGATGAAAATGAGAAGGAAAAGAAGAAGGGAGGAGAAAAATGAAGATGCAGAGATGAGATGAGTAGAGAGGGAAATGAGATGAGAAGAGAAGACAGCGGAGGAGAGAATCAAATGTGAAAATGAGATGCAAAGGAGGAAAAATTAAGGAGAGGAGAATAAATGAGATGAGATGAGAAAAACGAGAAATGAGAGTAGATGAATGAAGAGGGTTATGAGGCGAGAAGAGAAGAAAATGCCAGCTGAAAAGCAAAGAGTAGAGAAGCAGCAAGGAGACAAGATTAGAAAAAGGGGAAAGAAAAAATGAGGAGTGAAGAGAAAATAACAGAATAATAAAATAATAGAATAATGTCTTGATAAATGCCTACTATATGTGTGTGTGTGCGGTATGTATTTCTTGCCATTTGTTATTGTATTATTGTATATTTATTTTTCTTGTCATTGTTTTGTGTGCTTGTAAACACAATCATGCCAATAAAGTACTTTAAATTGTGTCGAAATTGAATAGAGAACAGATATAAAGAGGCGAGAGGAGGACAGTCGTTTCTGTCTGTCTGTTAATCGTCTGACGCTCCTCGTCTTGTGACGGTCTCAGCTCGGAGCAGCAGTGAGACGCAGACGGACGGACGGAGACTGTTGAGAAGTAGAAGAGAGAGCGAGCTAATGACCAGCTCTTATGCATCAGTGCTCGTACTAATGAGCTTCCAGGGAGAAAGAAAGAGCACGAGCCCGAGGATGTGAAGGTCCGGCCGTCTCTCCCCCGCCGAGCTCTCTGCCTGCTCACTCTCAGGGAACCCCCGACTCCAGCCACTAATGAGAGAGAGACAGAGACCGAGAGAGAGACAGGGCAAGAGGCTTCAGTCCACCTGGCAGCCCGTCTCTCTCTCTCTCTCTGTATGACGGGGGGGGGGGGGGGGGGGCATTCTTCCAT
>NW_015505468.1:1131707-1133473 GCF_001515645.1 Sinocyclocheilus grahami | reverse complement strand
ATGGCGGGGGGGGGGTGGGGGCGCATTCTTCCATTCTTAATAATTTACACAGCATCGATTTTCCCCAGCACTTCCTTCACTCTTGCTTTCATTTAAAACGGAATAACACACATTCCCTGGGAAAAACAGAGATTATGATCCAACAAAAGAGACATGTTTCTACTTCACTCTCACATCCAAACTAGCTGTGGCTAATTTACCTTAACCGACTTCAGAATTCCCACAGTGAATCTCCATGACTTTTATAGTCTTTAGGGTTTATAACAGATAAATGATTGTGATAGTGTTTTTGATATATATATATCCAAATATATACAGGGCCGTTTCTGGGCATAGGCGAGCTAGGCGGTCGTCTAGGGCGCCACCAGCTGAAGGGGCACCAATGAGCGCACGTACTGGCACTTTTAGCAGGGTTGTGATAAAGAGTGGCACGGTCACCCTGAAATATGACTGCCGAACAGAATCACCCGCGTTTAAAATAATAAAATGTAGTTGCTTTGCAGCCTGAAATGAAGACGGTTGTTTTATTCAGCTATATTAACTTAACTTATAACATCCAAGTAAAATATATAACACCAACAAGTTAAAAAAACAGAATCACTGAGTTGGAAAAAGGATCACCCCTTGTGTCAGTATTTTGTTGAAAAGCATTTTGCTCCCCCGCCCATATCTTTCTCCAGAAAAATCCAGATTTAACATTTTTATCAAATATTAACATAACCCTCCAGATTTCCTTGTGGCGTCATCTGGGTTTGTTCAACTGTTGAGAAAAGAAATTCAACACACTTTATTAGTATATGAGACTGTGAAGAACACCTAAGGAACACAATATAACAGCTCCATAGCCAAACTGTACAGTAGTTTTGTTTACCAAGCACTGCCCCCTTGTGGCAGACAATAAAACATCACAGTTATGAAGAACCTCTGTGAAATGCAACTAACCATATCAATCTTGTTTTTAATGTAATAAAGAGCACCAACATTTGTAACTAACAGAGGGTGAGACTTCCGGTTATTTAACCAGTACAAAATGTTCAAAACTTTTGTAAGTTTTACTGTACAAAAATTAACAAATGCTGTAAAATTATTGTTTGCTAGTTCATGAAACCTAATCAACTGAAGCGTTACCCAGAAGGTTTCTGGAAAAGCTTATGCATAAATATTTCCACTTTGTGTCCTCTAATTAATAAATCAATAAAATGTATTGTAAATTGTGTAATGTCTCTCCTTGAGGTCTCTGAAAAGAAAATCAAACATAACTGTATATTAACAGTAAATAAATAAGGAATATTTTTGCTGATGGATTAAATTTAAATAAATGACCTCCGGTTTATTTATTCATAAAGACTGACAAAATCACATTATCATAAATGGCAAAATGATGTCCTGAAACTGACCATCCTTTGTATATTTCCAACAGGAAAGTTCCTTCATAAAGGGTTTATTTCTCATGGTGAAAAGGGCATAACACACTTTCAGGCCTTTGTGGAATGCAATTAACCATAAATCCTGCATAATTCAGATAGCAAAATAACACAACAATGAAAGTTGTGTGTTCAATCAATTGCAAATTGATTTGGAACAATCTAGTCAAATTAGACAGCTGTCAACATGGACAGATTATGAGATGCCCTCATCCTCAGAAACCATGAACAAATAGACTCTTGAAATGTTAGCGTCTAAAAATATGACATTAGGCATCATGAATTAACAAAACACCATTTTTTTTAAAGGGGTCATATGCTATTTTAAAGATCATTATTTTG
>NW_015505468.1:1129393-1130347 GCF_001515645.1 Sinocyclocheilus grahami | reverse complement strand
TCATCCAGTTTGGAGCGACGTCCTGATCCAGGGAGGCTCTGTGTTATACCAAATACCTTCCACTTTGTAATAATAGACTTTTAAGAACTAACATTTCTTATTATTATTAATGCTGAAAACAGTTGTGCTCCTTCATATTTTTGTGAAAAATGCTCATATTTTTTTTAGCAATTATTTGTAATAGAAATCTTTTGTAACATTATGAACGTCTTTACTGTCCCTTTTTACAGTAATTGCGGTACAAATGTCACTAGCAAGACCCCCCCAAACAATCATAGTTTTCCTTGAAAATTATCATATCTAACAGATGCAACACAGAAATAAGCAAAGCTAGAAAAATGCATATTAACTATATATTTTCCATGACATTTCCAGGCCTGGAAAGGACTATTCCCTGACACTTCCCATTTTTCCATGACCATGAGAATCCTGCTCCATGCATCCTTCTGGCTCTTCCTGCTGGCTACTCTGTTTACCCATTTACAACACAAATTATGCGTCCACAGCTAGATTAAGAGCGGACGCACACGGGCTGGAGACATTTGATGTGTCCGTGTTTTGCAGGGAGGTGAACTTTATCTTCACCTGAATTGTTATGTAAAACAGACTCTACCTGTCTGATCTCTCATTGACATGCCAAGACTCCGATATATTAATATTTCAGTGGAAATTCTTTTTTCTCGCCCTGCTGTTTTTCAGATAAAACAGTAAAATATACAGGAGTGGCCTGACCAAAGGAAGCCTATCAAAGGTACGAAAATAACAGGAAGAAAGGAAATGAATAATGTATCAGGCGTCCAGTTTAACCCCTCATCAGATACCGGCCGCAGGAAATTAGTATTCGTCCACTGTCAATGTTTCTGATCTGTAAACTCCACATTTTAAATATGCATAAACTCACACCATAGACTTTACCTTAGACTGATTTATTATTTAAATGATATGAATGTTACA
>NW_015505468.1:1123943-1125794 GCF_001515645.1 Sinocyclocheilus grahami | reverse complement strand
GAAAGGAAAACTTGAAATCGCATCATATGACCCCTTTAAATGCTGTAAAAGAACTGTTTAGTGCTATTTCATGACAACTAATGCACTGACTTATGTGAACCAATATAAGTTGAATGTTTTGTATATTTTTGTCCTGTTTTGTATCTTTTAATTCAACTTTATTGGTACAAAAATAAATATATAAAATCCACAAAAATGTAAACATGCAAAAATATATGGAATATTTTACATACACCGCAATATCCTGCAGTGTACTTTCCCTTTCTAGAGTGTAAAAATACCATTTGTAATTCAGCCCATGCGTTCTTGTATTTTTCTTTCTTTTTTTGCTCAGTTTCTCTCTCTGTTATATTTCTACATGACCTCCTCTTCCTTTGTCTGGTCTCATATTTATTTTCTCGTGTTTCCGTCCAACAGCACGCCATGAAGGATTGAGATTAGCATCGTTCTGGTGCTTTTAAAAACACTACGGACAATCTCATATGGAGCTGGCATAAATATTTAATATGTCTATCTGTTCAAGCTAATTTAGGCATCCAAACTCATCCACATGCTAAATTCATTTCTTGTTTACTACAGAGAACAAACCTAACGCCGACTCGTAATGTCTTGTTTATCAGAAGATCTGTTTGTTGATAAAGATCCTGAATGGGTAAAACGAGGAGGATTATGCTGCTTTATGGCCGAAGATTTGACTGTGTTTCCCAGGCAGCTCAGCTAATGACCCTCCACTTCTGCTCCATCGGCTCGGAATATTAATTTCAGTTCTTAAAACAACGGCGTAAATTGCCCAAGCAGGACTGTAATTGTTTATGAAGATGTAAATTGCTTTGCAGAGGGAGAAACTAATAGCTTCTGGGGCAGGAAAATGAACTATTCTGTGGGGGAGGCTATTTTCTTTATGACTGGTATTTTTCTTTTTTATTAAAGGTAATGCAGTCGCAGGCTCGGTGTAAAACAGTGTGTTTCTGGACAGGATCGTGTTGATATTGGGCCTTTATCCATTCATCAGAGGCCTGTTTCATGACTCCAGTGGGTGCAATCATACTACAGGACGGTGATTAGCCTCTCAGTTAGATATGAGCTCATTTTTACTTGTAATATGTCTAGATAATAATAATGATATTATCCTGAAAACGCCTGAACACATCCTAGTTTGACTGTGCTGTGAGATTAGCGTTCATTATCGCGGACTGATAAGAAAAATATGATGTTTTTGATCACTGCAAACATCTGACAACCAAAACAAGAACTACATTTGAACATATTCTGAATAAAAAGTTGTATTTACCTGTTCAAGAATTGCTGTCACAATGCCAAGTGTTATGGGTGTTTGCTAAGTGGTTGCTAAGGCATTCTGGGTGGTTGCTAGGAGGTTTCTTTCTGCTTCAATTCAGAAGAGTTAATCCTGAAGTTTCTGTGATGTTCTGGTGGATTATAACACCTGTTTTATCGTCCAGATAATACTGATATTATCACAACCCAAACATGAATTATAAGTTTATTTACCTGTTTGGGAATCGATGTGACAATCGCAGGTGTGTTGTGGATGGCTGCCAGGGTGTTGTTAAGTGGTTACTAAGGGGTTCTGGATGGTTGCTAGGTGTTTTTCCCCGGTTCAATTGAAAATGCACATAATTTACCAATTCACATATGTAGTACACATTAATTCACAGCGCATTAACTAATGTTAACAAGCACAACTTTAGATTTTAATAATGCAGTGGTAAATGTTGAAATTAACATTAACTAAGATTAATAAATGCTGTAGAAGTATTGTTCATGCTTAGTTCATGTTAACTAAAGTAGTTAACTAATGTTAACTAATGAACCTTATTGTAAAGTGTTACC
>NW_015505468.1:1123280-1123917 GCF_001515645.1 Sinocyclocheilus grahami | reverse complement strand
ACAAATATGTATATATCAAGTTCTTGAATTAATTACCATCACACATTTATGAATGATGTTACATGTATTTATGGATCGTTGAATCTGCATTTGCAAATCGTCACATGTGCGTGGACTGCTTTGAATTTGTGTGCGGTATTTTTGAGACCTTCCTGGCAGGTTCAGATTCATAAATATCTTTTTTTGGAGGATGTTCCGTTCAGCCAATCACGGTGAGCTTTTAATCCACCAATCGAAACGCTCTTTACTGAACAGACTCAAGAAGCTCAACGCTGCGCTTGTACTGTGCATTGTTTCTATGATCGGGTCCTTGATGTAAAGACATTTTAATGGGTACTCTTTTCTTTAGCACCTGATTACAATTTCTACAAAATCACATTATGATTTATATCGTTCGCACAAAATACAGCTACCCGGTTAGCCTGCTGTCTTATCAAATAGGTGTTAAATGTCCAGATATTTCATTTAATAACAATTATGTAATGTGTTCTGTTGTTATTAGTAGTAGTAGGCTATCACATTCGCAATAACTTTTGATCAGGCATTAAAAACCGCTATCACCACCTAAGGGAGATTTCGAACACATACAGCAGAGAGATTTCAGCATGGAGGATGAAAACCACTCAACGAGTGAGTA
>NW_015505468.1:1111246-1120835 GCF_001515645.1 Sinocyclocheilus grahami | reverse complement strand
TAACAACAGAACACATTACATAATTGTTGTTATTAAATGAAATATTTGGACATTTAACACTTATCTGATATCATTACAGATTGATCTGAATAAACCAACGTGAGCTCATGATAATTTGTATGTATTTTACGTAAAATGTGGTTCTATAAAACGTACATTTACTTACGTTTTTACAGGCACTAAAATGTACAATACTGACGTATTTTCAGCATCTTAACGTATAAATTCTTATGTATTTTCAGCATTTAAACGTACAAAACTGACGCATTGACGACACCTAAAAATGTATCCTTATGAATATTGAAAATCGCGGCATTAATTTAATTAGTTTTTAGTTGTCATATGAATTACCTTGTTTTCAATTGCATTATTAAATCGTTTACTCATTTACTTATGAAATGATAACATTTAATTTGTTGTGTGATTTCTGCTGCCAGCTCATTTCCAAGAATATGCCTACATACTGCGTATTTCGGGAATTTGCGTTTTATATCCTATATCGCTATAAAATGGGTAGGTTAAGGTTTGGGGGTAGGTTAAGGGGTCTAAAAATCGAAATTACGTATTAATAAAATGATGAAAATGCATATTCGCTACAAAATCGGTAGGTTTAGGTTTGGGGGCAGGTTAAGGGGTCTAAAAATCGAAATCGCTGATTGATAAAAATGCATTGATACGAATATCTTAATGATACATAAATAAAAGATACGTAAATATTTATGTTTTATAAATGTATTATTTTTGAGGCCGATCTGGCTCCATACTTTAGTAAAAACAAGTGAAATCCCCGTGCGGTTGATAACTGGATGTGAAAGGTCTCGGTGCTGCCCCCGCTGGATGAGAACCAAACTCACTGTCAGACTACAATGAACCAGACACTCAATGACAGTTCAGAGAGGTTAAGCATAAAAACAATGAATTACAATTAAATATCACTATTTATTGAACTATGCTTCAAAAAGCAAAAAATACAAAAATAAGTTTTGGGCATTTTAACATGCAGGTATGCAGTTTTGAAACCGTTTTAAATGGAGTAGGATTTACTTTAAAACATTATTGATACACAATTTTCTAAGGTGTTTAAATGATCAACATGATCAAACTTTGCTTAAATACCTGTTGCACACAATCTACCACATGCTTTTTGTCATCTGATTAGCTTTATTAATTTTTTTAGCAACTAAAAGGTCTTTCAGTATAATTGACAAACGTCCACCTCGTGCTTCACATGTCTTTTTGCTGTGAAATCTTTACTGACTTTTATAAAGTAAATCTAAGACTACCTTTAATATTGTCAGTATATTTCCAGATGAACACTTACTGGACTGAAGCAGTTTAGCTTTACTTGATTATCCATCATCATTTAGAAAAATCATGTTCAAATGTGATCCTCAGGCTTTTGAGGAACATTTATTTCTACATCTCATTGTATTGCACTGCATTATATGTTTTGATCATAAAACATCATTAAATATCATCTTAATAAGACATATTGTTGGGAGATACAGTGTTGCAACATATCTATATCATTTATTCTGCTAATACTGTTATAAAGATCTCAATTTCATCATACATTTTGGCCATCAGCATCTGCGCCACATTGTATTTTTTTCTTCTCAGTTTGGGCCTCTGAATAAAACAGGTGTTTTTTCCTCCTCAAGCATGAGCTCCATATTCCCACTATATCATACTGCATGAGCCATAAAAGCCTGATGCATCAAATAAGATACAAAACATAACACAAATATGCCACCTTTTTTATAGATTTGTTTTTCAATTGTGTCTAAAGGTTCAATAAACCGTTCCATTTCAAAGACTTAGATTATTTTAAGTCAGGCTTTACAGGGTTAATGTTATCATGGTAATGAAATGTACTGCATCCCAAAGTGCACTAGATGGCGGCAAAAACTCAATAAGAGCATCAGCAAATGAGTCAAACGCTCTCTGACTGAAACTTTCCTACAAAAACTCAGTCCTCTGTTACTATTGTGTACAAGAAAAACTTGTGTAAGACATCCAAAGCAATTTACAAATGACAAATATCACAAGCAATTTATCATATTGCTCATCCTCGAGTTAAGGATTTGCATATAAATAATTTCTCATATTGTGGTTATTGGTTAGATTGTTTTTGTTACTTTATTAAGTGTTTTATTACTTTAGTAGTGATTACATAAACCATTTTTTTTAAATGGGCTCTTTAGACTATAAGTGACTTTCTAACCCTAATGTAAAACTCTTGTTCATTTTATAATTTTGTTCGCATAAGCCGTATAGCCTTGTTTTAATATTCATAAGCCGGTTTTATGATGTTCTCAAACCCATTTCAACCATAGAAACAATGTTGCATACATTCAAAACTATTACAATACATGGATAATACTGATTAAATTATGTGTAATCTTCTGAAAGGAGGGCTGAGCAAGTTTCTGAGCATTCTTCTCGTGAAAACAATCTGTGCCACATTTCACTCAGTGAGGTCTTATAATTGTCTATTTGAATGTTTCTGCGTCAGAGGACCACTGACTCGCAAACTATTAAACCACCCCAAACTAAGTAAATCTGTGAAGATCTGGGTTCCAAAAACAAAACCAAATGAACTAAATGAGATCTGAGTCCACTTTTAATGCAGAAGACATGATGTGAATGCATAGAAAACTGGGTACTTTTTCACTTTTTGAGCTCTTTTAAAGTAAAGAGGACTCAAGTGAAAACACCCTTGGAGATGCGTTCCTGGCTGCCCGCCAGATGCGCTGTTGTGGAGACAGACAGACTAAACACAAGCCCCAAACCCCCTGAGGACCAACTAGAGACAGACTGTGTGTGTGTGTGTGTGTGTGTCTTGCTTGAAACACCTTGTGCTACTGCAAGTACAACATCATTTGAATGGTTTCATTTTGATCTACAGCAGTTCTTCTCAACTGGTTTTGCTCTATCAAGTAGCAGCTGAACACAGTACATCAACTGTACAAACAAAATATCCTTCAAATTAAACACTTAAATTTAGTATTTTATCACCATGAACTGCACAGGCCCAAACTAATGCAAAATCGTTAACATGACTCCGATAGAACAGGAAAATTGACAATTTTAATTTGTAAATAAAATATCTCTTAAAGGGGTCATATGATGCGATTTCAAGTTTTCCTTTCTCTTTGGAGTGTTACAAGCTGATTGTGCATAGATAAGATCCCTGAAGTTGCAAAGACTAAAGTCTCAAAACCAAAGAGATATTCTTTATCAAGGGCATAGAGGACCTACAATCATGTACAGTATTTGAAAAATAATGTGTTTTTTGAACATTAAAGCATGTCAACATATTCTGTTACACCAAATACACAAAATAATGATCTTTAAAAAAGCATCATATGACCCCTTTAAAGCTGCAGTCCGTAACTTTTGGCACTCTAGTGGTTAATAAACAGAACTGCATGCGTCTTACGGAAGAACATTGTAGCCGGAGCTACTTCTCTCTGTTAATGTCTATGGCGAATCACGCAGGTACTGGGCTACTCCGCTGCGGTACCTACCCGAACCAGTCTAAATAGTCCGAATATAAACACTTATTATAGGTGTACTGTAGTGATTCAGGACAAGCCAAAAACACGGTTTGGAAAATGGATTCATGGTGTACTCGCTTATTATATACATTTTGTAAATTTTGAACACAAAAAAGTTACGGACTGCAGCTTTAAATTTGGTTTCTTGCTCTCAGCAACCAATAATCAAGTAAATAAATAAATGAACCCACATTTTGTCATAATTTCTTTGACTTGTGTATTTTTGTTCATGGTTTTTGAGGATGAGGGCATAACATAACCTGTCCATAATGGAAAGACTTCGCTTTGGTAAACCTTCGTTTTTCATTCTTAATATTGCACTTTAAATTATTATTTCATTATTATTAAATGTATTATTTAAATTATATTTTCAAATATAAATAAAATATTGAATAAACAAAACTATGAATTAATTAATTAAAAAATTAATTAAAGAAAAAATATTAAATAAATAATATTAAAAACATTAGGGCTGCATTTCTTGCATGCTTTTCCCAATTAATAGGTTAACACGTTCAGTTCTTTTTAAGGGAAGAAAACAAATGCTTTTAAAATGTCGTTTTGGCCATTTGTGTGGATATAGATAGAATGTGGGTTATATAAGACAGAAAAGGTTGAGAAACACAGATTTACAGCACACACATGCTCTCATAAACACACTGTCACATCTCAGATGAATGTCGGAATCATTTCATTGTTGAAATGTGACACTGTGTCTGGGCTGTTTAATTAAGAGAGCGGTTTGCTGGCCATGCAGTAAAGGGTTGAAGATATGGGGGGCTTTAGAGGCACAAAGTCAATTTGCGTTGAGAAAAAGCAGCCTGTGATGGTGCAGGGTGGTTACTATGGTTACGTGTGTGATAGCAGGGGCCGGGTCAGGCACAGATGAGGATGAGGTAATAAGCCCATTGAGTACACACAGACACACACGGCTCATTGAGCTTGCTTTGTGGTTTGAAGCCACCTAAGAGGGCACTAACCAGTTTAAATAACATTAAGGGACTAGTTCACATAAAATGGACCTACTGTCTTTCTTTACTCACATTCATGTCGTTCCAAACCCGTATCTTGTTATTTTTCTGTAGAACACAAAAAGATACATTATATTTTCAGTTTTTAATTTCAGGTAAAGTTTTAGTAATTTTGTCGTGCTTTTGACAATTTTTTTATGTATACATAGATTGTATTCATTTTTATTTAAGTTTTAGTTGTATTAATATATCAAGCTAAATTAACTTTAAAATTATAAATGTTGCCTTGGCAACTAGCTGAAATAATAAGTTGTTATATTTTATTTCAGTTAGCATTTATTTTATTTTAAGCAACGGAAATGTATTGTTATGGTTTTATTTTTTGTTTCAGTTTTAGATTTGATTAATAATAACCCTGGTTCATAGCTATTTTTGATTTGGCGTGATCATTGATTTTTGTTAATATTTTGAATTAGATAGTATTTTTATATTATATTTTCATGTTAACTTTTCATCCTTTTATCATTTTTATTAGTTCAATTTTTGCCTAAATTTTTTTGTCTATGTCTACACAATTTTTAATAATATTAATTTATTTAGTTTTAGTTATTTTAGTTTAGTGCGTCATTAAACTAAACAAAAATGACAAATGTTGCTGTAGCTGAACCAAAAAAAAAATTATAAATATATATATATATATGTATGTATATATAAATATATTATTTTATTTTACTTCCTTTAACATTTATTTTATTTTTAAGCAATAACTTTAAGCAGTAATTAAGTAAAAAATCACCATCAGTGTAGTAGACTATATTCTATAAGTATTTTGAAGTCATACATTAGCTTATAAAATTGACTTAATGCATGTTCCTGGTATTATTGTGAACAATTCATTAGTGCACTTTCTCTTCTCGGATAAAAAATACTTTAAAACAACTTTCCTTTTTCACTGATGCCACTTAGACTGAGCAGACTATTGGATAATGTTAATCAATAGCCAAATAGCTATTTAGTCATTGTTTTAGCAACTCACGCTCAGTCTGGCTCCATTCTGGGAAACAATCACTTTTCCCAATCCAGTCTATTCCTGTCCTTTAGCTAAATGAAAATCCAATTGCACTTGAAAATATGGCATATTAGGTCAAACAGGTTGTGAATGTCTGTATAAATGGGACTGACTTGAATTCACAGCAGGCCTAAATCAAACTCCAGTCACTCGAGAGGGACATTTAATAACCTTATACATAACAGAGTCAAAGTGTATTGACTTTTCTTAACCCTTGAGTCTCTAAAACATTCAGAGCTACCCAAAAAGAACGATTCAGGCCTCTTCAGCCCAGGTCTAAAAATACGTGAGTTTTTTCATTCATAAACTGGAACGGAGAGATAATGGTGTGTATTTGACCTAATTGTGTTGTACACAATCATCAGAGCTAATCCTGCGTCCTTATAATCCAGAGACACGAGTCCATTCATAGCAGGTGATTCCATTCATCCATGTGTAAACTCCATTCATTTACAATAATCATTTTAAAATGATGTTAATTAATACAAACTAATAAAGACTATATATTCAAAAGACTTCAAGACAAACTGTGACGTGATGGCTGGATGGACAGATGCATTAAATTGATCAAAAGTGACAGTAAAGACATTTATAATGTTATGAAAGTTTCCTATTTTAAGTAAATTCTGTTCTTTTGAACTTTATATTCATCAAAGAATTCAGAAAAATAAAATGTATCCTGGTTTCCACAAAAATATGAAGCAGCACAATTGTTTTCTACACTGATAATAATAATAAATGTTTCTTGAGCAACAAATCAGCATATTAGAATGATTTCTGAAGATCATGTGACACTGAAGCCTGGAGTAATGATGCTGAAAATACAGCTGCACATCACAGAAATAAATTACATTTTACAATATATTAACACAGAAATCAGTTATTTTAATTGTAATAATATTTCACTATATTACTGTTTTTATTGTATTTTTTGATCAAATAAATGCAGCCTTGGTGAACTTTCCAAAACCATTTAAAAAATCTAACAGCTATATTACTGTTTTTATTGTATTTTTTGATCAAATAAATGCAGCCTTGGTGAACTTTCCAAAACCATTAAAAAAATCTAACAGACCATAAACCAGGGTTGTAGTAAACTAAACTAAAACCATAAAATACCATTTTGAAATAAAATAAAAGGTAACTGAAAAACAATGGTTTATTTGGTTTAACTTGATGTAGCATAATAACTGAAGTGAAATACAATTTTATAAAAACTAGACATACATTAAACAAACTAATAAAAATGACAAAATCACATCAAATTTAAACTTAAGAAAATAATTCAAACTATTAATAAAAAAACTATAATAGTGTCTCATTAAAATAACTCTGCCCCAAACATTTTGCATATAGCTGATAGTTAGAAGCATTCTGTCTAATTAATTGGTTAAAAAAAATCACATCAAATTTAAACTTAAGAAAATAATTCAAACTATTAATAAAAAAACTATAATAGTCTCTCATTAAAATAACTCTGCCCCAAACATTTTGCATATAGCTGATAGTTAGAAGCATTCTGTCTAATTAATTGGTTAAAATCTACACTGTAAAAAAAATTCTGTAGTTTTTACAAGATAATTTTGGCAGCTGTGGTTGCCAGAATAATTTTGTAAAAAATACAGAAAAACTGTAAACACATTTACGGCTGTAAATTGTACAGTACACAACTGTAATTTACAAACAAGAAAGTCTGAATGTAAACCAGTAAATTCAACAATGCACACTGCTATTAAAATCTGTTTTGTACCTTTAACATACTGACAACCACTATAATAATGCAGGTGGTAAAAGAGAAAGCCACATGAAGAATCAAAGCTCATCACAAGCAGCTTCGCCACAAGCAGAAGTATATACTAATATAGAGATTGCAAACACAAAACACCATCATGGTAACACACATGATACTTAAATAATGCATTCAACTTTCATTAAACAACAGAAGATGTAACATAAAGCCCAAATATACATAACTAATAACACAAACTATTAAAAAAACATGATTATTTAAACAAATACTTTCAAATGTGAAGTGTCATGCAAGGAATTCTGGGATATATCAGTTTACAGTTTTTGACTGTAAATTATACATTGATTTGTTATTTTTACTTCTAAAAATAGCATTTTACTGTAAAATTACATGAAATGTCTGGTTAGATATTTTACAGTTTTTCCCTGTATATAGTATGGAAACTTAATGTTAACCTATTAACAGTTTTTTTTCCGTAGCGTTTTTACAAAATTTGACAGTTAAAATTACACTTATTTTTTACAGTGTACTTTTACTAGCTTCAAGTTCAGCTCACTGCTTTGCCACAAAGATAGCTGCTGTATTACTTCAAACTGAGAGAAGAGATGTGTTAAGCATATGTGAGACAATCATAATCTGTAAACTCACACGTGTTATCAGTGCTGGTATGAAGTGCAGACATATGTTCTCACTCCAGGGGTTGGTTTCTCCAGGAGGGCGGCGCTGGGGCCCTTTCACCAACCCAGATAACCTCATCAGAGAGACCCGCGGCGCGGCGCAGGGCTCTTTCTGGGAATCACAGAGTGTTAGAGCAGTGGGTGACACGACACACAAAGGGAAATGGACAAGGAGGTATAGATGGGGGAGATAAAGAGCAAGAAAAAGTTTATGACAGTGTGTGACACCATCTGAGGCTGACAGCCGACAAGAGAGAAAGTAGGAGTGCGACACAGAGTTTTATGATGGGATGGCGGCACTATCAGTGCGTGACAGGCGGGATGTGTCTGTTCTTTAGCAAATGTACATTGTGGCCTCTTCCCACGGGACGCACTGTCGCTAAAGATAGAAGCTCTCGCAAGGTGAGACACTTATCACCTCTCTAAATGAATGGAAAAAAGGCTTTGTGTTGCATTGTACTCAAAACACACCCCGCATCCATGACAATACACAGCCTTTGTGTTACTTGACGCTTGGAAAAATGCCCAAATCCAACTTGCTAAATATAACTATAACATGCAATTTTAGATCAACTTTATAACACACAGTAGTTGTTAAATGTTTCCATAACAACTACCCAGCGAACAGGGAACATTCTCAGAATGTTCTGGCATCGTTCTCTCAAAGTTACGAAGAAACATTCTTCCGGTAACATTAATAGAATGTCCATTCAACGTTATTAAAGCAATAAGACCCAAGAAGCCATGGTTTACAGTGAATTTTTCTGAATGTTCTATTAACATAACTGGAAGAAGTTACCACACAAGACATATATTAACGGCAACATCATCATTATGTCTAGAATAATTCTTACAAGTATAACACGACTTAGCTGGGCGCCGCGGACAGACGCAGAACGGCGCTGCCGGTGTGCCTACACTCATAGAAAATAATGTATTTGAATTTTAAAGACGTGGCTCGACGCGACGCTGCGCTTTTCGTCCGGTGTGCGACCGCCTGAAACACTGTTTTTTTTCACCTCCGTGCCCAAACGTCTTTGTTTGGGCATCTGAAAGCGGATGATGTCAGGAGACAGTTGTTGCAATTAATTTTTTAACTCTGTTCCTGAGCATTATAACCCCAATTTGCTATTGTGTGCTGCGCATTTTACTGAGGACAGCTTCCACAACATGAGGGAGTACAGTGCTGGATTCGCCAAAAAGCTTTTGTTGAAAGACGGAGAAGGGGCGTGGGCAGTACTGAAACACCGTCTAAGCTGTTCGCCAATCACAACGCACTGGGACAGCTAACCAATCACAACACATTTTGTTTTTCGGAAGGCGGACCTTCATCAAAGCCGGAACTAATCGAGTCATTTGTGCCAGGCTGGGGAGAAATGTATTGTAATAATAATGTAAATTATGTGAAAAATAATGCGTTTTTCGAACCACCAAGCATGAGAGCATGTTCTAGTACACCCCCAAAACAAAATCAAGACTTTGTAAAAGAGCATAATAGGGCCCCTTTAATGTCAATAATAATTTAACCACCAACAACGAAACTAAAATCCTACCTGAGTTTC
>NW_015505468.1:1103548-1109628 GCF_001515645.1 Sinocyclocheilus grahami | reverse complement strand
GTTGCAATTTATTTTTTAACTCTGTTCCTGAGCATTATAACCCCAATTTGCTATTGTGTGCTGCGCATTTTACTGAGGACAGCTTCCACAACATGAGGGAGTACAGTGCTGGATTCGCCAAAAAGCTTTTGTTGAAAGACGGAGCAAGGGGCGTGGCAGTACTGAAACACCGTCTAAGCTGTTCGCCAATCAAAACGCACTGGGACAGCTAAACAATCACAACACATTTTGTTTTTCGGGAGGCGGACCTTCATCAAAGCCAGAACTAATCAAGCCGTTTGTGCCAGGATGGGGAGAAAGGTATTTTAATAATGTAAATTATGTGAAAAGTTTTCGAACCACCAAGCATGAGAGCATATTCTAGTACACCCCCAAAACAAAATCAAGACTTTGTAAAAGAGCATAATAGGACCCCTTTAACACATTTCCGATTTATTGCACAATTCATCAGTGCACATTCATCTTTGAAAATGCTCTTCTTCTGAAACAACTTTGCTTCACTAAGGCTTCACATTTTTCATTCCCTCCCTCCTTTTCTATCTGACTCTATTATAATTCCCAATTTTCATAATCCAGTCAATTCTCAATATATGAGATTGAGTCCCACTCTAAAGTTCTTCTAGTTGAATATCCCGTTTCATGCTGACATGTTTAAAATAGTGCAAAAATAGATTGCAGCTGGCTTTTCACGTTGACTAAATTTCAAAACACTACACAAGAATGGATATACACTACAGTTTAAAAGATTTTCTTAAAAGAAATGATGATAGAGTTATTAAGCAAGGATGCATTAAATTAATCAAAAGTGACAGTAAAGATATTTATAATGTTACAAAAGATTTATATTTCAAATAAAGGCTGTTTTTGACATTTCTATTCATAAGAGTCCTAAAAAATGTAACACAATTTCCACACAAATATGAAGCAGCACAACTGTTTTTAACATTGGTAATAATCAGAAATGTTTCTTGAGCAGCAAATCAGCATATTAGAATGATTTCTGAAGATCATGTGACACTGAAGACTGGAGTAATGATGCTGAAAATTCAGTTTTGATCACAGGAATAAATTATATTTTAAAATATATTCAAATAGAAAACAGTTATTTGAAATTATAATAATATTTCACAACATTACTGTATTTTTGATCAAATAAATGCAGCCTTAAGGCCCGTTCACAACTGAAGGTCATGCTTTACGGTAAATTTCCCACAGTAAAGCATTTTGAAAAGCAGATAAAGAGGTACAACCCCTGTAATACATAACCTCAGGAGTATTGCTCTGATAAAATGACAGCTACAGAGAGCAACGTCAAAGCTGTCTGCATTAAGATACAACATGCTTAGCTTTCGCTTAGAGGAAAGCAGGTACAAAAACTTTTGTCATAAAATGACAACACAGTTTTCGGTTTGTTTGGTTTTTTCTTCATCTATCCTTTCATTCAATTCCAGACAGCTGTTTTTGAGTGTGAAAACATGACTGGGCAGAGAATGAAGGGATGGAAGGCAAAGAGAGCGATTAAGATCAATTCCATGCGATATAATTAAATCTAGCGTATGATTAAAACGATGAGTGGGCCCGGTGACGTTTTGCTTGACTCCAAAAGAGTTTATTAGGTCAGTAAACGCAAGTCCTAATGCATCATTTGTATTATCAACGTGAATGTTAAAATCTCAGACAATTAGCGCTTTATCAACAGTAACCAATAGGTCTGAGAGGAAATCTGCAAATTATTTTAGGAAATCTGTATATGGCCCTGGTGGTCTATACACAGTAGCCAGAGCAAGTGAGGGAGAGGGAGAAGCGTCAGAGGCAGTATTATGGGATAGATGGGCTCCTGGCATGAGGGTTGGATTAAGCGCTCCTCTCTCCTGCTGCTCACCAATTGCTCCTCATTCATGCAGATTAAGGGGAAATGAAGGATTGGCAGCCATGGCAGCCCATTAGAGGGGAAAACAGTGACTTTTGGAAACAATCAGGAGCGAAATAGACTAGCATGAGTCTCTTGCTCAGGGAAAATGCTGACTCTATCACTGCAGAGATGCAGATGCTTTCTGAAGAAAAACTTACTGCCACAACTCTGAGATGTCAGTGCATTACAGAGAGGTTGCTAGGGTACTCAGGGTGGTTGCCAGGGTGTTGCTAGGGTATTCTGTGTGATTGCCAGGGCTTTGCTGGGTGGTTGCTAGGGTATTCAGGGCAGTTGCCAGGACATTGTCTAGGGTATTCTGAGTTGGTAGCTAGGGTGTTGCTAAGTGGTTGCTAGGGTATTCAGGGTGGTTGCCAGGGTGTTGCTAGGGTATTCTGTGTGATTGCCAGGGCGTTGCTAGGTGGTTGCTAGGGTATTCAGGGCAGTTGCCAGGACATTGTCTATGGTATTCTGAGTTGGTAGCTAGGGTGTTGCTAAGTGGTTGCTAGGGTATTCAGGGTGGTTGCCAGGGTATTTATTCAGGGTGGTTGTCAGGACATTTCCAGGGTATTCTGGGTCAGTACTAGTGCATTGCTTGGGGGTTGCTATGGTATTTAGGGTGGTGGCCAGGACGTTGCTAGGGTATCCTGGGTGGTTGCTAGTGAGTTTCTAGTTGGTTGCTAGGGTATTCAGGGAAGTTGCCACGAAGTTGCTAGAATATTCTGGGTGATTACCAGTACCAGAGTCCTAAAAAATGTGTAACACGATTTTCACAGAAATATTAAGCACAACTGTTTTTAATATTGATTTTTAACATTGGGCAGTTGCCAGGACGTTTCTAGGGTATTCTGGGTGGTTGCTATACAGTGACTAAATTGTTCTAAGACGTCGATTTTACATAAATGTGCAGTTACAATTAAATATACTTTTTTTTCTGAAAATTTACATTTGGAATTCTGTGTCAACAAGCAAAATGGGAGACTACTGATTAATTAAAGGCACAATATGTCATTTTCGCCGCAAGAGGTGGCATATTAAAAATAAACAAAGAGACAAAGGCGCAGTCGTCACCGGTCTAATAAAACGCACAACACATTAAAGCGTCTTTGGTGTTTCCATGTTTTCTACAAAACCGGAAATCGGGGGTGTATGCCGTCATTGGCAGGCGACACAATGACACAATGGACACGCTCTGTGTCACTAGTTAAAATTGCTTATTTCTCTGGATTTAAACATTCTTCTAAACATTTGAGATAATGTAAGTACACAAGTCAGCAAACTACGTATATATAACACTGTTCTAGTGGTTTTTGGATATTTTAATAAAAAAAATCTTACATATTGTGCCTTTAATGTAAAAAAAAAAAAGTATGCTTAATGCATAAACATTTTAAGAAAAATAAACCCTCATTGGAAAAGTCAATCTAGCAAAATGCAGTTATACTTCAGCATTTTGGTCATTTGTGCCCCGGAATACACTTGTCCAGATGAGCGGTTTTCTCTCTGCTACCTGTATAGAAAGGAAGGATTAAACATTAATATTTTGAAGGTTAAAAATGACAGTGCAGGCTAGAGATGTTCCCATTCTGCTTTAGCTTAGTTCAGCCACATTCAGATCAATCAAGCTATCTATAGCCTCCAAGACAGGCCTTCTTCTCACAAGGTTTTACTTCAGGACCTGGATTTTACATTGGAGCACAAGGCGTAAACCTGTACATCACACAAAAATTGAACACTGAAATGTATTAATATTACCATGAACTGCATAGGCCCAAAAATATGCAAAACTACTAAAAGAGACATAGGCAAAATAGGAAAAATTACAAATGTATGCATTTTCAACTAAACACAGTGGACTCAAACCATGCTTATCTTCACTTTTCAGGCCAAGAAGGCTGCAGGCCACTTTTTCCAGCAACATGCATAATTCCTGACACAATTTTAGTCGATATCACAATTTCTCTGGTTTCAGAGCTGTAATCTGATGAAATTTCAGCCAAGCTGTCATATGCCAATACTCATTTTCAGAGCCTAAAATGCACAGATGCATACAGTTTCTCAGAAATATGGCCATACCAAACACCTGCTGTGTCTAAAATGGTCAATTTCTTTCGAGGTTAGTGCTCGTCCAGATGGGGAGCAAAGCATAACACGTCATCTCTCACACTGTGCATCATTTAAATCTCGCACGCAGGATTAGTAATGTCCCCTTCACCCGGCATTACCTCACACCCATGCAGAGTCAACAGCCACGCTGACGAGTGTCAAAAACAAATGGAGTGTATGAAGAAAAGGGGGCGTTACCATGGGTGGGATTTCAGTGATCCCTGATCATTTAAGACTGATCTCACAGCATGCACTGTCTAATTCGAAAAGCACTCACTCATACATGCTCTCTCATTCAGTGTCTCAGAGTAATATTCTGTCATTAGGTAAACTGCAGTCTCTCAGATCTTTAGAGATTTGCAGTGTCTCCTTATGACTGACAGCTCAGCAGATACAGAACTCACATCAGACAGCGGAAGAAAAGCTATGAATGATCATGGCTCAGAAACTGTCTATACTGTTTGAAACGACCAGAATGGCTTTCTTGAAGCCTCCATGAGTGATGACAATCCAGATCCAGGTTTTTATTATTTGATATATTCATATTTTGCATCAAGAAAATTAATGAATTTTAAGATTCTGAAAAAAACAACATGAGCAACAACCGAAGATCTTTTCATCAAACACTACCATGTATAAATAGTTTTACACAATAAATAAAATATCATTATTTTTTGCATTACAGTAATACGAATGATATTTCCTTGCATTTATGGTCCTAAAAACAAGCTTATCATATCATCATATCCTATGAGCAATAACCAAAAATCCTTTGGCTTGTAGTTGAAACTGTACTTGAAAAGGGGATTTTAACAGATTTTCAACTAATGCAAAGATTGTGTTTTTACACAAGTAAACACAAGTCACAAAAACTCTGAAAATCATGCAGACTCTAATAGTAGACATGCGACAAGTAACTCTGAGCTGTTGCCATGTTTGATGACACAGTCCAAAAGCTGTGTGAGTCTCACACTGACACCTGCAGTTCCCTCTTCTGCTTTTGAGTTACTCACATCAGGGTGTGAAATACAGAGGGCTCTGACTCCCCCAATTAAGGCTTGAACTCCCCAGGAAGTCAAAACAAAAGGTTTGGGTGGTGGGAGTCTAGCCTTCAGAAAATTACACATTCAGAAATGGGGTTCGTCTGAGGAGGTTGCTATAGCAACAGTACACTTTCTGTTTGGATCATTATCCAGAACCCAGATCACCTCTATCATCATCATCATCACTATGAGCTCCACGTGCAATTAAACTCCCTATCAAAGCTGCACATGAAGACTTTATCAAAACACTTCCAGTCTGTCTTACAAACTCCAGCGGTTAGGCTAATGCATTTTTAAGACGGCTTGCTTGAAGGATCATTACATTTATGTACTCTATAAATTTATGTAGATAGCAATTCCAATAATTTGATGAGAAATTATCACAGCAGGTTGTAATTGTATACTGGAAAATCTGAGAGAACAGTTTGAGAGACTGTTGAGATATATAGAAGTTTAATTACACCATGGGATATTAAATAAAAAAGGCAATTTGACTTTGAATTTTTTTTTATTCTCACATTTTTTGTATCATGCAGTTCTGTGTTTATATCTCACAATTCTGACTTTTTTCTCAGATTTGCAAGATGTGAACTCAGAACTGCATGATATAAACACACAACTGCAATAAAAAAAAGTCATAATTGTGAGAAAAGTCACAATTACCTTTTTCAGTCTGTGGTGAGATAGGCTTCTATAAGATACTGAACAGGAGAAATTGCAGGAGATTTTTCTCAGGATTCAATCAGAGAAGCAGACGTCTCCATTTGCTCTTCATTCTCTTTGCTGTCTAGGAGAAACAATAGAGATAGCAGAGATTACATTAACCTTTTATAAATCAAAAAAGACACAAAAACAATTAAATCTGACAAGACAGTTTGGGAAAAGAGCAGCAGGTCCAACACTAAAGGCGGTTCTGCTGTTGTAGTGCTTTTCAATGCTGTCCATCCTCTTGTTTTTTCTCAATGGAGCAGATGGGCATTCAGCCCTCACTGAAATACTGGGACAGATGTTTCAGTAAGACA
>NW_015505468.1:1102994-1103490 GCF_001515645.1 Sinocyclocheilus grahami | reverse complement strand
AGCCCTCACTGAAATACTGGGACAGATGTTTCAGTAAGACAAGCTCTCCATTCTGCTCTTTCTTTCTGTCTCTCTCTCTATCTTTTTTAAGCGCTGTTGAAGCCACACGCCACCCAAGCTTGGAGATTAGCTTGAAATTGTCAGTAGGCCATATATGGATTAATGCAAACGCCTGCATGGCAGTGGAGAAGCCCATTCAGTAAATCTGCATCATGTTTAAAACATTTAGGTATTAAGGGTTCACAAAATAAAGGTCTGGTGGTCATATAGAGTTCAGGACCATGGACAGGTCATTGCATTGCAGCTGTGAAGAAGATTTGAAGGAGAATTACAAAACACCTTTCAAAGTTCCAAAGGTTTGAAAAGGATTTTCTATAGGTTGTTTCTGATTGGTTCATCTTGTTCAACCCAAATTGTCATTTGGTGCTGCTAGCACAGTTAGCAAAAGTCTTCAAGACTACTTGTTAAATGAGAAACAATGACAGCACACTGTTAA
>NW_015505468.1:1099344-1100575 GCF_001515645.1 Sinocyclocheilus grahami | reverse complement strand
AACAGCTGAAGATTGTTATAATCATGCCTGTAAGGAGAGGGCATGTCGCTCCTCAGAATACCTTTCTTGGAATAATAATACGAAAATTCGAGGGACAGAGTAAGTGTTGCAAAACAAACACACATGATTCTTTGTCTCCATGTGATTCAGATGATAAATGAAGAGCTGATATTAACATGCGTACACAAATATAGCTAATACGTAGCCTTCTGTATTTACACACGCATGCAGCTCGTATACATTTAAAGAAAGTAAACAGTTGTTAGTTTGAGCTTTGTTGAGCGCATCCGATTTTATGCATATTCCATTGTTTCTTCCTAGGTTTTAAACGCTAATATCAATACAGTAAACAATGAGATGACCTAACATACAATAGCATATGTTGTATTGCTTTTATAAGGCTTTAGGGCATCAGAGTAACGACAGGAACAGACACAAAGGCTTTCAGAGAGACTGGCAGATGCCAGTCAGGAGACTTTTAGCATTGTGGCTCTTTAGGGTTTGCAATTCGGATACGTCTGTCAGATGACCGTGTTTATGTACTCAGCAGCTATATCATTGAAATGCATGAATGACAGCATGCTCTGCAAATTATGATCCCATACTGAAGATTACACACACACTCACGCACACACGCATATACACATGCACACAGTGAAATCTAGACTGCTCGAGCGTATTTAGAGGATTTTTATGGCATGCAAGGTTTTTTAAGCACTCATTATATAAGCAGTACAGCTGCTAGAGTGTTCAAAATCTCAGGTTAAATTTTATGATGCAATTAAACTATAAAAACATTGCAATTTAATAAAAGTAAAGTAATATAAAATATTATTGATTTGTATTACTTTTATACAAAATAAACAATAAAACACATGAAATATTCAAATATAATACAAGGGAAGTATTGGCTTGTTATTAATGTTCATAAATTATTATATAGACTATATAGAAGTACATTACATTTTTGCTTGTCAATAGTAGTGATGTTTCTCAACTCTCAATCACTGTTTAACCAGTGTTTCCCAACCTTTCTTGGCTTACGTTCCCTCCTCAGTCCCTTCAGTGAGGCTCATCAACAATGTTAACTCATATACTGGATACCATTTAACATTATCATAAATATTATAAGCTATAAGCAGGGGTGCCTTAAGATAACCAAAGGTCCCTAGGCTACAGCATTACAGTACACTGTAAAAAAAAATCCGTAAAATTTACGGTAAAAAAAACG
>NW_015505468.1:1095309-1099206 GCF_001515645.1 Sinocyclocheilus grahami | reverse complement strand
ACGTTTTAGGTTTTACGGTTTTAACTTAAATTTACAGTTGAATACAGCTGAAAAACATTAACTGATATAATGTTAATATACCAACCTATTGAAGTACTGAAATCTGTTTTGTACCTTTGTAATACACTGATAACCACCAAATGCAGGAGGTGATGAGAAAGTCATATGATGAACCAAAGCCCATCACAAGCAGCTTTTAAATAATGAAATGTAACGCAGGGAATTCTGGGAATGTCAAATTACGGTTATTCACTGTAAATTATACAAGTCTTTTTCACTTCCAAAAATGGTATACTACTGTAAAATTAATGTCCAATACATGTAATGTCCAATACAGTTTTTCACCGTGTATACAGTAGGGGAATTTACCGTTAACCATTTAACAGGTTTTTACTGTAGCATTTTTACAGTCTTTTACCGTTAAATTCACGGTCATTTTTTACAGTGTAGGCCCCTCGACCCCAGAAAACCTAAGTTCCTAACAATTATTTGTCAAACTTCGTTTTTTGTCATGTTAATAATATGCCAGTTAACATTTCACAACACTGTTCTGCGTAAAATGTGAATATAAGCGAATATGCAAATTCACTCTTTGCCACAAGGTGGCACTTGTGGAACAGCAGAATTATATAGCCGTTACATAAAGTAAACACTACGTTATTACGGGCATTATACAGAGGCAATATGAAAGGAAAATGCCATCAAAACTTGTCTGGCTGAAATGTGAGTTTACAGGTATGAGTTAAACAGCATAAATCACACAAAATATTAATTATTCATCATCAGTAGAGCAAAACGCACAAGTTGACATAAATGTGGGTTATTTGGTGATTGCTAACTTTTTATTTTGAAACATGACGTGCTCACGTTTAATTCGTTAAATCACAGCCGTATAAAGTTTAATGATTACATTTAAGCAATATGGCAATTCCTATTTTTCCATCGCCAGATTTAAAATTGAGACTTTGAAGCAGCACTATTTATGGAACACAGATGACACACAGATTACATCCAAGCAAGTTACTGAACTCTCGCTGTATGATGTTACAGAACGTTGTCCGCAGTGTTGTGTTTCTGTTAATCTGCGTGTTGACAAAAATACTCTCGTGCTGCGGTTAATTACTAGAGAATGCATTGTACGTTCCGCTTGCAGTATATTGATGGAACACGTGGAACATACCAACTATACAAACTGTGTGGGGGGAACCTTAACTGAGCCATTCACTATATAGGCTACTACAACCAGGGCATCACTAAAAATGAGTGTGTGAGTTTGCTGTTGTCACTGCTGCAAACACCCATATAATTAATTATTAAAAAATATAATTTCCCTGCAGCCAGTGGGCACCCTTTCCAGTGTAGGCCCCTGGGCTTCAGCCCCTTGAAGCCCGTGCATTAATGTGCCCCTGGCTATAAGTCTGTTATTACAATTATTCACTTGTAAACTAAAAATAATCAATACTGTAGATGAAAAACAGATTCACTTGAGCTTATTTGAGTTTTAAGTTCTAGGGAGAATTATTGAGAAAATTGATCAGAGAAAGACCTAAGGATGAATTTATTTACAAATAAAAATTCAAATCTAATTCATTTTCATTGTAATTGTAAAGTCTTTCCAAGTACTCACTGGAGTATACATATCCTTGGTTGGGAATCACTGGTATAAATTGATATCTGATCTTTTTAATGTAACTGTAAACATAAGTCAGTACTTCAAGCCTATATGTGAATAAAAACCACAGATGAGATCTCTTTGATTTCATTTGCTTCTGAAATGGCCAAGAAAGATCAAATGGATCTCCTCTTTTGCTCACATGTGTTTCCTGTAGTGCCAGAAGAGATCTGAACAATATCTCAAACCATGCTCAGATTTGCCAAGTACTGCCAAATAATTTCTCATCAAATGATCATCCAAGCCGATTCTATACAAATGTTGTGTGGTGTTTGGTTGTTTACAGATAAGAAGTTCATCATAGCCAATGCCCGGGTCCAGAACTGTGCTATTATTTACTGTAACGATGGATTCTGTGAGATGACGGGATTCTCACGGCCGGATGTCATGCAGAAACCTTGTACATGCGACTTCCTGCATGGCGAGCAAACCAAGAGACATGCGATTGCGCAGGTGGCCCAGGCTCTCCTGGGGTCAGAGGAACGGAAAGTGGAGATTACGTACCATCGCAAGGACGGTGAGTCCAACCCCATCCTTTGCTGTTGGGTCAATGGTTTTGATCTGTGTAGAAAAAGAGAGAAAGATCAATGGAGAGAATGGCTCTGTTCCAAAACCAAGCATCCTTGCTTACATACAGTGGGCAGCTGCCTTCTAAGGGGTTGTTCACTCAGGGCGTGTGTTTGCATTACAAACAGCTTGATGGAAACTCCATCTGTGCAAGTGCTGTGAGTCGCTTATAACATGCATTTGAAAAAGTTCAATAATGAGAAACTGTAACTTTTTATATGGTTTAGAAAGCTATTGTCAAAAAAGAGAAGCATTTCAAAAAAGAAGTTTCCGTGCAGTTTTCCATCAAAATAAAAGCTCTAGGGTTTAAAGTTTAAAAGCAAAAAAAAACAAAAAAACAACTGTGGTTACATGATAATAATAAAATAATATTTATATATTCCGTCACGCCGGATCTGTTTCCTACGTTGTTGTGATTTGATCTGAACGAAAACAGCTGTTTACGTCCAGCGGATATTCTCCAAAATGGCGCTACAGGATGATGCGGAGGAGACGAATTGTTGAATAAAGTCGTTTTTTTTTTTTTTGCGCACAAAAAGTATTCTCGTAGCTTCGTATAATTGCGGATGAACCACTGATGTCACATGGATTATTTTACCGATCTCCTTGCTACGTCTCTGGACTTGCGAACATTTCAGTTGCATTGCTGTCTATGCAGGGTCAGACAGCTCTCAGATTCCATCAAAAACATCTTAATTTGTGTTTCCGAAGATGAAGGAAGGTCTTACGGGTTTGAAACGACATGAGGGTGAGTAATTAATGACAGAATTTTCATTTTTGGGTGAACTATCCCTTTAAGTGCACCTATGACGAGATTACTTAAAATACTGTCTAGGCAGCTCACTAGGTTTGGAACAGAACAAGAAATGTGAGTAGTGTGTCTCTTTTTCACACGCCCTGTCTCTCTTTTGTTTCATGTCGGCTACAATATCGTAAGCATCTCATTTGGTGGGGAGTAAAACTGATTTCAGCTGAAGTGTGCAGTGAAGCAGACTCACTAATGTAATGTGGGCATCCTTACACCCATGTAGAGCTACTCAGTCAAATTCAGCCCTCAGCCTGTCCAATCCCTTCAAACACACAGGATTAAAGAAAATCACACACTAGCGTCTGCTGATAGAGCTCAGATCGGCCTCTGCTAGCAGTGTTTGAACAGCGACACAGGAAGATGCTTTACCGATGAGCCAGAAACCCAGTGTGCATTAGATGAGCCATGAGGTCTCCCTGTCCCTCTGTGTTACAAATTATGATATTTACTTACATTAGATATTCAGACATAAAATAGCTCCCTTTTTATTGGGGGAATTAAAATTACTGATTTAAATTTTTTTCTGAAACACTGAATTTTTTTTTTTAATGGAATGTTATGGAATATTTTATATATATTAAATATTATGACATAAAATAGCTCCAAATACATTAAAAATTTATTTTTTTTGTTTATCTGGAGGGAATAAAATGTTTTTTATCTCACAATGGAAAATTGCCAGAATATGTATATATATTTTTGAAAAATCATAAATTTTCAAAAAGTATAATAAAAAACTATCATTTGGAATCTTATGGAATATTTTATTTCTATTAAATATTCTGACATAAAATAGCTCCAAATGTGCATATATATATATATATATATATATATATACAGTGGGGCAAAA
>NW_015505468.1:1093581-1093889 GCF_001515645.1 Sinocyclocheilus grahami | reverse complement strand
GTGGCTGACTAAATACTTTTTTCCCCCACTGTATATATATACAGTATATAGTTTAATTGGAAGGAATACCTTTTTTTTCTGAAAAATGTTATTAAAAATTATTCATTTTGAATATTTTCTTTCTGTTCCATATTCTGATATAAAATGGCTCCAAATACATAAAAATAGAATGTTTATTAACTGTCTGTGAAAACAGTTAAAATAAAATCTGAAAATAAAAACTGTTTATGAAAGTCAATTCCACAATGGAAAATATAAAAAGAAAATACATATGAATTTGTCCACTAACTTGGGAGGACAATAAAAAA
>NW_015505468.1:1093366-1093571 GCF_001515645.1 Sinocyclocheilus grahami | reverse complement strand
AAAAAAGCAAAAAATCAAGAGACCAGAAAACCATGGAGTGATGAGCTTTTTTGGCCACTTAGCAAGCATCCAGAACACCCTAGCAACCAGATCAAATTCACAATTCCATGGCAACTACCCACGACACCCTTGCATAGTGGCTATGAGATTTACACAAGCAAGCACCTCCATAGTATTATAAACACTTCCAAAAAAATAACTAAAT
>NW_015505468.1:1092634-1093133 GCF_001515645.1 Sinocyclocheilus grahami | reverse complement strand
ATATTAAAGCTATTGTTTAATCACTCGCCTTTGCAGTTTCAGCTGAATACTGCAATTTAATAGCACCTGGTGTAGGCTGATTTCAACAGCCATTCCCCTGAACTTAGATATTGATAAGCAGCGGTTTAGCTTGCATAAAATTAGGACTAAAACGCAGACTGAGCCTCATTAAGGAATCATTAGAGGTTCGGTTAAAGAGTGCTATCAAGCCGAGAGTGAAATTCAACACCCTGTACACACGGACTAACAACACATCACACCAGAACAGCGCAGCTCACCTGAGACCCAGGGCTTCTGCCAGTATTCAGCCAAAGATATGAATTATAAAGAAGGTGTAATTAAATTTTAGATAGATAAAGCACCTCAATGAAGATGTTTAGAAGCAGAAGCACCTCTAAAATGAGCTAATCAGGATCTGATAAGACTTTTGTTGATGTTTAATGCGTCAAACATGGATTGGAAGCAATATATTTATTTGTGTTTGTGTGTGTGTGTGTGT
>NW_015505468.1:1091449-1092424 GCF_001515645.1 Sinocyclocheilus grahami | reverse complement strand
TAGAAAATACAGTTTGTACAGTATAAAAACCATTACGCTTATGGAATGCCCCCATTCAGATAGCTAAGTAAACGTGTGTGTGTGTGTGTGTGTGTGTGTAACTGTTAAAGTTTGAGTCAGTACCTTTTTTTTTACTAAATGATTAAATAAAAATTATTTAATTCAATAAAAATAACAAAAATGTAATTAAAAAATAAATAATTAGAATTATTAACTAAATTATTCTGAATACTATAATTCAGCAAGGACATATTAAATTGATCAAAAGTGACAGTAAAGACATTTATAATGTTACAAAAGATTTCTATTTCAAATAAATGCTGTTCTTTAGAAATTTCTATTACTCGAAGAACCCTGAAAATATAAGTATCACGGTTTCCACAAGTGTATGAAGCATATCAGTAATGATGCTGAAAATTCAGCTTTGATCACAGGAATATACAGGTGCATCTCAATAAATTAGAATGTTGTGGAAAAGTTCATTTATTTCAGTAATTCAAATCAAATTGTGAAACTCGTGTATTAAATAAATTCAATGCACACAGACTGAAGTAGTTTAAGTCTTTGGTTCTTTTAATTGTGATGATTTTGGCTCACATTTAACAAAAACCCACCAATTCACTATCTCAACAAATTAGAATACTTCATAAGACCAATAAAAAAAATTTTTTAGTGAATTGTTGGCCTTCTGGAAAGTATGTTAATTTACTGTACATGTACTCAATACTTGGTAGGGGCTCCTTTTGCATGAATTACTGCATCAGTGCGGCGTGGCATGGAGACAATCAGCCTGTGGCACTGCTGAGGTGGTATGGAAGCCCAGGTTGCTTTGATAGCGGCCTTCAGGTCATCTGCATTGTTCGGTCTGGTGTCTCTCATCTTTCTCTTGACAATACCCCATAGATTCTCTATGGGGTTCAGGTCAGGCGAGTTTGCAGGCCAATCAAGCACAGTAACACCATGGTCATTGAACCA
>NW_015505468.1:1072049-1090722 GCF_001515645.1 Sinocyclocheilus grahami | reverse complement strand
CTTTGCAGGTGTTTTGAGTTGATTAGCTGATTGGCATGTCACCATATTCTAATTTGTTGAGATAGTGAATTGGTGGGTTTTTGTTAAATGTGAGCCAAAATCATCACAATTAAAAGAACCAAAGACTTAAACTACTTCAGTCTGAATGCATTGAATTTATTTAATACACGAGTTTCACAATTTGAGCTGAATTACTGAAATAAATGAACTTTTCCATGACATTCTAATTTATTGAGATGCACCTGTATTACATTTTACAATATATGACAATATAACACAGCTATTTTAAATTGTAATAATATTTCACAATATTTATGTTTTTATTGTATTTTTAATCAAATAAATGCAGACTTGGTGTGCAGAAGAGACTTCTTTCAAGAACATTAAAAAATCTTACTGATCCCAAACTTTTGAATGCTAGTACATATGATGAAAATGAAATTAAAATATGCTTTCTACATAAATAACCATATGGTGATGACTATTTTTTTTTGGATAATCACGTAAATACTTCACAAATAAAAGGAACCCACCTCATTTGAGTTTTTCCTCTTCTCTTTTTATTGTTACGTAATGTAAAGCAAAAAGAGCTTCACATTATGTAACACTTAGGTACAAAACAAAAGACTCAAAAAGGCAAAACTAATATAATAAAAAGGCAAAGTCCTGCCTAAAAAAACATTATAATGTCCACCCTTGATCTACTAAAGTACTGATGACAATCTGAAAAGTGGTTTCTTGTAAGAAACTACACCTGCTGCGTTAGACAGTTTTAAAGAGGTTACAAATAACGCACAATAAATTGATTCACAGTCCCATGAGTCGCCGTGAAAGCAGATCAATGTGTGTGTGCAGCCGACGACACAGATCAGGCCACAAAGCTGTCATGACCCCCGGTAAACAGAGCTTGTTTAGTACTTCTAGGGTGCATTGCGGATGAAGGGGTTTGTGTGTAATGGGCTCTGAAGTCACATCAGTGTTGTAGAGCATATGGAGATGTCAGCTCGTGTGTCGTCTTAATGGAGTCGTTACAGCCGTGCATCTGACACCTCACTCCCAGCTCATGATGGATTACGGCGCTCATGCAAAGCTGATGAGGATTCTAGTTGTTTGTTTATTTATTTCGATACACTTGCTTGTAGTGTTGTTCCTGAGCAGAATCTGGTGTTTGAACTAGTTGTTTGGAACAAAGCTTTACTGAGTCAGTGAGGTCTCTGTATCACTGACTGTATGGCACAAAGTATGTTCAAATTATGGAATATTTAATTTACATTAGATATGCTGACACAAAACAGCTCTAATGGCATATACATAGAATTTTTTTTTGTTTAATTAGGGGAAATACACATATTTTGAAAGTCACTTCCACAATGGAAAATAGAAAATAGTTTTCCTGAAATATTGTCAATTTGTCCACTAAACACAAGCAACCTACTCCAATAGAATGAATGAATACAATTAAAATATCAGAAATATTAATAAAAGATATTTTGTTTAATTGGGGGAATGAAAAATATTTTTTTGAAAGTCAATTCAACAATGGAAATTTTTTTTGTGAAAAATTATAAATTTTCCAATAAGCTGATTAATGGTTCTTTTTGTTTTTAATGCAATTTATACAGGTGGGAGGACAATACAAAAACAAATCTGACAAAAATAGCTCCAATAGAATGAATAATACAAATAGAATTAAAAAATATTAAAATACAATTAAAATATATTTTTATATCTTTTACCATAAGATTTGTTGTTGTTGTTGTTGTTTAATTTGGGGGGCTAATTTTGTGAAAAGTCAATTCCACAATGGAACATATTTTTCTGAAAAACTAATTTTCCTTTAATGATTATTTTAATAAGTTACATTTTATACACATGGGAGGACCATAAAACAAGCAGAATATTCTGACATAAAATAATAATAATAATAATAAAATACAATTAAAATATCAGAAATATTACTAGAATGTTTTTTTGTTTAATTAGGGGCGATTTTGTTGAAAGTCAATTTTGTTAAAGTCAATTCCACAATGGAAAAATATTTTTCTGAAACATTATCAATTTTTCCACTAAGTTGATTAATGATTCTTTTAATCAAATGCAATTTATACATTTAGGAGGACAATAAAACATTTAATAATCTAGAGAACAGAATATCATAGAGTGGACTGAGCTTTTAAGCCACTTAGCAACCATCCAGAACATCCTCGCAACCGTAGCAAATGCAGACCAATGCCATGGCAACCACCCACAACACTATGAGATTAGCACAAGCGCCACCATATTATTATAAACTGAATGCTTTCAAGCGCCATCCATTTTTATGTCATTATAATTTAAACGGCTCCTTTTAAGATACATTATTTTTGACAAATTCTAAGACAGCATTACATGCATCCCTCACAGAAGATGCAATATCATAATGCATTGCATAAGAAAAATCATAATGCACAAAATAAAAAATTCAAGGAGGTGGACGAAACGAAAGACATGCTGATTATAAATATAATTAATTTATTATCAAAACACAATAAAAAATGCTATTTTACCCAATATTTGTGTGAAAATATGTTTATGCGCATGAGAGTATCACACACTATTTCTATTCTGTTGCTGCCTGTGTAGAGCATTCCAAATCAATCACTTAACGTGCCAGTTAAGCCTGGGACACACTACACGACTAGCTGAAACATTTTCAGACTGAACTCAACACACTTAAAGACTGTTACTATCCACTGGATCAGATTCTAGTCTTTGACAGTCAGAGAGGAGCACAAACCTAATGACTGAGTCGGTCCATTAAACCACACACTTAATGACTGGCGTGCCACGCCTGGACAAATTCTGCCGAACCAAAAAATGTATAATAATAATAATAATAAATCAATCAACCAATAACTTAACTGTGCAAGATATTTTACAAAACAAACAGGGATGTCAACGTACACCTGGCAGTATTTATTTGCTGTGCAATTTGTGCAGATTTATTTAATTTTTTTTAATTGACCCTGTATCCGATTAAATGGTCTACCTGCGCTCCTGTCCACCAAAGACAACAAGCCGGACCGATGAGACAAAACATTAAAACCCATTATAAACGAGGCATTTGTTGCATCCAGTGGGGACATAATTACGGATTATAATGATTTATACTGTCTTTTTACGCGTTGCGTTGCATCGCGCCGCATAAACATAAAACCATGTCTACATTTGTGATCGGAGAAATGACAAACAACAAGCGCTACACTACACTGCTGAAAACTCGTGTTTGAATCATGATTTGGTGGATCATGCCTTATTGTTACAAAGGCTTAAGAGTATAGGCCTCGGTAATATGGCCTTATGGTGGTTTAAAAATTATTTATCAGATAGAACTCAATGTGTTTCTGTAGATAACTATACTTCATCAATGTTAACAGTCAAGAAGGGTGTCCCACAAGGCTCTTTACTGGCACCACTTCTTTTTTCTATTTTTATTAATGATTTAAATAAGGAGATAACTTCTGCAAAGTTTCATTTTTATGCGGACGATACAATTATTTATTCAGCTGCATCTTCATTGTCTCAAGCTATTACAATCCTTCAGGACTCTTTTTATACTTTACAATATAATTTATTAAAACTGAAATAATTTTTAAATGCAAATAAAACTAAATACATTATTTTTACACGTAGACGTTCTTTGAATACTGTACCGTCTATTCTTACAATTGATGGCTTACACATTGAAAGAGTAACTGCTTATAAATATTCAGGGATATGGCTTGACGAGAAGTTGCCATTTGATGTTCATATTGATTGCTTGGTGAAAAAACTTAAACCAAGATTGGGTTTTTTGTTTCGGCAAAAAAAAAAAAAGCTTTTCCTTTGGCGTTAGAAAGCGAATCATACAGATTATGTTTTTACCCAATTTAGATTATGGTGACTGTATTTATATGTATGCTTCCTTATACTTACTAAAAAGGTTGGATAGTGTTTATCATGCTGTGTTGTGATTTATAACTAATACTTGCTCACGTACTCATCACTGTTTGTTGTATAACAGTGTAGGTTGGTCCTCCTTACATCAAAGAAGGAAAGCACATATGTTGTTGTTTATTGTAAAAGCATTGCGGGGTATGCTTCGAAAGTATATTACTAGTCTTTTATGCTTGCGTAGAAATAATTATTCAACCAGATCTTCAATTGGGATTAAATTAGAAGTGCCTGGGGTGCATTCAGAACATGGGAAATCAGCTTTTTCTTACTATGCTCCTTGGTTGTGGAATGATTTTCTGATTAATACTCCATTAGAAGCAATTCCTTCTTTGAATATTTTTTTTAAATTATTGCAGCGTGTAATGAATGAACCTTGTGGTTGTTTTAATTAGGCTGTTGATTTATGATTATTGTTTTGCTTTGTTTGTTTGTAAATCTGTTCTGTGTGTTGTATACATTTTTTAATTGATGTGAAACTCTCTGTTTTGTACGGTCATCTTGGCCAGGACTCCCTGGAAGAAGAGATTTCTTTTAATCTCAATGGGACCTTCCTGGAAAAATAAAGGATAAATAATAAAAATTAGTGGCAAATTATTTAAATATGAAAACATACTTACAGTCTGTGAGTCAGAACAGCCGGCATTGTAGTCTACTCTCCCAGGATCAGGAAACAGTCCTCCATAAAATGTGCTGCACACAAATTAATATTTGGGTTGAACTGTTCTGGAACAGTGTTGTAAATACAACTTAACCACTGATTTCTAGTCGTGTCCTCTTTTGGAAGACCAAACAAAGAATCATATTAAGTCCGATGTTTCTCTTTCTTTTTGGAATTATTGCTTGAGATAATCTCATTATATCACATACCCTATGTGGGAAGCCGTGGCCTAATGGTCAGAGCGTCGGACTCGTAACCCAAAGGTTGCGGTTTCGAGTCTCGTACCGGCAGGGATTGTAGGTGGGGGGAGTGAATGTACAGCGCTTTCTTCCACCTTCAATACCACGACTGAGGCACTGAACCCCCCACTGCTCCGGGTGTGTGTTCACGGTGTGTGTGTGTGTACACTGCTGTGTGTGTGCACGTTGGATGGGTTAAATGCAGAGCACTAATTCCGAGTATGGGTCACCATACTTGGCCACATGTCACATCTCTATGTTTAATTTCCTTAATTATAACATTTCTAGCGCTGTTTTTAAACTTTTAGTCAAACAATAATATATTTGTTATCTCATGTAGGTCTAAAATCAGGGATTAAAATAAGTTGGTTCTGAGTAAAAACAACTATTTATATTTATTTTATTTATTCATGAACGTGCGTCGAAGACTGACACGGAAGTGAAGAAATTGTTGAACAAAGTCCAGAGGTGTAAAGTGTACCTAAAACCATACTTACATAAAGTACAGATACCTTACAGTGAAAATTACTCCACTACACGTTACAAGTCACCAATTCCAAAACAACTTGAGTAAAAGCCTTAGAGTACCTGATTTTAACAGTACTTAAGTATTTTACAAAGAGATTTGCCAGTGAAAAACTGTAATGCTGTGGAGAAGCTGGGGAAAAAGGCAGAGGCAAGGATCTATGTGCAGGTATTTAATGTAAAAACTAGAACAGACAATAAGCTAAAAGCCAAAAACCAAAGGGAACAAGGAACAGAATGACTGGCAAACAGACAACCATTAGGCCTACATTAAACAACTCACAAGGAACTGAAGAAAAACTAGGGCTATATATACACACGGGGCTAACAAGCTTAAAGCCCCATTCACACCAAGAATGATAACTATAAAGATAACAATATTAGTGTCCACACCAGCGGACGATATCGTCTGATTATTCTAAGCATACACTCGTCTGTCGCTTTAAATTCTCCAGCTCGTGATAGCAGGATTGATTCTGATTGGCTGTCAATGTTTTTATCGTTCATCAGCTGGAAAAAATCGTTCTGAAAATTATTCCAATGATATAATTTCTCTGTGCCTACATCTTTATAGCTGTGGTGTGGACTCTACTATTCTTTAATTTTGAGAAAGATTTTTAGAACTATATCTTTATCGTTATCTTTATAGTTATCGTGCTTGGTGTGAACAGGCCTTATCAAGATAAGACACCTGAGGAGACTAATCAAGGGGAACCAATGAACAAATGGACTACAATCTGACTAAAAACCACGGGAGACAGGAAGTGACATAAAAGTCCAGGGCAAGGCACAGAGAACATGTAACAAAAACAAGAAAGAGTTGATTTGTGAGGAGAGCAATCACGTTTATTTTCTAAAACCAAAATAAAACTGAACACCTAAAAATTACAAAAGCAAACAAACAAAAAAACAATGTCGTTCAAAAAGGTCTCTTCAGTATAATGGATAAATAAAATAATGTTAAGTAAATTTAAAAAGCCGAAGCCTTCTTGCACTGGATGTGCTGGTTTCGGCCTCATTACCGGCTGCAGTCATGTCCTCATCTCATATGTAAAACACCTGTGATTCACAAATACTTGCTAAGGAACTCGCATTCACATAAAGTAGCCTTGTTGAAAAGTTTGGGTGAGTAAGGGCAAAACGCACAAAATGCAGTACTTTCTGTAATAGGCAGTATCACGTCTTTTGTAGCAGAAATAAACTGCTGCAGAAAAAGCTAGGTCCATGCTAAATGTAATGTGTAACTACAACACTCATTTCAAATGTAGTGGAGTAAAGAGTACAGATACTCATTCAAAAATGTTGTGAAGTAGAGAGTAAAAGTTGCTAATATCTTTGATACTCAGTACAACTACAAAGTACCCGAAAAGATACTCAAGTACAGTAACTAATTACATTTACTCCAATACTTTACACCTCTGATAAAGTCTTTATTTTTGTTTTCCTTGCGCACAAAAAGTATTCTCGTATAGCCTCATAAAATTACGGGTGAACCACTGATTCCTGAATTCTAAGATTACAATCTTTAGACACTGCACACTATACAACTTTTTCCCCCGACTGAGCCCAGCAGAAACAGACCCGGTCCGACTGAGCACGATCAGTCGTCAAGACCAAATTACATTTATAATCGGCCTGACTGTCGTGTAGTGTGTTAGCATGCCGCCTTAGAAGGATGCAATAGACAACAAAGCAGCTCACTAGGTTCTGCAACACATGTGAAGATGCCTGAGAGAGAAAGAGATTGAATTTATGATCAATCTTGAGCCTGATGGCCTCACCGTCACATTCTGCCATGGAAATGAGATCTGAGAGTCTGAAGCCTGTATGAAAGCATCCAGGATCCACACTAGTCCATTCAGCACCCGGACAGTTAGACACAGCTCAAACTGTGAGTTTCCTGCATGGCAAATGAGCTTCTCTTCCCCTTAAAAAGAAAATATAAGATACATTCATTTGATATAATGAAGCATGATCTATGCAAATTACAGGCAGAAACGTACTTCTTAGTTTTCAGGTATTAAAAAAAAACTTAATTGGAAAGTTTTTTTTAGTTTGTAGTTTTAGTTCAGCTTTTATTATAATTAAATTAACTTAATAATTAAATTAACACATGATCAGACTCTGTTTTTGTTCTCCATTTATTGACAATCATTAGACCCAGTGTTATTTTAGTATCATTGATATACTATTATAGTTTTTGTTTATATTTTAGTAGACTTGTAATAGATTTTATTTTTATATTTTCTGTTTTCACTTTAATTTTAGTTGACGTTTTTGCCATTATATACAGTGGTGTGAAAAAGTGTTGGCCCCCTTCCTGATTTCTTATTTTTTTGCATGTTTGTCACACTTTAATGTTTCAGATCATCAAACTAATTTAAATATTAGTCAAAGATAACACAAGTAAACACAACATGCAGTTTTTAAATGAAGGTGTTTATTATTAAGGGAAAACAAAATCCAAAACTACACGGCCCTGTGTGAAGAAGTGTTTGCCCCCCTGTTAAAACTAAATAGTTTTTAGTCAACAATAATAACCCAATATAGAACATGATCAAATAGTTAGCCAATTTTATAGTTTCCATTTTATATTTGACATCAAACACCACTAAACACTACTAGCATTATAATAAATGTTAAATTTTTCTTCGTCATGGAATGATTAGTTCTGATAATGTATCTTTTCCCTCTCAGAGACTGTGTGCATTTCAGCATTTCTGCTTCAAATAGAAGAAATAATTCATATGTTTTCCTATTTGCTTTTTTTTTTCACATTGAAACTCAAAAAAACGCACACTTGGGATCAACACTGAGGATCAGTTTGTCCATCTTCAATGCTGGGCTAATTGAGATCTTTTACCAGCCATAAATATATCTTATCGGATATGAAAATGTATTTTTCTTTTGTCATTTTTATTGAATGGTGGAGAGGCGGCAGGAAATGAATGAGAAAAGCGGTCGCTGTGATGGAGAAACGGTGAGAGCGGATTCAAACTCGGGTCACCAGCACTAATGCGCAACACGTCAGAGCATATTTACTAACTGCTGAGCCATGTCTCTGACATTTTGCATTTTTTTTTATAGAAAATTTATTTTAGTCCCTGTGACAATGTCATTGCTTGCATATTTGTGACAGACAATGCAGGTCATGGTGTCACTCGCAGCGTCTGTGCACCTGCCATAAAAATGTGAAGACACATCGTCATTTAGTTCCTTTAGTTAGAATTTCACAGGTGCATTTCTGGAGGAGATTAACCTAGATTTGCAAAATGGTATAATTGCAGCAGATGTTTTCTTTAGTAGATGGTTTGAATGTGTTTGATTTGAATCATGCACATCACTGACTAACATTCATCGAATGAAACCACGCAGCTTCAACCAGTTGCAGTTTCTAATAAAGTAATTGTTTTATTTAATTGCCAAAACATTGCATGTGATGCTTGGTGAGTGAGAATTAAGGACTCTGCATGTATTATAAAAAGGCTACATACATATCAATCATAAATAGATCTCTTTAATAACTTTAAGTTCTTCTATACACCAATGAGATTAAATTGAGAGAAAATGGAGACTTTTGCTTGTGTCTATTGCCTCTCAGATTTTTCTTTTTATATAATGCTCTAGTAATATTTGACGTTTCTCAATAATATATCAACATTTTCTCAGCTTTACTATTTTTAACTAAAACTAAAGATATTAAAACATTTTTGTTCATTGAAATAAAGCTGAAATACAATAATATGTAAATATTGGATGAGAAATGTAAAATAAACGAAAATGAGAAACATTTTCCAACTAACTGAAATAAGTTGAAGCTCAAAACTTACTAATAAATAAAAACTAAAACTGGAGCAGGATTATTATAGTTGACACAAACTAAAACTGAAATTAATATTAAAAGCATAAAAAAAAATTGTGTTGCTTGAAATAAACTGTTAACTAAAATAAAATGTTTCAGACACATTTTCTCAGCTTTACAAACATTTTTGTTCATTGAAATAAAGCTGAAATACAATAATATGTAAATATTGGATGAGAAATGTAAAATAAACGAAAATGAGAAACATTTTCCAACTAACTGAAATAAGTTGAAGCTCAAAACTTACTAATAAATAAAAACTAAAACTGGAGCAGGATTATTATTATAGTTGACACAAACTAAAACTGAAATTAATATTAAAAGCATAAAAAAAAATTGTGTTGCTTGAAATAAACTGTTAACTAAAATAAAATGTTTCAGACTAAAAAAAAAATTGTTATATATTATCTAACTTATTTCAGCCAGTTGTAGTTGATGTACTAAATACATTTTAACTAAAATAAAAATTCTATATACGTATATATGACAGCAACACTAAATAAAAATCCTTAAACTTTAACTAAAATGAAAATGAAAATGGAAAATATAAAAGCGGATTCAAAATATTAATAACAACTATAATGTTATCTAAATGATACTAAAATAACCATGAACTGAAATAAAAATAAATTAAACAAATAGGAATTTTTTTAAATAATAAAAAATGACAAAAGCACATAACAAAATGACTAGAAATTAAACCAAATATACAATGTAAGCAATATATAAATAAAATATATTTAAAAAAAAATTAATAAAAGCATATAAAATTATAAAAATAACAATGAGTCAGAGAACTCAGTAAGAGCTCAAACATTTCTCATCAACCTCTAATTAATTAAACTCTGTTAATTATTAAGCAAGTTGAGAAGAAACATCTCGATTTTAAATATGAGATGAAATATGAGATGACAGAGCAATACAACTCTTTCCAAACAAACACTTGTGCCGTGCATATGTCGGAGAGGTTTCGTTTGACAATCAGTCATTGCTTCTTTATCGTGAGGTTGCTCCTCGGTGAACATGTCAAAGCATGTGTTTGTTGGATCTGTCAAAGTAGCTGCTCACGAGCATCCTGTCCTTTAAAGGACAAAAGTTGACACCGATCAAGCGTGCCTGAGCTAAAGAGATAATGAGACGGTCGCCGCAGGACTGGAGCCATGTGGCGAGCGAAGGTGCCGGGTTTCAGCCGCTCCATCTCCTCCGTGAAGGGCTTTTTCCTGGTCTTTCTGAAGCCTGGAGGGGATGGAGGGCTCTGGAGGTACAGTGTAACAGCAGGTGCAGGATGGTTGCTCTTGAAAGGGCAGCATGCATTATTAAAGGGCCGCCACCTCTTTGGTTACCCTTGCATCTGTTATGAAACAGTGGCATGTGTTTGGCTGGTCAGATGCATGTGTGTCTGGCAGAGAGAGTGAGAACGGTTGGCCAATCAAAATAAAGACCATTCAAAACATATCACCTTTAATTTGAGGTCAGGTGTTGTCACAATGTTCTCCAAAACGGCGACTGCATTTATGTCTCTTGTTATGGATAAAGTAGTTGATATAAGTATCTGATTATTTTGTTGTTGTACACATGTAGATATTTGCAATAGCGTTATTATCGTTAACTAAAATTAAAACTAAAACTAATAAAACACTTGTTGTTACTTAAAATAAACATTAACTGAAAAAAATGAAACTATTTCAGCTTGTTGCCAAGGCATCATTTCTCTAATTTATAATTCTAATTTAGTTTAGCTTGTACTTGATGTAGTAAAATAAATAAACTGAAATAAAATGAATACGATCTTTACAAACATATATTTATAAATGCGAATAAAAGGACAAAAACAACAAAATTACTAAAAACTAAAATGGAAAATATAAAAATCAAAACATTAATAAAATACAATAGTATATCAATGATACTAAAATGGCAGTGGTTTTCAAAGAATTAAAAGAACAGTTTATTCAAAAATGTTTTTTTTATCATTTACGTGCCCTTATGTAATTTCAACCTGTATTATTTTCCTTCTTTCACAAAGCACAAAATGTTAGTTGGAAAAGCTATTTTCCATACAACCACAGTAGATGATTTTATCTAAAAAAAAAACTAAAAAAAAGCCATATAATATCATACAAAAAATGAATGTAACTTGTCCAAGTCTTATGAAGTTATACGATAACTTTATATGAGGAACAGGACTGAAATTCAAGCTGATATTCACTCATAATTTCCCATCTGCCAGAATCAAACTCAAAAGAAAGAATGTAACATGTTTTTTATATTATATTTTCCATAAAGAAACTTATTTTCTCATTGTTTTTCATTATACAATGATTGTATTATTTCTATTAAAAAAGCATTAAAGTAGCTCAAAGTAGATGCTACATGATGCATAATTTCACAGTTAAAATAAAATCTTATTATAATTTTTTTTTTACATTACATTACAGTAATTTGAATAATTAGTTATAATGAGAATTGGGAACAAAATACATTTACAGGCAAAGTTCACCCAAAAATAATGACAGAATTTTTATTTTTGGGTGAACTATCTCTTTAAATCTTATTTGTGCTTAATAAAATGTACCTTTATACAAGTCAGAGTAGGTTAGACATCGAAATACACCATATTATGGCACATGCTAGAAGCTCAGGAAAGAAAGAAAATGGCATGAGAGAGTAAACGATGACAAAATCCAAGAGTCAACTACTTCTTTAAAACACTTAAAAAAAAAAAACTCTTACAAATGATGTTTATTCAGCAAAAAACGGTTTCATAGCTCAGTCATATTTCATTTAGGCATCAACCTTTTTTCAGATACTTCTCAGTCCTTAGAATTCCCTATGGAGTAAAATAGACACAAATTTGGATATACAGTGAAGGTATAGATCTATAAATGAATGTGCATAGCAGCTCAGATGACTTGATGAAAAATGTTGGAGTTCAGGCTTCTTCTATCTTGGCAAACGCTCTCCATGCACGGCTTTCAAGGAGAAACAATTGAGATATCTCACGTGGGATTTTTCTCTGAACTCTTGTTTTTAAGATTCATCACATACGTTCCATTAGCAGGTCTGACCAGCACCAGCAGATGGGCAGTGCATTATAAAGAGCATATGTCTGTCCAACACATCAGGACCTCTTCTAATGAAACGGATCTCCTCAGCTAAGGGAAGCCTTTTTGAAAACCATCCAGAGGCAAACTAAACCATCTGCTCCTCTGCCGCTGCCAGCATCGCCTACCGCTCCTTCTGTTCTCCACTGTAACGCAGCGAGATCGAATCTGGCTCGCACGTACGAATGCAATAGAGGTGAAACAGAGATCATGGTGATTCCATTGTGAAATGCTTATTTACAGCAAAAGCTTTCAGAGTGGCGACTGGTTCTTGAGAATTCATAAACATCGCTTTTGGATTGCATTATTATTCCAATGAAGTGAAGATGACCAATTAGTCAATGACTTACCAGACAGCGGTTTTGTGTGAAGGCGCCGTTGTAAGTTTCAAACCGCCTTCCAAGACCTCAAAACATCACGTCTGATGATCTGGAACAAATTCAAGTGAGCTTTAGACTATAGATAACCAAACAAATATTGAAAGAAATTGTCTAGTTATTTAGTCTGGTTTAATTTAGTCTAGATAATAGTCTAGTTACACCCTTATGTCGTTCCAAACCACATGCGTGGAAACTCATCGAAAATTCCGGGGGGTTTTTTCACACAATGACATTTAATAGTTATGGAGTTGCACACATGAAACGCGAGAGAAAACAAAAATATATTGTGGCCACAAATTGGGAAATGTTTTCCATGACCTATTAATTAATTCCCTTGTTCCCTCATTTAGGTCCACATTTTACTAATTTATTCCCTCGTTTAGGAACTAATTAGTACACTGTAAAAAAAGACAAATAAATGAAATAAACAACAACATGAAAATAAAACAAAGATAATTGGAGTACGGTTTACTAGAAAATACTATTTCAGCTTTTCTACTTCAGAATTTTATGTTTAATTCAATATGTTACTTGCTGTTTCTTTGTAATTATTTGTGAAATGTACTATCAAATTCTGAGTGAAATTTAAATTGTTTATATATATATAATATATATATAAATATATATATAGCTAGTATAGTTAACTAAAATTAAAATTAACAAACAAAAAATGTTGCTTGAAAAACGTTAACAGAAGTAAAATATTAATTTTAAATATGACTTTATTCATAATATTTAATATTCATATTTTAATATTAACATTTTATTATTATTTTATTGATATGTAATATTATAATTTTTTATTATTAATAATAAAAACCTGTCATTTCAGCTAGTTGCCAAGGAAGCTTTTCTCTTTTTTAGATAAAATAACTAAAAACTAAAACTGAAATAAATTAAAAAATTTATATAGACATTAAAAAATATATAAAAATGACAAAAACGCTCAACTAAATTAACAATGAATTAAAACCAAAAAATGCGAAATATAAAAACTATTCAAACTATTAATAAAAACGCTAATAGTTATACTAAAATAACACTACTTAGTAAACAAGATCTCAAACAATGGATTCAGATAAGTCTTGGTTCCTCCATATACTGCCTGCTAAGGCAGCGTTTTTCATGTTTCAACACAGCCATAGACATTCAGAGCTCTCTTTCAGACCTAAGGCTGATTTCTCATGATATAACCCAATGGATCATGCTGCTGTAAGACACAGATGAGGAACAGAATATGACAAATGCCTCTCGACCATTTCAAAACATGCCAGTGGGGAATATCATCACTGGTGGTTGAGCGAAATCCTGCACGAATGAAATAGCCAATCATTTCTGCTCATGGAGTGGGAGTGAGGCTCATCAGTCTGGAGGACAACTTCAAGCAGTGCTGATTAGAAATGAAAGTAGGCTATGTCATCTGGCTCACAGCAGTCCCAGTAAGACCAGAGCAAAGCCACATGGCCAGCAGACTGCAAAAAAAGGGTTAGTAGCTCTCCTTCCCCTCCTCCATTGCTCGTCTCTGATTGGTGGATTCTCAGACCAGTTGTGCATTAACTACAGCAAAACAGCCCCACAACACCATCGCTGTCACAGCGCATTAGACACATTCGCAGGGGAAAGAGGAACTTTCTATGCTTTTCTCATGGCCATTTATAATGTTACAAAAAATATATATTTCAAATAAATGCTGTTCTTTTGAACTCTCTGTTCATCAGAGAATCCTGAAAAAATCAAATGTCATGTCTGCACAAAAATATGAAGCAGCACAACTGTTTTCAACATTGATAATAATCAGAAATGTTTTTTGAGCAGCAAAGGATTTCTGAAGGATCATGTGACACTGAAGAGTGGAGTAATGATGCTGAAAATTCAGCTTTGATCACAGGAATAAATTACACTTTAAAATATTCAAATAGAAAAATAGAAATAGAAAAATAGATAACAGATAAATATTTCAATATTCAAATAGAAAATATTAGTTATTTTAAATAATAATATTTATCAATATACTGTTTTTACTGTATTTTGATCTGTCTTGATGAGCATAAGAGACTGCTTTGAAATACATAAGATGTTCTATTCTATTATTTTTAGAGTTAACATCTCGATTCTGATTATTTTTCAATTCTAAGTTTATAAGTGTGGCTTTTGTTTTTAAGAGTTTACATCTTACAATTTGGACTTTTCCCCTCTAAATTCTTTTTATTTGTATACTTTTATTTTTATATATAGAGTTTATATCTCACAATTCAGATTTTTTTTAATTTTGAATTTACATTTACATTTAGCAATTACAATTTACATCTAGCAATTTTCTCATCATAATTCTGAGTCTGGGTTAACATTCAACAGTTTTGACTTTTCCTCTGAATTCTGAGTTTACATCTCACAGTTCAAACTTTTTCATAGTTTCTCAGTAATTCGGATTTTTTTTTAAATTTAGAATTTACATGTTGCAATTCTGACTTTTTTCATCGTTCTGAGTTGACATCTCGCAATTTTACCCCGCTGAATTTTCTGTCCTGACTGCATGCAGAGTGTAAAATGTGAGATGTAATCTCAAATGCGAGGAAAAATCTGAAATTTGAGAAAATATTTTTATTTTATGTATTATTACTCCGTGTTGGAAGTGAGAAACGTGTTTGGTGGGCCACCATCGCACATAAAATGGATATTGCACCCTCTGTCATAATGTCTATATAACGCAGAATAATGCAACAGTTTCATTTATGATTGAAAATATTGCCTCAATATTATTTCAGTAAATTTTAGATATATCACATATAGTTCTTTCATTTTTAAAATGAAGACGACAGTCCTTGAAAGCCTGAATGTCCTGCAGGCAGTCACTGTTTTTCTACAAAATTAAGTATTTTTTTTTGGTCTCTAAGATGGTCATGTGTTATGTTCAGCGACACTGGATTAAAACAGTCAACTGCTGGAGATTACCCAAGCATACGCTGTAATCTGATTCCTTTTCACGTTCATTCAGAATTCGATTGCCTGGACTCCAGCCTGTCTTCTTCGTTTTTCTCAACCTTAATGGATGGTCGCCACTGTGAGATTGAGCTGTTGCCTCTAAATTGCATTATGCCTAAAAACACACAAGTGAAAGACAATGCTGCAACCTTTCACCTGCGGTCGATACAGTATATAGAATCAAAACACGGTCCATTTGATAAATGGATGTCCCTTCTCATGGCATTAGCTGCACCATCCTGTAAAATGAAAATACATTATTAGTGTGATTTGTTTAAAGAAGCAGAATTTATGATATTATTATTGGATATCTGATTAATTGAAACAAGCATAAACAGTTTTAGAGATAAACAGGAGCTGTATTTGTATGCCTGTTGGACTATACCAAGATGGCCATGAGTGACTGACGTAAAACGACTCTTTTATGTCTCGTTTGTCCTTAATTAGTTGAATTATATCAGCCATCCTGCTCTCTGCTAATGGCAGTTGACCGTTTAAAAAGCACATATCCATCAACTACTAATCACAACCAGAGTTTTACATTTCCTGAAGAAAACGTGAGTGCTACTCGTCTTGTTCTGTGTGGTCAAGTCTCTATCATCTGGTCTGTAGAAATGACTCTAGATGTGTAATTGAATAGTAATAGCACACCTCTAATAACGCACACGTTAAAGAGTAACTCATCATTTGCGCATGGAAGAGGTTTAGTCTGTGAATGAGTGTAGCTGCGTGACAGCTGACAGCTCAGTCCTGACAGATGTGCTCAATGCTGAAGCCCAGGAGGAGAGGAAGAGTGTAGTGAGCTGGAAAAACAGTGAGCCGATAAGGTGTCTAAGTGTCTAAGACAGGAGTTTTGGTTCCTTGCCACTGTCACCTTTGGCTTGGTTTAAAAGATAGTTAATATTCAGTAATGATGTAATGATATCTGCACTGACATTACCAGATGAGAACAAAGTTTGAAGAGAATTGAGCTGGATAATGAAATTTTGCAACATCGACACTAGATGTTTTCATCCAAAGTTGTGAATTTAACCCATGTGCAAAATTTGAATATTGTATAACGCAGGGGTGGGCAAACTTGGCCCTTCCAGGCCACTTTCCTTCGGAGTTTAGCTCCAACTCTAATCAAACACACCTGAACCAGCTAAGCATTGTCTTCAAGACAACTAGAAGGCTACAGGCAGGTGAGTTTTATCAGGGTTGGATCAAATCTCTGCAGGAAAGTGGCCTGGAAGGACCAAGTTTGCCCATCACTGGTATAAAACATTTGTGAATAATGCAGTGTTTCCATCCCATGTGCTCAAGAGAATAAAATCACAAGCCTGTTCAGAGCGCACCGACAAAACGCAATAACAAACGCTGCCATGTTATCTTGCATTGGGATACCTGATGTTTGGGAACGTAATCGCGTGAGACAGTTATGGGAGGTGATTATACCAAATCATTTTGATGACAGATTTATTAAATTATTAAAATAACATTTGAGATGTGGTGTGATGAAATCGGTGTGCTGGTTAGTTCAGTTAATCAATCACATGATCTGTTGAGGCAAAGTCACATGACTTTTTTGATCCACATCAAGGAACTTATTTGATAAATGTGATCCCATTGTAGTTTATTCGCATATTTCTTATTGGATTTTTTTTTTTTAAATGATCAGACTCAATTGACCCTTCACAAAATGGCAGATTTGCCATTATAATTGGTCAGATCACCTTACAATCAAACTACCAGCTAAGGGTCAATTGAGCACACAAGTTTTTTCATGCACATTTTTAGAATTTTTGCGCATCCATCCAGCGTTTTTTATGTGATATACAAAAATTTGCATGCAGATAGATGGATGGAAACATAGCTACAGTTACTGAACTGAATTGAATCAACATTGAACTAAACTGAGCTACACTTTTGTCTTATGTAGAGCTGCTTATACCTGAAATTGAAGTAATTGATGCACTTTGCAACATTGACACTGTTACTGAACTGAATTTAGACAACATTGAACTGAATTGAGCTGGATAATGACACTCATGTCTTATGTAGTGCTGCTTATAGCTGAAATTGAAGTGGTTTCATAATTGAACTTCGCAACATTGATACTGTTGAATGGAATCAACACTGAACTGAATTGAGCTGGATAATGACACACTTGTTTTCTGTGGAGCTACTTATACTTTAGCTGAAATTGAAGTAGTTTCATAATTGATGAACTTTGCAACATTGACACTGACATTGAACTGAATTGAATCAAAAATTAACTACATTGAGCTCGATAATGACAATTCAGATTCAATGCAATATGTAAGAGATAGAGAGAGAGAAAATAGTATGGTTAACATTACTGGATGATTTATGATGTTTGATAGAAAAACTATAATATGAGCATAATAAAATGACAATACATATTGTGCATGCAATAAAATGGCATACGGCACAACCAGTGTAGTCTGATTCACAAATGACTTGTATGAGCCAGTTTCCTATAGTAAAAATTGGTCTCAAACAAGGGAGTTAAGATTTGTCTTGTTAGTGTTAGCAGTTTAGCAACAAAATATTTGTTTTGCGAGCAGTATGAATCGCAAAAATCACACTATTAACAATGTGACTGTTTTCAATGCTGAGAAATCGTTATAAAGAAATTCTTTATTAAAAAGGATGGTGTAATGTACAGATTAAAGGTTATCTGACACCTGACTTCTCTGTAACATGAAACAGGTTACGGGACACGTCAGCACTATAGACAATAACACCAGCACCGTCCTGCTCAAGGGTAAACGGTCGTAATCTCTGGGGGGCTCTTAAGTATTTAACATGGGTATCTTTCCTATCTGGAACTTGAGAAGTGTCTGGATACGTATAAGTGTTATTGCTTTAATAACAAGTCAAACAATATCCACTGCATTACCACAACATGCCTCTGTAATGATCAGCAGAGAGTGAAATGAAGG
>NW_015505468.1:1066349-1071731 GCF_001515645.1 Sinocyclocheilus grahami | reverse complement strand
TCAGAACAGCCGGCATTGTAGTCTACTCTCCCAGGATCAGGAAACAGTCCTCCATAAAATGCGCTGCACACATCTGAATATTTGGGTTGAAGTGTTCAGGAACAGTGTTGTAAATACAACTTAACCACTGATTTCTAGTCGTGTCCTCTTTTGGAAGGCCAAACAAAGTAGTTTCACTTTCGCAACGAAACACAGCGTCACACATGGAGGCGGCGGCCGGCGGGCTTGCGGTAACCACATGTGACGACCCCGGGCTGGACTCCGCTTCGTCCACGGTGAAAGCCGATCCGGCGATCCACAGCGTGAAGTTGATGTATTTCCTCAGCGACCAGCACGGATCAGCTCTAGGCATGACGAAGCAGATATCGTCCTCTTTTGGAAGACCAAACAAAGAAGTTTCGCTTTCACAACGAAACACACATCACCTTCACGACATGACGGCAGCAACAATACTACAGCGAGAATAAAAGTTATGCCTTCTTTGTTTGCGTGAACATTTGGGCGGCGTTATGCAAATCTTCCCACATAGTGACGTAGACATGTGGGGGCGTGTGAGAACGAGCTGTTTTAGGTAGGCGTGGTTGAATCTTAACTTTTTTAAAGAATAACTCTTTGGATTTGAGACTTTAGTCTTTGCAACTTTACAGATCTTCTTTTTGCACCAAGAGCTTGTAACACTCCAAAGAGAAAGGAAAAATTGAAACCGCATCATATGACCCCTTTAATTGTTGTGTGTTCCAAACATTATCATTGTAATTAATAATTATTATGTTTGCGGGTCAACCCTAATGGTTTTTAATGCAATTCACCAAAAACTACATTGAAAAATAGTAAATAAACAGCAAACAGATCAAAACAGTATTATATTGTAACAAAATTAGGACTTTACAAAAACATTACAAACATAAATATAATTGAAACTATTTAAAAATGCTTTTAACATTTTATAATTTTATTTAATATTTAAATTTTCACAAACTGTAAATATACTATACTGTATACAGTAAACTTTTTTTAAATGTTATTTATGGAATTATCTTTACTATCCCTAATTAGGCTTATTATTTTGCATTTAGGTTTATTTTGAGCACAAAGCATTAAGGAAATCCGCTTGTGATGGAAATTATACTCTTAACCTTTAAATTACAGTTACAAAAAGTATACCCTGTACCTTCGAAGGGACAGTTCTCCCAAAAATGAAAATGCAGTCATCATTTACTCGCCCTCATGCCGCATCACCCTCTTTCTTCTGTCCAAAAAAGGCGTTTAGCTGAATTTTTGAGCCGCTTCTCTTCCATATAATGACATTGGGTAGAGACCAAGTGCTCTCCGTGTCTGAAAATACAAAAACTTTATCCAAAATATCAGAAAAATAAACACTTTAAATATCAGAAACTTACTTCATACAACTTCTGCTCTACTGTACACTATCAAAAATAAAGGTTCATAAACGTTTTTTTTTGTTAAGTGATGCCACAAAAAAAAAATACATTTCAGTTCCCCAAAGAACATTTCAGTGAACAGTTTTTAAAATGTGTAAGAACGTAGTGTGAAGAACATTTTAATAATCTAAAGAAACGTTTTCCACTGTAAAGAACCTTTTGTGGAAGGGAAAGATTCCATGGATGTCAAAGGATGTTAAATGCTTATGGAATCATAGAAGCCAAAAAACAAAAACAAAAACAACATTTTTAAGAGTGTATACAAGTTTTTTCAAGCCATATGATAATTTCATTCTTCAATCCACAGACCGCAGCGGCGCAGAGCGAGAAACAGAGGTCAAGGTGTGTGTTTATCGATAGATTGTTATAATATCTGCATCTGTGCAGTTCTTTGTCATAAATCCAGTTTACAAAATATCATGGGGGAACAATAATCAGCTCCCATCTACTGTAGCCTAAGTTTCCACTGCGTTCACCCCTCATCACACCACAGCTGTTTCCTCCAGCAAAAATGAAGCACATATGAACGCATACTTTATAAAACGATCATGTTGCCATTTGCATTTGAAAATGTAACATTCAATATAATACATATTCCAGTGCATGTAGCAAATAGGTTTGGATACTTGAGCTAAGGAAAGAGGGTTGCACTAGAAATGCAAACAGTAAAGTTTTGTGTTTGTACAGGTTGTGTGTGAGATCATGAAGACTTGAATTCGGCTTATTCAGTACTCAAATGTTATACTTATCTATGCAATATAGTGGAATACTGCAATAAGTTTAGTATACGACCCCTATTAATCAAACATTTTTTATCTTATTTATATATATATATTTTTTTTTTATTAGGCTATTATTATTATTATACCCTCACTGGGGGCTGAGCCCCCCTAAAATGAAAATCCTAGAATCGCCCCTGCCCACAATGCATCATCAGTGGCCGCTGTTGACAGCCAAATCTCCTTAAAAATAAAAAGACTTTTGGTCGCTGTATGTATGAAGATGTTAAATCACATGACCGTCCTGCATTCACACACTGAACTGGCACTAAAACTGCAGTAATGCACATGACAGCTCTGATATGCCAGATTCTGTAGATTAGAGGTGACTTTCAGCATGGTACAGGATGTAGGGAGATATTCATTCAACTCGTGTTTGTCCATCTGCCTCTGTTCTGAATGCCCAGACACACAGCCATTCCAACCAGACACGGCAGGTACCAACTCCCACTGCCCACAGTGCAACCCAAAAAGTAAATAAAACGTTATATGACAACCACTAGAATCATAAAGAATCATGTATTTGAAGATGAAGAGTGCAATTTCTGTGCCACAAGTGGAAACACTGCAAACAGGTTTTTTAAAATCCCATTTTATGACACTAATGGTGCTGAAATCAGGGTTACCATATGGTTAACACAAAAAATAAAAAATCCTTTACTTGAAATAAAATAAACATGAACTGAAACAAAATATTTAAAAAATATTTCAGCTAGCTATCAAGGCAATATTTCTCATTTTCATTTAGTTTAGGCTGAAGTACTAAAATAACTAAAACAAAATAAAATAAAAATGGTAATATATACAGAATATACAGTACATTTTTATTCAATCAATATTTAAAATATTTATTTAAATTAAAATATGTCGGTTCTCTTTTGTGCATAAGAAAACTGTTAAATAGATGACATAAAAGTTATACAAATTATTATATTATTCTTTTTCTTAAAAAAAAGACTTGTCTAGACTGTACCTCTTGACCTCTCTCCCTCAACCTTACCTGCATCAGGACACTAGATCTTTGTGTATCACGTCTCTGTTACGACGTCTGCAGTGTCTTTTATCTGTGTCTCCGTCAGGTCATGAGATACCACAGACCAATTACACCACTTTACTGTGTGAAGCATCATCAACTTAATGGCACTAAACATACAAGATACATAGTTTAGTAATGTTTAGAGTATAATTATCTTTAACTGTTGCTGATGATGAAATGTAAATTGGGACACTTTTTGCCATTAAGGGAAAAATGTCCCAATGATCCTGAATTAATTCTAGTTAACTTAAAACTTAAAATAACGTAAACTATAATTGAAATAAAATGAAATATATACATTAAAAAATATATATATTTTCAAGGCAACATTTCTGATTTTTAATCAGATGTAATAAAAAATAAAACTTAAATAAAATGTATAAAAACTATAGAGACATACTAAAAATAAAAAAACTAATAACATTACAAAATAATGCAAAAACTTTAACTAAACTTTAAATAAAAATGATAACAGACACTAAAATCAATCAATCAATCAATATTAAAATATCACTGGTGTATGAGCTTGACTAGAGCATATTTATGAAAGTCTGGTGTATAATTATACAACAATACTTCAAATGTTTCTGCAGAACAGGAAAAACTCAGTTTCTTTAGTTAGTGTGTTAAAGTTGTAGTACTAGTTGTAAAGTACTAGTTGTAGAGCAGCAATACAAGACCTGACTGACCTGCAGCGGTGTCAAAAACTGTCAAACAGACGGACAGGCAAGTGAATACTCAATCTGCGCATGTTCCATAATTAATTAGAGAAAGAGGCACCATAGTGTCATTAGTATGTTGTGAAACACAAATGTCATGATTTTAACACTATAAATAATTCATTTGTCAGGACCTCATTTGTAAATGAGCATTTAAACCGGAAAGGATATGTCTGGTTGTGTCAATCTGTAGAACAGAGGTGTCAATTTCAAGTATTAAATTATTTTAATATAGTATTAATGGTTAGTGCACTTTTAAAATGGACCTAATGTTTTCATAAAATTAAACAAATTGCATTACCTCATTGAATTGAATAAAATCAGTTAATTTAGATGTTTGCACATGAAGGACATACTGTATTTTAGGTGATTTGACAAAAATAACATTTTAATAACATAATGTTTGCAGTTTAAAAAGGGGAAAATGCATTCTAGAAACTGGAAAAAGAATTATAAATATTTACTTTATTTTATTTTATTTTTTTATTTAAATGTTAATTGTATATTGAAATAAAATAAATATTTATTAAATAAAAAATTGTTGTTTCTGTTTAGTATAGCACTTTTATATTTTTATATTTATAGCACGTTTTAAGATGCACCTCTATTTTTGACAATCATATTAGCCACATATGCATGCAATGTCCTAAAGTTTTCATAAAATGAAACGAATTTTGTAGAATCTAAATTAACTGATTTTATTCAATCAATTATATTGTTTAATATGACTTAATCAACCTTTACTTGGTTTTTAAAAGCTGTATTTCACACGGTCGATCCAGATATTTTAGCTATTATTAACTGTTCCCTTTCAGTCGGTCACTCTCGATGTCACGTCGGATGACCAACGAATTGGGATCTCGCTTAGAGAGACCAATCTACTTTGAGTGTAAACTAAACGAGCCAATGCACATTGGCATGCGATTATTGCATCCACCTGCTGCTGATCACAGCGTGAGTATAAGTAGGCAGCAGATGCAGCGCATATTCTGCTTTTCGCTTCGGAGCCGAGCGGTTTTATCGTTCTGCTCCTGACCTTCTGCTAAGAGTAAAGCTACAGTCAAGCATGCTCTTCGTGGGCTCTCGTGCTGGTGGACGGCGCTTCAGCGGCGATGGGTCTCCCGTGTCGAGTGCGTTGCACACAACAGGCTGCACTACCCCTGTGTGTGTTGCAGACGGCCATCTCCCCTGTGCAATTCAGCACACTAAAAGAGCAAATTCCATCTAAAAGAGCTTCACGGGTGGAAAGTCTTTTTAAAGATGTCGTACCATCCGTGTGTTTCTGGGTGCGATCGTTACCTGGCGCCAGGTGATGGTCATGCTCCCAGTATGACCATCTCGGAGTTGCAGACCAGACTCCGTTACCTGCAAGGGGGCGGAGTGCCCGTGCCACTGCCCCACTGCCT
>NW_015505468.1:1063142-1064613 GCF_001515645.1 Sinocyclocheilus grahami | reverse complement strand
TTTATCGTTCTGCTCCTGACCTTCTGCTAAGAGTAAAGCTACAGTCAAGCATGATCTTCGTGGGCTCTCGTGCTGGTGGACGGCGCTTCAGCGGCGATGGGTCTCCCGTGTCGAGTGCGTTGCACACAACAGGCTGCACTACCCCTGTGTGTGTTGCAGACGGCCATCTCCCCTGTGCAATTCAGCACACTAAAAGAGCAAATTCCATCTAAAAGAGCTTCACGGGTGGAAAGTCTTTTTAAAGATGTCGTACCATCCGTGTGTTTCTGGGTGCGATCGTTACCTGGCGCCAGGTGATGGTCACGATCGCTGCCTCTCGTGTCTGGGCATGAAGCACGCTGAGGGGGCTTTCGTGGATGACACATGCTCCGGGTATGACCATCTCGGAGTTGCAGACCAGACTCCGTTACCTGCAAGGGGGCGGAGTGCCCGTGCCACTGCCTAGATCTGGGGTTCCCTCTGGCGGCTGCCAGGGGGCGCCCTTCTTCTTGCAGTGGGCGGACTGGTCTTACGGTCACGATGAGGAATTCCAGCCAGCCGGCACTCCGAAACCAGCGGAGCTCTCAAAAGAGCAGGCTGGACCCTCCCGGGGGTTACCACCTGTTTCTTCTGAGGCTCCCCCCGACGACCGGATGTCGGTTGCAGCATCGGAGGGTGAGACGGATTTCTCCGGGGATGAAGATCCGTCAGCGTTGCCGCCCTCTGGGCAGTCAGCGGTGCCGCATACGGCCCCGGAAATGATGGCTATGCTTTCCGGGCTGCCGAGAGTGTCGGGCTCGAGTGGAATCTTCCACCGCGTCCCGAACCCTCAAGGTTGGAAGATTGGTTTCTCAGGGTGGCGCACGCTGGTTCTCAGGGCCCCACCCCAGTGCCTTTCTTCCCGGAGGTGCATGATGAGATCGCTAGGTCGTGGACGGCACCTTTCATTGCCAGAAACCGGCCCAGTGGCTCATCCTCCCTCACCACCCTTGATGGGGGTCCAGCACGGGGGTATGCGGGAGTCCCCCAGGTGGAGCGATCGGTTGTGATGCAATTGTGTCCAAATGCCGCTACCACTTGGCGGGGCAAACCGTTGCTCCCCTCCCGGGCCTGTAGGCACTCGTCGGCCTTGATCAGCAATGCTTATACGGCCTGTGGAGAAGCTGCGTCCGCCTTACACGCTTCGGCGTTACTGCAAGTGCACCAGGCTAAGGCACTGAGGGACTTGCACGAGGGTGGTCACGACCCGGAAGTTCTCAAAGAACTCCATACCGCGACGGACCTCTTCCTACGAGCGATGAAGGTTACGGCACGGTCTCTGGGTCGTGCGATGTCCACTATGGTGGTCCAGGAGCGTTATCTCTAACTATGTCTGGCCGATATGCGCGAGACGGATAAGACACGATTCTTGAACGCCCCCGTGTCCCAGACCGGCCTTTTCGGCGACACAGTGGAGAACTTCGCCCAGCAGTTCTCCGCTGCCCAAAAGCAG
>NW_015505468.1:1059914-1061182 GCF_001515645.1 Sinocyclocheilus grahami | reverse complement strand
CGCTGGTTCTCAGGGCCCCACCCCAGTGCCTTTCTTCCCGGAGGTGCATGATGAGATCGCTAGGTCGTGGACGGCACCTTTCATTGCCAGAAACCGGCCCAGTGGCTCATCCTCCCTCACCACCCTTGATGGGGGTCCAGCACGGGGGTATGCGGGAGTCCCCCAGGTGGAGCGATCGGTTGTGATGCAATTGTGTCCAAATGCCGCTACCACTTGGCGGGGCAAACCGTTGCTCCCCTCCCGGGCCTGTAGGCACTCGTCGGCCTTGATCAGCAATGCTTATACGGCCTGTGGAGAAGCTGCGTCCGCCTTACACGCTTCGGCGTTACTGCAAGTGCACCAGGCTAAGGCACTGAGGGACTTGCACGAGGGTGGTCACGACCCGGAAGTTCTCAAAGAACTCCATACCGCGACGGACCTCTTCCTACGAGCGATGAAGGTTACGGCACGGTCTCTGGGTCGTGCGATGTCCACTATGGTGGTCCAGGAGCGTTATCTCTAACTATGTCTGGCCGATATGCGCGAGACGGATAAGACACGATTCTTGAACGCCCCCGTGTCCCAGACCGGCCTTTTCGGCGACACGGTGGAGAACTTCGCCCAGCAGTTCTACGCTCCATATAAGCAGCGCCCCGCCCGTCCATGCCCCCGCCAGACCTGGTGGTAAGCGAAAGAGAAAGAGGCCCTGAGACGGGCGACCCAGAGATGGAGGGAGTTGCTCTTCGGGAGATGGTGAACGCACCACTCCCTCCCCCGGAGGAGGGCCGGGCGGATAATCTTTTGCTTCCTTTTTTTCCCCAAATACTCAACAAAAGAGCAATTTCTTCTACCTCTGGGTCCCCTGAGGGGACGGGGGGTTGTAAACGATCCAGAGCCGTATCACACTCACCCTCCTCTCTCGCCAGTGAGCAGCAGTGGGCGGATAGGGAGGACGAACCAACGGACTACCCACGCACCCTCTGCTCAAACGCAGGTCAGTGTTACACACACCCAGACCCCGCCTCGGACCGGCACCGAGATGCCCGGGCCGGATCCCTGTGTTCTTCTGCGCTGCCCCACTGCGGGTACACCTGTAGTTCCGTTGATGCCACTTACGCGGTGTCTGGGAGCCTGGCTAGAGCAACCCAGCCCGTCTCGATGGCTCCTTCGAACCGTCAGGCTCGGCTATGCGATTCAGTTCGCCCGGCACCCTCCCAAGTTCAGGGGCGTCCACTTTACATCAGTGAAAGCAGCAGATGCCCCTGTCTTGCGTGCAGAGATCGCAGTCC
>NW_015505468.1:1059435-1059740 GCF_001515645.1 Sinocyclocheilus grahami | reverse complement strand
GGCTCCCGTTCAAGATTCTCATGCAGAAATGCATCTTCAGGTGTATCCATCCCCAAGATTGGTTCGCAGCGATCGACCTGAGGGATGCATACTTCCATGTTTCGATCCTTCCACGCCACAGGCCATTTCTGCAGTTTGCGTTCGAGGGGCGTGCATACCAGTACAAGGTCCTGCCCTTCGGGCTGTCCCTGTCGCCCCGTGTCTTCACGAAAGTTACGGAGGCAGCCCTTGTTCCCATGAGAGAACAGGGCATTCGCATTCTCAACTACCTCGACGATTGGCTCATACTCGCTCAGTCTCAGGAT
>NW_015505468.1:1058396-1059410 GCF_001515645.1 Sinocyclocheilus grahami | reverse complement strand
TCATATGAGACCGCTGCAGCACTGGCTCCATGGCCGATGTAACGCTTTGACTCGGATAACTCGTTAAATCCATGAAATGAAAGAGATGGAAAACGAAGAGTTGGTGTCCCACACATTTAATGGCTGGTAAACTGCGGTGTAGAGGCGCTCCTCTCATACATGAGAGATTAACTCTTTCTGGGCGTTACAAATAAAAGTCAAGACAAAATAATAACAAGAAGACAGAGCGAACTTATCATCCATAGTGGTTCTCATTACACAGGCACATAGTCCTTCTACGTCATCACCACATAGCGCGCGTTATAAGTTAAGTGATCAGTCTCTTAAAGGGCACCCCGCACTATAATGTACACAGCGACCATTGCGTACATCAACCGACAAGGCGGTCTGCGCTCCCGTCGCTTGTCGCAACTCGCCAGTCACCTCCTCCTCTGGAGTCAGAAGCATCTGAGGTCGCTTCGTGCTGTTCACATTCCTGGGCTGCTCAACCAGGCAGCCGACAAGCTGTCCCGAGCTGCGCTCCCGGGAGAATGGCGACTCCATCCCCAGGCGGTCCAACTGGTTTGCAGACGTTTCAGAGCCGCTCAGGTAGACCTGTTTGCCTCTCCAGAAACCTCTCACTGCCAGTTGTTCTTCTCCCTGGCCGAGGGAACACTCGACACGGACGCACTGGCACACAGCTGGCCGTGGGGCCTTCGCAAGTATGCGTTTCCCCATAGTGAGCCTTCTTGCACAGTTGCTGTGCAAGATCAGGGAGGACGAGGAGCAGGTCCTGTTGGTGGCACCCTATTGGCCTACCCGGACCTGGTTCCCGGAACTAATGCTCCTCGCGATAGCCCCTCCTTGGCCGAGGAATCTGAGGAAGGATTTACTGACTCAGAGATGGGGCACCCTTTGGCTCCCGCGTCCAGACCTCTGGAAACTTCATGTCTGGTCCCTGGACGGGACGTGGAGGTTCTGAGTGACCTACCCCAAGAGGTGGTCGACACCATCACTTCGGCGAGAGCACCGTCT
>NW_015505468.1:1056466-1057083 GCF_001515645.1 Sinocyclocheilus grahami | reverse complement strand
CTCACAGACGGGGCACCCTTTGGCACCCGCGTCCAGACCTCTGGAAACTTCATGTCTGGTCCCTGGACGGGACGTGGAGGTTCTGAGTGACCTACCCCAAGAGGTGGTCGACACCATCACTTCGGCGAGAGCACCGTCTTCGAGACACGCCTACGCTTTGAAGTGGAACCTGTTCGTTGAGTGGAGTTCTTCTCGCCGAGAAGACCCCCAAAGATGCCCGATCGGAGTTGTGCTGTCTTTTTTGCAGCAAGGGTTGGAGCGAAGGCTGTCTCCCTCCACCCTTAAAGTTTATGTCACTGCAATCGCTGCTAACCACGACCCCGTAGAAGGGAGGCCGCTGGGGAAGCATGACCTGGTCGTCAGGTTCCTTAAGGGGACGAGAAGGTTAAACCCTCCACGGCCCCACGGCACTACAACAGGGCCCATTTGAGCCTTTATAGATGGTTGAGCTGAAGTTCCTTTCGATGAAGACTTTGCTCCTGCTGGTATTGGTTTCCATCAAGAGGGTAGGGGACCTGCACGCATTTTTGGTCAACGATTCGTGCCTAGAGTTCGGGCCGGCTGATTCCCAGGTAACCCTGAGGCCCCGGCCCGGCTATGTGCCCAAGGTTCCCGCT
>NW_015505468.1:1014082-1055782 GCF_001515645.1 Sinocyclocheilus grahami | reverse complement strand
CCCAATTCGTCGGTCATCCGACGTGACGTCTCCGTTCCCTCCTTCAGGGAACGAGGGTTACCATACGTAACCGAGACGTTCTTTGTCTTCTGGCATTTTTCCCGCATGTTTTAAACATGCCACTATTTATCCATTATTAAAGAAGGCTTCTCTAGACCCCTCCAATTGAAAGGGTTAGTTCACCCAAAAATGAAAATACTGTCATTAATTACTCACCCTCATGTCATTCCACACCCCTAAGACCTTTGCTCATCTTCAGAACACAAATTAAGATATTTTTGATAAAATCCGATGGCTCAGAGAGGCCTTCATTGACAGCAATGCCAAACTTTCAAGATCCATAAAGGTACTAAAGACATCGTTAAAACAGTCGACGTGACTACAGTGGTTCTACAATAATTTTATGAAGCGACGAGAATACTTTCTGTGCGCAAAAACAAAACAAAAATAACGACTTTATTCAACAACCTCTTCTCTTCTGTGTCATTCTCATACGTTGTTTATGTCCAGCGCTTCCAGGTTCTACGTCCGAATGCCGGCTCATTATTGGCCAAAGCTGCACATGTGAGCAGCGCGATGCATACGTGTGATGCTGATGCAGGAGCCGTCCAATAATGAGCCGCCGTTCTGACGTAGAACCTTAGGTTGAGCAATAGGGTTGGGCCGATAGACGATGCCACATCGTCCATCGCCGATGGCTGACAGACATCACGATGTTAAGCTGACATCGTGATTCCCCCACCCCCTCTCCCGCAATCCGCCGCATCCCAGTTCCATGTTCGGAAAGGAAATGAAGTGTCCTACGGAAACGCTAAAGGGAATAAATAGCCTACAAGATGGGAGGATAAAAAAAATATTTCAATACTTTTTCTTGCAATTATATCATTGGGTAAGTATAGGCGACTGTATATAAATTGCGGGCATCAGGGAGCCGCTATTGAAACCGTGTTTGATTGTGCGCTCTCATTTTACTTTCACTTTCAATTTTGAGATTCGCGATCACAAGGACTCTATACTATGGAGCGGCAGTACTTACCACACATTTGACAATATTAGATGTTTGTCATTGGTGCTCAGGATCTGCAAATTATTTTTGGGTGAACTAACCCTTTAAGTAATTTTAGACCTATTTCTAATCAAAGATCTTATAAAAAGTTGTGTCAATGCAACTGATTTCATATATGAATAAAAATGTAATCTTTGAAATATTTCAGTCTGGTTTCCGCTCCCAACATAGCACTGAAACTGCTTTGGTTAAGGTTGCTAATGACCTACTGCTTGCAGCCGATGCTGGCTTGTACTTTGAATCATTCTTAGCTCAGCCTTTGACACAGTGGACCATAATGTCTTGATCAACCGTTTAAAAACTTATGTTGGTATCAGAGATGTAGCTCTGGATTGGTTTATTTCTTATTTGTCGAATAGGTCTTTTTCCGTAGTGCTTGGAGATACCTCCTCTTCTCGTGCTCCTTTATTTTGTAGGGTCCCTCAGAGATCTATTTTGGGTCCCCTTCTGTTTACTATCTACATGTTACCCCTGGGTCAAATTATGCGCCGCTATGACATTGAGTTCCACTGCTATGCAGATGATACGCAATTGTATGTCCCGGTAAAGCCTGGTATTATTGATACATCCCATATTATGTTATGCTTCATCTAAATAAAAAATTGGATGTCGAAAAATTTTCTGCAGTTGAATGACTCCAAGTCAGAAGTGCTTATAATTACCCCATGCATCCCCAGTAGTGCTAGTATTAATAATCTCTCATCTAGTCTGGGTGCCTTATCTAATAATGTCCGAAAAGAGGCTCGCAACTTAGGTGTAGTTTTTGACTCAGAACTGTCATTTGATGTTCAGGTGACTAAAGTGGTGCAGTCTTGTTTTGCACAACTGAGGCAACTAACGAAGATAAAGTCATTCCTTTCTTTGGCAGATTTGGAAAAGGTCATTCTTGCTTTTATTTCTTCCAGACTTGATTATTGTAATGCACTTTATTCTGGTATTAGCAAGAGAAATCTCCAAAGATTGCAACTGAGTCAAGATGCTGCTGCTAGGCTTTTAACACGTACTAAGAAAAGTGACCACATTACACCGATTCTTGCTGCTCTTCACTGGGTGCCTGTGAGTTATAGAACTGATTCGGATCCTACTGTATCCTCTTTTAAGTCTCTTTTTAAGACTAATTTTTATCGTATGGCTTTTTCTTCATTTTGATGGTATTTTTTGTATTTTTTTAATGTACTAATCTTTTTATTTTAAAGCACTTTGTAACTTTGTTTTGAATAGTACTATATAAATAAATGTGGTAACACTTTACTTGAAGGGGTGTGCATTAGACTGACATGACACCTTCATAATCATGACATGACACATGTCATGAATATGAAGGAGGTTTTATGCATGTTTATGACAACTGCCATTAAGTGTCATTCGCTCAGTTATGTCATTTTTAATGCAAATATGACATTATTTGACCTAACCCTACCCCTACCCTTACCCCTAACCATAGCCCATAACAAAGACATCTCAAGCAATGTCATCTTTACATTAAAAATTACATAACTGAGCGAATGACACTTAATGACAGTTGTCATAAACATGCATAAAAAACCTTCATATTCATGACATGTGCCATGTCTTGATTATGTAGGTGTCATGCCAGTCTTATGCACACCCATTCAAGTAAAATGTAACCATAAATGTTAGTTTATTTATTTAACCTGAAATCAGTATGGGTAAGCCAACAAAAGTAATTTTTTTTGAGGAAGTCAGATCAGGTAGAAGTATAAAAGTAGAATAAACTAACAGATAAACTGTTATTTCTGCAGCAAATGAAACTGCAAAATATTACATTTTTAATTTAATAAATATTTATTTTATTTTAATTGCAATTAAAATGAAAAATAAAATATCTATAGTATTATTTCAATATACAATTAATACAAATATTAAATTGAAAAAAAATTCTTATAAATAATTAAATTTCCTAAAAAATAAATATTCATAGTTAATTTTTCATTTTCTGTAATTTTTTTGTACTTTTTATAGTCTAGAAACCACTCTGTGTGAGTACAGTTTCCAAACTGAAATTTTATAAAGTTTTAAAAACTATCGATAGCAAACGATAGCAAACTATCAAGTTTGTTCATCTGAATTAGGGGTCATTCACACAGAATTTGTTCTTGTGTCCTACAATATTTTGGAATTGTTGGTTTTAGTGGGTGTGTTGCACTGAAAAGAATGACAAAGACTTCATCACAATCACACTGCGGCATGTTTTTGTGGTATAGGCAAATATGTCAGATCATATAATGATGAAACGCCCGATTTACACTCTTTGTAGATAGATTAACTCTGGTTAAACAGGAATGCATGTTTTTGCACAAAAAAGGGCACAACTGTTTAGTAAATTTCCTCCAAACTCCTATCGTTGTTCTGTGGAGCCACTATTTCCATATTTTTCCACAAAAGCGAGACAAGACTTTGTTGAAGTGTTTAGCATAAGCAGGCTTTTAGCATTAAAGTGCATACAGAACATTAGAAGTCTTCTGGCAGAACACAGAACAGCATTTACTAATTCTTAAATAGTTCTTATACATTCACAAATTAATCTCACAGGGCAATTTAAGTGAGTAAAAAAGTTCTGTGCTATAAAATATTTTGTCAAATCACCTTAAATGTGACCCTGGAGCACAAAAGCAGTCTTAAGTCGCTGGGGTATATTTCCTTTTAGCATTAAAGTGCATACAGAACATTAGAAGTCTTCTGGCAGAACACAGAACAGCATTTACTAATTCTTAAATAGTTCTTATACATTCACAAATTAATCTCACAGGGAAATTTAAGTAAAAAAGTTCTGTGCTATAAAATATTTTGTCAAATCACCTTAAATGTGACCCTGGAGCACAAAAGCAGTCTTAAGTCGCTGGGGTATATTTGTAGCAATAGCCAACAATACATTGTATGGGTCAAAATTATAGATTTTTCTTTTATGCCAAAAATCATTAGGATATTAAGTAAAGATCATGTTCCATGAAGTTATTTTGTAACTTTCTTACTGTAAGTATATCAAAACTTAATTTTTGATTAGTGATATGCATTGCTAAGAACAACTAAGGACAACTTTAAAGGCGATTTTCCCAATATTTTGATTTTTTTTTGCACCCTCAGATTCCAAATTTTAGATAAAATAGTTGTATCTCGGCCAAATATTGTTATATCCTAACAAATCATAGATCAATGGAAAGCTTATTTATTCAGCTTTCAGATGATGTATAAATCTCAATTTCGAAAAATTGACACTTATGACTGGTTTTGTGGTCCAGGGTCACAGATATGCATTTAATGTGCTAACATCTAAATTAACTGGTTTTATTCAAGTCGATTATATGATGGAACCAACTTCAAAACAGTAGGGAGCACCAACAAAAATTATTTTTTGAAGTCAGATCAGAAGTATAAAAGTAAAGATAATTTGTATCATTTCGACAGCATTTGTATCACCAAATGAAATCACAAAATATTTATTTACATTTTTAATTTAGTAAATATTAGTTTTATTTTGAATAACCTTACAATTAATACAAAAAAAAATTAAATTCTTCAAAATTATGGGAATATTTGTAGCTAATTTTCCCTTTTCTAGAATTTTTCTTTTTAACTTTTCATTATCTAGAAACCTCTGTGTGTGCACAATTTCAAAAAATTATTTGTTAAAAATTCTTATCCGGTAATCACAATTTAATGAAAAAATAAGGAAAATGCATGGAAATTCATTGGTTGATTTTGCTACCAGGTTTTTCCATCTGTCCATTACCTAAACACACATAAACACCACTTTCTATTCAGTAAATCTGACTGAAATTGAGTGCGGTGTAAAACAGGCCAAATGCTTCACTTTAATAAGCTGCACATTCAATTTTACATTCAGGCTATTGTCAGTTTGATATATTTGCATTGGGACATCTTAGCAAATGGCTGAAATCATTTTGTGATCATATCTTCTCATTGACAGGACGTGATTTTCCTCGTGTTCAGAGAATTTTCCGAACACTTTCTCCTCTGCATGCTCATTAGGGTATACTGAACATGTAGATTAAATTACATTTGCGCAGAGTTGCCACAGAATATTCCACACCTCATTTGATCCATTTTTCTTGCCGGTGTTGTTTTGGAAGTATTAATGATACCTGCTGGTGCTGGAGACGTTTATGTACTGCTCAGGATGTGGGAAATGCTTAGTGCAGCATATTCTAGACGATCCCCTGCGTGTGTGCTGTATGAGCTTCAGCGCTGTGGAAGATGAGCTGATGTGTTTGACTCCTGCTGGCTCTGACTGTGACCACGAGGAGGGGTCTAAAAGATAGAAAGACAGTAAAGAAATGTATATAACGTTACTAAATGTTTCTATTTCAAGTAAATGCAGTTCTTTTGAACGTTCTATTCATAAAAGAGCCTTGAAACAAAATGTATCAGTTTGCACAAAAATATACGAAGCAGCACAACTGTTTTCAACATTGATAATAATCAGAAATGTTTCTCGGGCAGCAAATCAGCATATTAGAATGATTTCTGAAGGATCATGTGACACTGAAGACTGGCGTAATGATGCTGAAAATACAGCTTTGATCACAGGAATAAAATATATGTGACTATTAATTCAAATAGAAAACAGCTATTTTAAATTGTAATAATATTTCCCAATAATACAGTTTTTACTGTATTTTTAATCAAATATATGCAGCCTTGCTGAGCAAAAGAGACTTCTTTCATTAAAAATGATTTATAAACGACTCGGGTTATGCATGTAACCATGGTTCGGTTCATAAAGAATATGTTCTTGTACACCGTTTGCAATATTTTTTGAGTTGTTGGTTTATGTATACATGCAGACTGACGTTTTTACACATTGTGTTCACGTCTCTGCCAGTGCCATAAACAGTTTTCAAGACATAATGTCAAGTTCAAGCATTCAGCGTCTCCATCAGCATCCAGGACCGATGATATCTGTATATTATGTCAGTCACAATCTTTCAAACAAACACCCAGACATCTGAATAATCCGTCAGTGCAGCAGATATGAGGAGCCTGAGCATTTTTGTATCTTTTCATTACTAAAAAGGCTTTGGGAGTGAAATCAATGAGCAGGAGATACAGATGGATTGGACTAAAAAAAGAAAAAAGATAAGAGGAGAACGTTTGCGTCCTTGTGGACAGATTCATTGTGCTGTATAGTGCCTGTCACAGGCTGCTAAATCCTGCAGAATAAGGGCTGCTGAACAGGGCTAAGCCTGCAAAGAGAAGCACAGGCTGTGACCTCTGACCTCCGGGTCTGATTCAGCGCATTTATCCATGATCACACCCTCCAGCTCAGGACAGGTGCCTCTGGCTCTCTCTCTTTTTTTACTGATGCTGTCTCTTGGATGTTGTCGGCGCTGGAGTGGGTTTTTCAGTAATGCAGCATCTATATCAGACAGCAGATGAAAGCTCTTCACTCCTTCAGGTTCAGCTCCTAAATCTCACCTTCTCCTGCTGTATAGTGCAAATTAGTTTGTTATGTTCAGTCCATCTGCTTTGAAGAAGGAGTTCACAAAAAGTGTATTTGGAGGGGTCTAATTATGTTCTTTTGGGTTTTATCCTGCAACTATAATTTCTACTGATTATAAAGGGAACATTTTGCAATAATCCACACACACACACACACACACACACACAGATCAGTAATTTTAAAACTTTCTGTGAGACGGAATTTCACAAACAGCGTGAGTGATTGGGATTGAGTGGTACTGCGTCTTCTCCCACTCTCTCAAAATGCACAAATGGCCTCAACATCCATAATATCCACGTTGAGTTCGCTCCGCGAGTGAGCTGCACGCTGCAATACTAGACTAGCGCGTGTTTCGGACAGTTGACGGAATTGTCACTTGCACATACTTTTAAGTCATGCCATTTTAAACATTCAAGCTGTTTTAACTCATAGAATGCACTCTCAGCCAAAGCGCACACAGCCGCCTCTCAAACAGCTTGCGACTCTCGAGTGTCAGATTGAGTTATTACATATTTGATTAAAATAATTTCCTTATTGTCCGGCTATTCCATTTTATTTATCCAGGTTCATGCATTTTTATATGTAGCCTAAGTAATGTTGTTTAATGACTTGTTTGCATTATTTAGGTATTATATTATTTTATTTTATTTTATTTACATTTTTTTAAGGCAATAGATTTTTTGGTAACACTTTACAAAGCAACAATTTTTAAATTCTCATTTGTTAATGCATTAATTAACATGAACAGAGAGCAATTATTGTTATTATTATTATTATTATTATTATTAAGTTAAAAGTGAATCTAATGTTCTTTAGCATTGCTGGTGGCATATCATGAACCCTACCATCACTGCAAACCGAACCGAACCGAACCGTGGCTCCAAAACCGTGATATGAACCGAACCGTGGCAGTGGTCTCCGTGATCGTTACACCTCTATTACAAGGGAAGATTTTCAGTGAATAACAGCTTAAATTTGGCTCTCATCCTCTTGATTTGGCAGTTTAAAATATCCAGTCATCTTCTGTTTCCTTCGCAGCTCTCAGTATGATCGACTGTGACATGTATCTTCATTATCAAGTTAGATGTGTTCCAGAGAGCAGGCGAGGAGTGAATCAGAGTTTGTGCTTGTGAAAACTAAACATGTCTTCTTGTTCCTCTCGTAGGTTCAGACTTCCAGTGTAACACTCACATCATCCCAGTGAAGAACGAGGAAGGAGTTGTGATGATGTTCATCTTGAACTTCGATCATGTTCTAGACGAGGAGAACAGCGACTCTTTGGAGAGACTGAACCTCACGCCGCCTGCCAAATCTGAAATCAGTGAGTGCAAATTGAGTTTATTATTATTATTTTTATGCATATATGTATTTTTATTATTTTTTGGTTTCTTACACAGATTTTTCCCTACTAGCTGCTCTTTCTGCAAATATTTATGCCATCTGTTTCCTCAGTAGACATGTTTAAAAATCATGATCCAAACCAACCAGCCCTAAAACTTTGATATGAGGAAAAAAATAAATAAGATGAGTATAAGATCTATTATGAGTGAATGAACTTTACCTATAATGCATTGTGGATGTTACAAAAAAAATTAAAAAAAAATATATATATATATATATAATGCATATACAATATAATGATCAAAAATATAGTGAAAATGGTAATATTGTGAAATAATAATGTAATAAAATACTGAATAAAATTAATAATTAAAATATAAAATCTTACTGAGCCCAAACTTTGTTTGTAAAGCACTACACTGTTTTGTCTAAATTAACTTTAAATATTTTGAGATTTCTTAAATATTACATTTAAGGGGCTTATTAATTTTTTAGAATTAAAACAATTACAGTGTTGGTGTTGAAATGATAATAAATTATAGCTGATTATAAAACACTTCACTATTTTATCTATATACATTTTAAAAACTAATGTCAGCTGTTTTAATTGCTATAGATGAATTTGCTAAAATTCAACGTGTATATATATATATAATTATTATTATAACAAAAAACAATCATCTATTCTGAGTTTAAATTCCAGAACACAGTTGTGGTTGTGTTAGTTAATGCATCAGCAACAAAACTGAAGCTTTCAACAACCACTATTATTACTTACTTAATATTATAACATTATTATTATGTGTGTAAATAATGAGAAATAATTTCTCTGATGATCATTTTGTAACTTACATTAGAGCTGCTTCCTAGTGACTCCTTCACAACCCCACCTCTGCTGTGCTAAACCAGCCGTTCTAATCAGTCGTGTTCAACAGGAAGTGCTTTAACTGGCCAGCGCAGTGAGGCGTTCCTCAACAGAGCGTGCTAATTAGACAGGAGCTTCTCGCTGAGACTGTTCAGATTCAGGTGGGACGCTGGTATCTTCTGCTCTTGGCTCAGATGAGGGATGCTTTCAGAACTGGCTTCACATCAAGGCTTTAACACGTTCATCAGCAGGTGCAGATTTCGTTTTACTGGCCAGCACAACAAACCAATCTTCTTCTTTTTGGCACCTTTGGTGATCTAATTGACACATAAAGTGACCAATCACATTTAGATGTGTTTTTGCATTATTTATTTTTTTGCATATATGTATTGTTTTATTTATAAACATTTATTCTTTCATTGGTTTTATATATACTGTATATGGTTTTATATATATATATATATATATATATATATATATATATATATATATATATACAGCACCCCATATAGACAAAATCCAGGTGTGAACAACTTGTTGCATCTTTCCCAAAAAGACTCATGGCTGTATTCGATCAAAAGGGTGCTTCTACTAAATACTGAGCAAAGGGTCTGAATACTTAGGACCATGTGATATTTCAGTTTTTCTTTTTTAATAAATCTGCAAAAATGTCAACAATTCTGTGTTTTTCTGTCAATATGGGGTGCTGTGTGTACATTAATGAGGAAAAAATTAACTTAAATGATTGTAGCAAATGGCTGCAATATAACAAAGAGTGAAAAATTTAAGGGGGTCTGAATACTTTCCGTACCCACTGTATATATATATATATATATATTGTGGCGGGACGATCAAACGACAGACACAGTGGGTGAGGCGTCAGGCCTCAGAGGCCTTTTATTAACAGAAAAGAAACAAAGTGTCCAGAAAAAAGGGAATCAAGTGTCCAAAATAAACAGGGGATCTGGTGTCCTCGTCGTGCCATGCGGGGTTCGTGAAGGGAAGGGCAGTGGTCAGGAAGGAAGGGTCCAGGTAAGGGGCGGAGTCTGGCAGCTGCACGTGCTCTGGCGGCACGGGAGTCCCTCTACGCACCCTTCTTGGACCCACGAGGGTGCGTAGAGGGACTCCCGTGCCACCAGAGTTGTGAGCTGCCGGACCCGCGGTCCGGACAAGAACCTTACCCGTTGCACGGCCGTTGGGCCAGGATGCCAGGATGCCGGGCCGTCTAGTCCCTTTGCACGCCGTGGGCAACAAGAAGGATGCAGCCGCTGGAAGAAGCCGCCGCCCCTCGCGCCCCGGACTTACCGGGACCCTTCCTTCCTGACCACTGCCCTTCCCTTCACGAACCCCGCAGCACGACGAGGACACCAGATCCCCTGTTTATTTTGGACACTTGATTCGCTTTTTTCTGGACACTGTTTATTTTCTGTTAATAAAAGCCTCTCTGAGGCCTGACGCCACACCCACTGTGTCTGTCGTTTGGTCATCCCACCACAATATATATATATATATATATATATACTTACACACACACACACACATAAAACCAATGAAAGAGCAAATGTTTATAAATAAAACAATACATAATTTTACATTTAAATGTAAAAATATGGGAAATAAGCATGCACAATTAAATGCAGATCAATAAAAAAACTAAATTCTCTAATATTGGCCAATAACTAACAAAACTTTGTGGTTTGTGTATAATATTCATCAGACACACAGTGAACTGCTGTGACTAATATTAACCGGGTCACATAAAGAAAGAGCCTCAGTGAGGATGAGAACGGAAGCGGATGATATTAATGCATTTATCATCTCCATCATCTCCATAACTTCCTGTATCTGCGGGCCGGTTTGCTCTGACAGGGCAGCGGGCTGCAGGGTGGACGATCGTGGCAGGATGACGCATCTGTGAGTGTCGTGTGCTCGTTTACAGCTCTATAGCTGCTCGGGCCTCAGGTCCGCCTCAGCGTCTCTACATCCTCACTTAGCAAACACACCGCTTTAGGTGAAGGTTATTTATAGTGGAGAATGCTGCAGAGTGTGTGTGTGTGTGTGTGTGTGTGTTTTCTGCCTCTGGGTGTCATGGAGAGTCTGTGTCAACAAGGACTCACCGCTGAACCCTGCTTGTATGTGTTACAATGAGACCCAAACCTAGTAAGGACTTAAATACACATACTCATATTGAACGTTTCTGATTATGATGTACCACACAATTTTGTCTAAATAAATAAAAAAACACTTAAAACTAAAGCCAGTTGTTTTAAATGCTACAAATGAATTTAGGCATCACAAAATCTTGATATAAAGCATGAATTTTTGCTAAATATTATACATAAGTGTTATTACAGTTTTTACTTGTCTTTTTAAAAATTAATTGTTTTCATTGAATTGAAAATAAATTATAGCTGATAAAATACTACTCTATTTTTTTATAAATAAATTAAACATATGCTACAAATAAATGTAGGCATCATGATATGGATATTTCAAAAACCACATGGATCTGAAAATTTTGAGATCACATTTCAGGACACACACACATTATACATACAGTATATATATATATATATATATATATATATATATATATATATATACTTTTTTTTGTGTTACACAAAAGAAAGAAAGTAGGGACGACATAAGAAAATGTCAGACTTTTTGGTAAATTATTCCTTTAATATAACCTTTATATATAAGTGGGAATGTACAAATTCATGTCCTCATTTTAGGTATTGTCCATAGAATAATTAATTAATTATAAATTAAATTAGAATAGTCCATGTTCTTAACAAACCATATGGATGAACTGAGGCAGTGGACCAACTGACATTCATGGCCTATATATATATATATATATATATAATAAGAATGAGAAGAATGTGTTGTCTAAAAAAATTACTATGGTCATTTACTTTTATGGTGAGATGCCTGCATTGATCTTTGAATCTGTTTGCACTAAGATTATGCATCTTGAGTAATAATCAAACTGATATCCCACATAGCAAGTGCAACCAAGAGGCATTGCAAATCAACCCACTCAAAGTGGCATATCAAGACACATTACAGTATGTGCATTGAAACCTGAGTGAAATAAAAGGCCGAATGATTGGAGGAAAGATGATTCCTCCATTACATTGTGTAAAGTGGCTGACAAAATTACTGTAAAGGACCAGTTCACTTACAAATGAATGTTTTCATGTCATCATTTACTCACCCTCATGTGGTTCTGCCATTGTGTTATCTTCCTCCTGTGAAATGCAAAATGAGATGTTAGACAGAATGTCTGAGCTGCTCAGACAATGAAAAGTGGAGGATTTCTGTCAAAACAACAACAACAACAACATCATGACAGTGCACTATATTCCAAGTGATGTGTAATAGCTTTGTATACAGATGTAGAACTTTGATTATATGAACTCTGAAAAATTATTAAATGGATTTTTAAAAAGCATCAGTAGGACAACACTAACATTAAAGGAATAGGTCACCCAAAAATGAAAATTGTCTGAATATTACTCACTCTCAGGTCATCCAAGATGAGTTTGTTTCTTCATGGGAACAGATTTGGAGAAATTCAGCATTGCATCGCTTGCTCAGCAATGGATCCTCTGCGGTGAATGGGTGCCGTCAGAATGAGAGTCCAAACAGCTGATAAAAACATCACAATAATCCACAAGTAATCCACACCACTCCAGTCCATCAGTTAATGTCGTGTGAAGTGAAACGCTGCATGTTTGTAAGAAACAAATCCATCATAAAGATGTTTTAACTTCACTTCTGGCTAAAATATGAGTCTTCTATCCATAATAACACTTCCTCCAGTGAAAAAGTCCATCCCCTGTTGTCCTCTCATATCAAAATCCACACACATATTTGTTTAGAATTGTTTTAGACTGTTTTTGCTTGTAAATGTGTGCATATTTGTCTTCTGATTCAGAAAAGACAACTTTTTCACTGAAGAAAGCAATATTATGAATAGTGGACTTTACATACTTTACATTAGCAACAATTTGAAGTTAACAACATCTTGAAGATGACTTTGTTTCATACAAACATGCAGCTTTTGGCATCACAAGATGTTAACTGATGGACTGGAGTGCTGTGGATTACTTGTGGATTATTGTGATGTTTTTATCAGCTGTTTGGACTCTCATTCTGACGGCACCCATTCACTGCAGAGCATCCATTGGTGAGCAAGTGATGCTACATTTCTCCAAATCTGATGAAGAAACTAACTCATCTATATCTTGGATGACCTGAGGCTGAGTACATTTTCAGCAATTTTATATTTTGTGGTGAACTATTCCTTTAACTGTAGATTTTAACATGCAAAACAATATACCATCAGATCACATATGCATACAAATATTTAAAATCCTTCACCACATATATGTGCAGAATTCCTGTGACACATTCAAATTTAGACTGAAGTGACTTTTGGGGCAAACAAGAAACTAATTATGCATAAACTTGCCAGTATCATAGCAACAAATGGAAGTGCTGGAATCATGGGATGGAATCCCCAGGTTCTAGTGTATTCTGAAATAGAAGCTCTATCAGTCTGAATGAGAATGTCACATGCTTAGACTGCAAAACTCCTCTGCTTTGATTAGAAAACAGCAAACACAATGTAATTTACATGCTAATGTACATTAGAATCATGATAACCAAACCGCACATGACCTTCAAATCAAGCAATCTACATATGCACTGTGACTGTTAGCGTGCGCACACACACACACACACACACAAACTTGCTGTCATTAATAAGTTGTTAGGATAGAGCCTTTTGTAATGTTCCGTATATCTGTGGCAATGTAATTTACATGCTAATGTACATTAGAATCATGATAACCAAACCGTACATGACCTTCAAATCAAGCAATCTACATATGCACTGTGACTGTTAGCGTGCGCACACACACACACACACACACAAACTTGCTGTCATTAATAAGTTGTTAGGATAGAGCCTTTTGTAATGTTCCGTATATCTGTGCTATAATGGAATAAACTACCAGTGTTCACGCCTGTATTGGCCATTTCATTTTCTGTTCAAACCAATTTATGCATCTGGATTAAGTCTTAGTAGAAGCAAATGAAAACTAGATATTAAATGTGCACTAGCGGCCTAAACCAGTTATGGTATAATAATAATATCAGTCATATACTATATAAAAGATATTGGATTATCTCAGAATAAAATAATAATTATGTGTGTGTGTGTGTGTGTGTGTGTGTGTGTATATATATATATATATATATTCTCTTATTCCTTCAAGATGGGGCAATATTTTCGTTTGTATAATGTACTACATTCACAATATATATTATATGATATATATATAAACACAATATAATTAATATTAAAATGCAAGTAAACATATAATTATAAAAATGTTTACTTCAATAGTTATATTTTATATATTTTGTTATATTTTAGATATATTTTTTAAATTATACATTTAAAACTAGATTTATGTCAAACAAATCTTAGTTTTCAACTACCCATGTACAGTATGCTTATTTTTTTAAGTTTCATTCAATAACCAAAGCACAAATGTTCATAAACAAAACACAGTGAACATGATATTTAAGATCTCGCCCAGGGCCTCAGAAACGGTTTAATTTAAATTCTCCTATTTTTTCTGACAGCCAAATGGTGTACAATTGTCCGAGCGGCCAGCGTTTCTGGCTATGTTGTAGATGGCTAGTAGTTCCAGCATTGGAGTCCAGATACACAGAGCGATAGAGAGAGATGTTGTGCAGAGAACATGATTGAGTATTAATGTCTGACAGTCACAGGAAGAAAAGGAATGTGGCCATGATGGTTTAATATCTTATTATGCTTAATTAACCTCACGGCTCTGACTGACTTTCTCGCCGTCAACATCACTCATCGCAAACGTCAGGAATCACAAAGCTTGACGTTTGACTTTTCTGTGCCGTGTACTGTACATGATGCTTTCAGTGATACGTGTGTCCTCTTGTTCTTTCTGAGAGAGTCTGAAGTGCTAGCCAGCAGTAATGTGTGCAAACACACTGCAGAATCACCGCACATAGAGGTCACACACTCATTCACTACCAGATCATCTTCATCTTTGTCAGGAGTTTTCAGAAAGTCATCCGAGTGCAATGCAAGTGTATTAAGGCTCTTAGATAGGAATCCACTCTTGTGTGCCATTTTTCACCGCAACTTCAAATTAGACAAAGTGAGAAGTTACATTTTGCATAAAGAACATTAAACCTATTTAGGACCAATAAGATTGTTTGCACGTGACATTATTTGCATACCAATTATGCACATCTTGCCCCAAAATTATCATAACTAAACATTTGAGTTTGTTTGTCTTGTTCTCAGTTGTGAATCCATTACTGTAATGCAGTCAACAGGTTATTACTGATAATTAAAAATAAAACCTATTAGAACATGTGTGTTAATTAAAATAAAGCTGTAATAAAACATAAATATTAGATGAACAATTAAACAACTATACAAAAATGAGAAATGTTTCCTTAGCAACTAACTGAAATAAGTTTAAGCACTACTATAAATTACTCGAAATAAGCAAAAACAAAAATAAACTGGAAACTGAAAATATAAAGATAAATGCTTATTCAAAATATTAATAAAAAATATTAAAATAATACTGACCTATTTCTACACATCATCTGAAGCAATAAACAACTCGTATCTCCTTGTTATCCATGTTGATGAGAGTGGATTCTTATCTAATGACAGATAAATGCATTCTGTGACAAGCGTTCATGAATCTCTCTTGATTTTGCAGTAAATATGATCACTAGAAGTAATATTATTAGTAGTGCTTAATGAAAACATTACTAAGCATCCAGATAATAATGACAGATACAGTACAATGTAGTTTATTATATTATATGCTGATATTCTATAATATTATACTATATTAATTTTTTTTCTTCAATTTTAACCTCTAAACAGAGAAAGGTATAAATAATAATTATACTTTGTAACAGCGTAGTTATTGTTAATTGAAATTTGAATTAATTGAAATAAAGCTGAAATATAGACTATATATAAAAATATTTTTAAAAAGCATAAAAATGACAAAAGCACATAAAAATAGTAACAAATTGTAAAAAAAAAAAAGGAGTGAAATGTAATCATTAGGAGTAATAGTGATATTTGCCTTAGTAAGCACTACCAGTAATACGAATCCAGATAATGATGACAGATACAGTATATACAATAATATTAATAGTAATAATTTGTTACAATGTTGTTATTATCTAAAACTTCAGTAATTGAAATAAAGCTGAAATAAAATAGGAAAAAAAATGTCCCATCGGCAGCTAACTGAAATAAAAAGTTTAGTTTGAAGTATTAAAATTACTATAAAAAAAACAATAATAATAAATAAAGTTATACAGAAATATATATATTTTTTAAATATATAAAATTGCAAATATTACTAAGACTTGCTAAAACTGAAATTGTAAGTCAATAAATATAGTGAAATATATATAATGTATTATATTTAGTGCTTTTCAATGCGATTAATCGCATCCAAAATAAAGGTCTTTGTTTACGTAATATATGTGTGTGTACTATGTATATTTATTATGTATATATACATACAAACACATGCCTGTATATATTTAAGAAAAAGATGTTGTTTATATATTAAATATATTTATGTATAGTATAAAATATAAGAATATATTTATGTAAATATAAAAAAATATATATACTCTATGTGTGTGTATTTATATAGACATAATAAATATACACAGTACACATACATATATGTAAACAAAAACTTTTATTTTGGATGCAATCAATCGCGATTAATCATTTGACAGCACTAATTATATTATTATGTTTGCCTTAGTAAGCACTACAATTCAAATAATAATGACAGATATAGTAAATATATTTAAGGAGAATATATTATTATATTATATAAAATGATTCCGTTTCTTCTTCCACTGTAGCATCTAAACAGACATTAGCATTAATAATAATAATAATAAATTGTTTCCTAAAACTGAACAATTAAAATTGTCTTTTGTTATTGAAATAAAGCTGAATAAAATATATAAAATATGTTTCATTTTGGCAACTATCTGAGATAAAAACTACTAAAATTACTTTTTAAAAAATTGAGTAAAAGATTAATATTTGCCTATTGTTTCTTCATTCATTGTAACTTTTAAACAAGCTGTTGTTTAACTGTGAAACACATACACACACACGTGGGATGTGGGAGCGCTGTAGGGGGCATCGGTCAGCGGCGCGCCTGTATCATGTGTGTTTGTGACGGCAGAAGGTCAGCGGGACGCAGTGACAGGACGTGAAGGGCTCGCTGAGTGAGGAATCCTCATATTCCCAAACACTAGCTCACTTTCAACCCGCCATTGTGATTGAGCATCCAAAGCAGCCCTCCTGAGGAGTGCTTACAGTCCTGAACACAACACTGAGATCCTCCTCCTCATCAGCATCAGCCAGTGGGTTAAACACCTGCCTCTGTTTCACAGGTGCTCCTCTTTAAACCCCACTGAGCTGAATGAGGAAAGCTGACGGCGAGGGAGAAGCTATAATTCAGCGAGCTGGAGTCAGAAACGCTGTACACCTGCGTACTGTAATGCATGACACCAATTACAACTTAATTAAAGATATATAGAGATATACAAATCTAATAATAATAAAAAAAATGACAAAAGCACATAACAGAATTACTCAAACTTGAACTACAATGGCCATAAAATGAAAACTGAAATTATAAGAATAAAGCCATTGCAAAATATTAATAAATGATAAATGTATCACTGATAGAAAAAAATCACTGATTTGTTATTATTGCAGTATTCATAATACATTCTTTATTGATTCTTTACTGTAGTTTATTCTTTACTGTTTTTCTTTTTCTGGGTTGTAAATATTTGTACATATTGGTTGGTTCTTTATTTATTTATAATTTTGTACACATACTTTATAATTATATGGTTTGTTTTCTTTTTTGTACATTAAATCTTTGGCAGTTCGTTGTCCTTGCATGGTCTCTTGCCTCCTCCATCATTTTGCAAATTTGCCGCAGTCTCAATGTTACTCCTTTTTTCCCCTAGACAATCTTAAAAGGGTCGTAACACTGATGATTTTCATTTATTATTGTGTCAAAAATGTGTGCGGGTGCGTGTGCATGAATGAAAGTGAATGCAAGTTCTAGTCTGGTGCGGTCGAATGAGCTTTCTCTTCAAGTAGACCTTATTTATTAGAAAGTGTGTACTGCAATTTACTCTTCGATGCGCTGATGCGCTGGAGAGGAAACACTGAATTCCTCTGGGAAGCGCTGGATTTGTTTGATCACATCCTGTTTTAAAAGAAAGAAAAAAACGTTGAGAGGCTGCTAATTAAAGCAGTGGTGATCTGTGACCGTGTGAGGGATGAATTCAGACCAAAGGCCGGTGGGATAATTAAAGGCATGGCTGAACAAATGAGCCATATGTCAGACTGTTGTTCTCCTGGGGGAGATGCATTGTGGGAAAATGAATGTTGACCGCTCAAGCTGCACGTCTGCTGAATACGCCTGTTCTCATAATAATGCTGCCAGCGGTGCTGCCAACTCATTTCAGCGTATTCAATGGCCACTTCTGAAACACTATAAAACAGTCGTTCTTCATTCGAAAATCTTACTGATAAAAATGTAATTAAATTCATCATAGAAATAACAAATAAATAAATATTTTTCTTTAAGAGTGTCTATTTTGATTCTGCCCCAAATAATAATATTAATGATAATATATTGTATAAAAAGATCATTTAGATTTAAGAAATAAAATAAAATAAAAGGCTGTTTTACTTTAATTTGTTAATAATATTTATTTGAATATTTATCTTTAAAATAAGGATGTTTAACAGCATATGTGTTATAATAACAGCCTTAAAAAATCAAATCAAATCAAATATAATAGAGAAATTGAGAAATACTTGAAGGCTCTTTTAATTTAATTTATTAATAACAGCTTATCTGTTATTAGTTTCTAAAATAAAATAAAAACAGCCTTCAAGTATTCCTCAGTTTGTCATATATACAGTGGAGATCAAAATTGGAGAACAATCTATAGATACTTCCTCCTCCACCTTTCACTGGATACTTTACGCACTCAGGCTTCAGTCTTTCCCCAGTTTGATGCCGAACATATTGTTTCCCATCAGACCCAAATAAATGAAACTTGCTGTCATCACTAAAGTGAACTTTAGACCAGTTCTTCTCTCTCCACACAACATACTCCTCAGCAAATGTGAGCTTAGCCTTTTGATTCTTTCTGCTGATGAGAGGTTTGGTCACTGCAGAGTGCGCTTTCAGTCTGACTTCTCTTAAACGCGCCGAGACAGATCCATACCCTGCTTCAGCACTGAACTGGCGAGCAATTCCAGCTGCAGTGTTGAACCGATTCCCCATTGAGAGTCTCTGCATTAACCTGTCCTCTCGTGCATTCATTTTACGTGGACGACCAGCCTTTTTAGGGGACTTGAATGAATTAGTGTCATTGTAAACCTGCAATATATTCGAGAAATCCCAGATTTAGAATGACCAGCTTCTCTTGCAGTGGCTGAAAGTGTCATCCCTTTGGCCTTCATCTGGACCGCCTCCTGTCGCAGGGTTTCAGTCACCTCAGAGCGGCCCGCTGTCTTGCAATCTCAGAGAAAATTGGAGGAAAGCTGCATGTTAAATAGTGTTTGTTTGTCATATAATTAAAGAAATTAGCACCAGGTGCCAGATTAACACCAGTAACTTGGAGAGAAATACTTAAATGTTTTTACAATATTTATAATATGTATCTTTAAATAAAAGGGGTGTGCTTAACAGCATATCAGTTATAATAAAAGCCGTAATAAATTAAATTGAGTTTCTATTTCAACTTTTCTCCAATTAAAAAAAATGACAACCAATAAATAATAATAATTTATTTTTTCAAATACCTCTAGGAAAAGGAAGATTCTTCCACTTCCGTCTGCCAGCCTTGAAGCTGTTGGGAACCAGCAAGCAGTCTCTTCCGCAGGACGAGCCAGACTCAGTGATGGTGGACTCGCCCAGGGCCAGTGACGACTCTGTGGCCGTGATGGACGTCCAATCGCCCACCAAGGACGGTTCGAGTCCAGCGGATGCCAACGACACGCAGGCGCTCATCAGCTCCAGCCCTCGCTCCTCCCCGGTTAGCACGTCCATACCCCTCGACCACTCATCGCCCAAGCAGCCCTGGGACCTGCCCAGTCCGTCTCAAGCGCAGTCCACCACCTGCCTGGCCCAGGCCAACTCTAGAGACAGCGTGTGCAGCAGGAGACGCGCCTCCTCCGTTCACGACATCGAAGGCCTGAGCACAAACTCCAAACACCTGTTTACGGACAGACACACAAGTGAAGGTGAGGACTACAACTTATATTGAGCTTCTTGTGTTTTTGTGAGATGTTTGACTGAAATTGGAGAGAAGTTTCGGAAGTAACACAGCATGGCACTAGGAATGCCAAGGACATTGGTTTGACATGGACCAAGAAACTCATGGACGGATAAATAAAAAAGACATCAGAAAAAAAAAAAAATGTAAATGATAAAAAATTAATTTATGTAAAAAAATGTATTTATTAAAAATAATAATGAAAAAGATTTTTTTTCTCTCTTTTTGTTCTTTCCAGGTGCCAGATTAACACCAGTAACTTGGAGGTATCTGTAAGTGATCTCTAATTTTGATCAGAGATCTTTTTCATATACAGTATCTCACACAAGTTTTTTATACTGTGCTTCAGAATACAATTAATTTATGAAATATGCTTAAAAACTGCAATTGTAGATTGTTCTCTAATTTTGATCTCCACTGTATGTACACACACACACAGTGGAGATCAAAACAAGGACATTGGTTTGACATGGACCAAGAAACTCATGGACGGATAAATAAAAAAAACATCAGAAAAAAAAAAAAAATGTAAATGATAAAAAATTAATTTATGTAAAAAAATGTATTTATTAAAAATAATAATGAAAAAGATTTTTTTTCTCTCTTTTTGTTCTTTAAAAGAACAATAGTATATTTTAAATAATTTTTCTATTAATTGTATGTGTGTGTGTATGTGTATGTGTATATACATATATATATATATACACAATTAAATCAAACTTCAGAATACAATTAATTTATGAAATATGCTTAAAAACTGCAATTGTAGATTGTTCTCTAATTTTGATCTCCACTGTATGTACACACACACACACACACACACACACACACACACACGTGTATATACATATATATATATATATATACACAATTAAATCAAATTTTATATAATTATATTATAATATTATATAATTAAATCAAATTTTTTTACTGGTTCTGAAATATTGAATAACAGAATCTTTGAAACCAATTCCTTTACCCCGATATAAACCTTGTCTTACACCGAAAAAAAAAACAATTGTTTGAATTACAGTGTATTTAATCTGTGCAACTGATTAACTCAACCGTCATAATGCATATTAGTTTCTGCATTGTTTGCACGATTAATGTAGAGAGGAATGTATAATTTTCCAGGGTAGTGATTTAATTGCTTTCATTGATGAATGATAATCACATCTAACAGCAAGAAATTTTCAATTTAGAGTAATTTTAATGGACAAAATATGAAATTATCCATTGCTGGCACTCATCAGCTTTAAAAGCAGCATGTGTGCTTTCATTTTTCACAAGAATTTTCTCAATTAAATATTTTCTTCAAAGAACTTGGGCACATTTCCTGATGTTCTTTTTCTAATCTCTATACTCCTCCATTTCAGACCATGGACGCGGTTCGAAAGGTAACGCTGTATTCTGTGGGAATGCATAATAACTGTCTCTGGCTGCTTGCTGCATGCTTAAAAATGCACAGCAGCTTCCCGATCATTTCATATTATTGTCTACTTACAGCACCAGTAATGTCAGTTTGATCCGGAACAGAGGTATAAAAAACACAATTCAGTCCAGTTCGACCTGTGAGATGATTTCAGAAAAATAATTATTAAATAATGCTTAAACAAAACTTATTTTTTTATAAAATTACACTGTAAAAACATAATTGTTCAAAGTTGTAAGTAAAACAAAGATTATTGGAGTATGTTTTACAAGAAAATACTAATTTTACATTTTCAAAATTGTACATTGCGGTGAAAGCCGATCTGGTGATCCACAGCACGAAGTTGATGTATTTCCTCAGCGACCAGCACAGATCAGCTCCAGGCATGACGAAGCGGATATCGTCCTCTTTTGGAAGGCCAAACAAAGTAGTTTCGCTTTCACAACGAAACATACAGCGCCTTCACGACATGGCGGCAGCAACAATACTACAGTGAGAATAAAAGTTACGCCTTCTTTCTTTGCGTGAACATTTGGGCGGTGTTATGCAAATCTTCCCACATAGTGATGTAGATATGTGGGGGCGTGTTAGAATGAGCCGTTTTTGTTAGGCATGGTTGACTCTTAAATTTTATAAAGAATATCTCTTTGGATTTGAGACTTTAGTCTTTGCAACTTTACAGATCTTCATTATGCACCAAGAGCTTGTAACACTCCAAAGAGAAAGGAAAAATGGAAATCGCATCATATGACCCCTTTAAAGAAATCGCTGTTTAAGGACTACAGAAAATGGCTGGTAGGGACTACAACAAGCTTCTTCCTGGGTTTGTGACATCACTAACCCCGATGTCTACATAAACCCCGCCCCCGGGAACACGCAACTACCCGTAATGGTAAGGGGGCGTGGCGTTTCCGGACAACGTGCACTAGCCGGATAGCGAATCACAAACATACTGAGCCCGCTAACCAATCAGAGCCCAATGCGTATTTCTGAGGGAGGGGCTTCATAGAACCAGGATCTCAACAGACCGTTTTGACGAGAATGGAAATAGCAGTGTAGAATAAAGGTAAAATATGTGAAAATAATGTTTTGTTATTTTGTTTTTTTAAATAAAGCATGAACACGTTACACTGCACACCATAAACACAATCAAGCTTTTGAAAAAAGTTGATCAACCACCTCTTTAAATAAAAACCATATTTAGTTTCTTTATACACGCTTCTGGTCTTATTGTGACCGATTCCTCAGTGCACATTATTCCAAAGACAAAAATACTCACTAAGGTTGCATAAAAATACAGTAAAAACCATAACATTGAATGAAAATGAAATAAAACAAACATTAACATTTAACAATTTGTATTTATATTTAAACTTAAAAAAAAAATTACTAAAACTTTAACTAAAATAAAAATGAAAACGCAAAATCTTAAAATAAAATAATATATTATGCTTAATATTTGTGTGGAAACTGTGAATAGAAAGTTCAAAAGAACAGCCTTTATTTGAAATAGAAATCTTTTGACACGTTATAAATGTCTTTACTGTCACTTTTGATCAATTTAATACATCCTTGCTGAATAAAACTATTAAATTATTTTTTTATCAATTTAATGCATCCTGGCTAAATAAAGCGATGAAATTATAAAAAATAAAAATCTTACTTACCCCAAACTTTTTGGAGGGTAGTTTATTTATTAACAATTCCTCAGTGCACATTATTCCAAAGACAAAAATACTCACTAAGGTTGCATAAAAATACAGTAAAAACCATAACATTGAATGAACATTAAATAAAACAAACATTAACATTTAACAATTTGTATTTATATTTAAACTTAAAAAAAAATTACTAAAACTTTAACTAAAATAAAAATGAAAACGCAAGGGTAGTTTATTTATTAACATTAACATTATTAACATTACTAACATTTCTATTGCTTCGTCTACCATGTTCCATGCATTTTTTTTTTGATTTATCCATTAAAATCACATGCAATGCTGCCTGTAGTCTTACCTTTAGTAACATTACGCAATAACATGCCTATAATGCCTTAAAATGCTGTCTAGTTAGGTGGCTTGCTAGTTTTTGGAACAGAGCTAGTGTGCAAACACACATCTAGCTTCATAGATTAAAGGGGAAAGTTCAATTTACACTCGAGTGTCTCACACAGAAACTGCCACAGTGCTACTGAATTGTGTTTTGGCAATATTTGGAGATCCATTTCCCAGAGGTGGTAGAAAATCCATTTTCATGCTCGGATGCTCTTTTGATGCATTTTGGTGTCAGAAAAAGATGCTAAATATGGTTGAGGTAAGAAAGGAGATCGGAGCGAGGACGTGACACACGGACTCTGAATAATTACTGCTGGTTGCCCTGTATTCTTGCTCTCATCTTAATATCCCTGAGGTTAAGTAGTATCCTCATTAGCATTTATTTGCATACACATGTCTGTTAGCATCATTTAATCTTGGCTATAAAGTGGAATTATGCTGGAGAATTTGTTACAGCTTGTTTGTGCTCGTCCACAAGACTATTGGATTTCCAATCGAATCATGAAGCACTTGACGCGTGCAGTATTTCAAACATATTCCGCTGGCGACACATTGATTAACTCAAACTCCACGGAGGAGAAATAGAGCAGAAGCACATCCTCACCTGAGGGTCTTACTGAGAAACATGAAGGAAAAACGACCGATTTTACTCTGTTAAATCAATGTGAAACGTTCATAACCGAGCACGTCAGTGCTGTTCTTTTGAACTTTCTATTCACCAAAGATTCCTGAAAAATAAAATGTCTTGCAGTGTCCACAAAAAATATGAAGCAGGACAACTGTTTTCAACACTGATAATGATATTCATGTTTCTTGAGCAGCAAATCAGCATATTAGAATGATTTCTGAAGGATCACGTGACACTGAAGACTGGAGTAATGATGCTGAAAATTCAGCTTTGATCACAGAAATAAATGACATACTAACATATATTCAAATAGAAAACAGCTATTTTAAATTGTAATAATATTTCACAATATTACAGTTTTTTGTTGTATTTTTACTGTATTTTCTTAAATAAATACAGTCTTAGTAAGCAAAAGAGACTCAAAAAAAATAAAAACTATGTATAATTCATTCAGTACTGAGATTTATCAATAAACCTAGTTCAGCCTAATTAAAATTGGCTATTTTACCCAATATCTGTATGTGCAATTTATGCTTCGAGCTTAACAGCATGCTAATGTCAAAATCAAATGATACATTTGCATGCTGTGCTATTTGGCCAGCTGCCTTTAAATCAGTCACTTATTAGGTGCCATTTCAGTTAGGATGCTGTGATGGAGGGTAGTCGCCTACGTGGGCAGTGCTTAAAGGTTAAAGACTTCTGTAAATGTCCTTCAATGAAAGTCAAAGTAACACACAGTTCTGAGTCAAACCGTGTAACGGGTCCGTCTTTTGACCAGCCGTGACAGAAGTCGATGACAGCCCATCCGAACGACATGAGTCCTCACTTTGGAGTCGTCGACTCGTTCACTGCGGTCATATGGCTTGTTACGTCTGAGCGATTCTCACATTACCTTCCCAGACCTGCCTGGACGTGTGAGAGCCTGCGAGAGAAAAAGATACATAATTTATCACTTTCTTAGAAGAGAAAGAGGGAGAAAAATCGACTAGGGCATCTGATTACTGCGTCATAATTTCTAATTAAGTATTTATCAGGAAAAGACGCCTCATTTGCTGACTGTCAAAGGTGGTTAAATCCTGCAGTAAGGTGTGTGTGTGTGTGTCTGTGTGTGTGTGTTCATTCAGAGCTCGATTACACAGACACACTGCTGGATTACAGACTATTATCATCCTAATGCATTTACTTCTGCTGTTCAATGGCTTTGCAAAATAGTGAAATGAAACCCTGGTTGAGTCCTTTGTAGTGCAAAGGAAAGCCACGTGTTTTTGCTTATCGTGGAGATCTTTGTATTCATGCTTTGAGAGTTGCAGACAGCTGGAAAAACGATATTTGCTGAATGAAATCCATTACTTGTTTCTTAGCAATTTTGAGGAGCTGATTCCAAAAATAGTTTCTGTTTTACACAAGCAAGTCACTTTCTCACAAAATATGATGCATTTCGTAGCATTTTTGCTTTCGACAGCCATTTGAAAGGTGAAGAAGTGTATTCTCCCTTAATCAGCAGAAAAACTGCCACAATAACATGATCCTTGATTTTCACATGTAAGAATGATTCTGAAGACGATGATTCTGATTTCAAGGTTAGAATTATTGACAGAAGTGACAGAAGGAAATGCAAACTGGAGCCAGATGTTTTCTGCTACATCTGTTATACCACATCCAAATGAGAGAAAATGACAGATTTTGTTTTAAATAAAGAGCTTACTTTGCTTATTTTGTTAAGTTCCTTGACATTTAATGGAGCATATGTTTCCCACTCCTTTGCATCTGTAAATTGTAAGTTAAATGATTCACATCAAATGATTCAAACTTTTGACATTTCACTACTTTTGTTATTCCGATAAGTTCATTAAAGTTGTTACATATATATATATATATATATATATATACATGTGTGTGTGTGTGTGTGTGTGTGTGTGTGTGATTTGAAAAATCTTCAATCTTATGTTATCTTTTGTAATCATTCGTATGTAAGCTATGTAATCAATTGCAACTAACAACATATTATCTTCAAAAAGATTAACAAAACTACATAAGATAAAAGAAAATACGACACAAACATACATTAAATACAGGATTGAAGAGGATAAACATGGTTAGAAATCAAGAATAAACCAATTAATATAACTTTGTGTTTGATTGTAAATAATTGTTTGTTACTTTTGTAAAAAAAAAAAAAAAATTCTGGTACAGTATTGAATTACAATTAATAATATCATCATAATTTTGATAATATTTTTAGATTTTCAATTTATTAATTTAACTCCCACTTTCATCCATTACAGCATTCCAGAATATTGTCTGTTTATAATTTAAGTTTTTTTAACCATTACTATTTCAACTTTCATTATTGTTAAAATAGTAATATAAAAGTACATTTCATTGCTTTGAGAATCAGAATGTAGATTCTGAACTCTCCGTTCCATGAATTGCATAAAGGCAAAGGACATCCAGTTACATGAATAGCATATTTCATATTTCAGTATGTGAAAAACAAGATTTTGTGATGTCTTGTGCAGCGTTTTGTCCTTGAGCAGAGCACTCTGATAACTTCAGAAACAACCTGAGATGCATGACAACTAGACTTTATAATCCAAAAAGCTATATGTAATGTGAGCATTTCTGACAGCAGATATGGCTGGTACTGTGCAACTATAGAGAAATAAATGAATATTTATGTCATGCTCTGAAGCTCCCTGACACGCTACGCTTCTGAAATGTGAAGAACTCAGTTGTGCTGGTGCGTTCCATGAAATATTGCATCAGCCGGAAAGAAATAAATGACAACTTTGGGGAAATATGTGTGGCACGGTGAAACTGTCACATACTGCATTAAGGTGATGGGCCTGTGGATATGTGACTGACAGCTGTCAACTAATGCAATATTAACTATTATTAGAAGAGATCCTTAATAATCCAGCTATGTTTGGATCTCAGTTTGAAAATGCACAATTCAGCATTATTTTTATTTATTTTTTCTCACCATCAAACAGTATCACTGTTTCAGATTTGTATTTTATCACCAACAATACCCTGCTTACTAAAAACCAAACTGAAGAATTACAGCACTTTTATATTTATACAGTACTTGAAATTGTAGTATTTTTACATGAGAAAAGTTTGAATGAATGAATGAATGAATGAATGAATAATACACAGTGAAAATTAAACATTGCTCATCTTCTTTATCTGTTAAACTGTAAAAATAAACAAACAAATGATAAACAGTGGCAAATTATACATTACTCAACCTCTTTCTGTTATTATTATTATAACTGTAAAAAGAAAGAAATAAACACTGAAAAAATATACATTATTTAACATAATCGGTTAAAACTGTAATAAAAAAACACTGAACAATTATAAATTACGCTGTTAAAACTCAAATTAAATAAATAAATAATAAACGGTGTAAATTAAACATTACTCAACGACTTTATCTGTTAAATTGTAATAATAAATAAACTGAAAATGTATATATTACTCAGCATTTTTGCCAAATCTGCAAAAATGATACAGTTGCAAATGATAAATTATTTCTGTTAGTAGTATTATTATTATAACTGTAAAAATAAATCAAATTAAATACATACTGAAAATGACACATTACTCAACAATCATCTGTTAAAACTGTAAAAACAATAAACTGTTTCAAACTATATATTATTATACATATACTATACATAACTTCTTTATCTGTTAAACTGTAAAATAAACAATAAACTGTTTAAAATTATACATTATTCAACTTCTTTCTGTTATTATTAGTATGCAAATAATAATAATAATAATTGTGCACATGTGCAAATAGTTTATCATCTAATGCAGATGGAATGGAGTTTATAATAATACAAATAATGTTGTGTTTACTAATAAAAATAAAGTTATTGTTCTAAATAAACTTCACGTCATCTACATTAGATGCTCAATTATTTGCACAATTGATTCTCCGCTAGTTTGGCACGTGTTTGTTTTTCCAGACGGTCTCTATCAGGACAGACCTGTGATCATGCACCATGCAATACTCACGTTTTTTCCATGCCTCTCCCGTTCCAGGTCTTGTCGCTGGGCGCCGATGTGCTTCCAGAATACAAGCTCCAGACGCCACGCATGGATAAGTTCACCATCCTGCACTACAGCCCGTTCAAAGCGGTGTGGGACTGGCTCATCCTGCTGCTGGTGATTTACACAGCCATTCTCACCCCTTACTCTGCTGCCTTCCTGCTCAACGACAGCGAGGAGCATAAAAGACGGGAATGTGGCTATTCCTGCAGCCCTCTGAACCTCGTGGACTTAATGGTGGACATCATGTTCATCATCGACATCCTCATTAACTTTCGCACCACCTACGTGAACGTGAACGAGGAGGTGGTGAGCCATCCGGGGAAGATCGCCATCCATTACTTCAAGGGCTGGTTCCTTATAGACATGGTGGCTGCCATTCCCTTCGACCTGCTCATATTTGGATCAGGATCAGATGATGTAAGTCACACCAGATCTTAATCTACTTCCTTCTGCACTTGGCTGCCGGTCTAATCTAGGGACCTCAAACTCAAATGGCCACTCGCCAGGTGGTGTTCTCCTTCATATTGGCACAATTGTGGGGTTATTGCACACATGCATCCAAATTTTGCAATGGATATGAGCAAACAGGCCTGCATGTTGTTGTCAATGAGGCTGCAATTATGCTTGCATTTGTGCATTAGGCCTATATTCAAAAGTTTGGGGTTGGTAAGATTTTTTAATGTTTTTGAAAAAAGTCTCTCTTGCTCATCAAGGCTGCATTTATTTGATTAAGAACACAGTACAAACTGTAATATTATGGAATATCATTGCAATTTAAAATAGCTGTTTTCTATTCAAATATATATATTTTAATGTAATTATTCCTGTGAATTTTCAGCATCATTACTCCAGTCTTCAGTGTCACATGATCCTTCAGAAATCATTCTAATATGCTGATTTGCTGCTCAAGAAACATTTCTGATTATTATCAGTGTTGAAAACAGTTGTGCTGCTTCATATTTTTGATAAATGTATTTCAATAATCTTTGAATGTTCAAAAGAACAACATTTATTTGAAATACAAATCTTTTATACATGTCTTTACTATTACGTGTGATTAATTTAATTCATCCTTGATAAACAAAAGTATTAATTTCTTTAAAAAAATATCTTTCCAAACTCTTGAATGGCAGTACATGCATTTGGCAGATGCTTTTATCCAAAGCAACTCACAATGCATTTACTATATCTGGAATTTAATCATTATGCATGTTCACTAGGTTTGGACTATTTTCACTTGTAAACCATGCTTGATCTGTGCAGCAGATTTCTCTCCTGATTCAGACAAAACAATGTTTTCACTGGCAATATCATGGATAGAGGACTCGTATTTTAGTCAGAAGTAATGGTTTAAAGTTACAGTGTCTCAATGTTTCTTATAAACACCCAGCTTTTGGCTTCACCAGATGTTAACTGATGGACTGGAGTGGTGTGGATTACTTGTGGATTATTGTGATGTTTTTATCAGCTGTTTGGACTCTCATTCTGACGGCACCCATTCACTGCAGAGCATCCATTGGTGAGCAAGTGATGTAAAGCTACATTTCTCCAAATCTGATGAAGAAACAAACTCATCTACATGTTGGATGGCCTGAGAGTGAATATATTTTCAGCAACTTTTCATTTTGAGTGAAATATTCCTTTAACACATGTGGGTCTGCATAAAACAATCTTACATGCTGATAGTTTGAGACCTATTTGTTTAGCAATTTATTATTTGTTTGTACCGTGTCCATTACACAGATCAGATCTAGCACTTTGCAGAGGACAGAAAGTGAATCAGGGATTACAGTATCAGAATATACTGTATGTTGTTGTTCCCTCTTTTTTTGAATGGCCTTAATTTCTGAATCCATTTATTTGGATTAGCGGCTTACCAAATGGGAGTCAATGATTATGATGAGAGAGAGAGAGGGAGGAAAGAGAAAACTGATGTTTGAACAGCTTACAGGCTGAATCACTGGCACGCCAGTTGGCTCCTTTCCTCGCTTGTTTATGTGGGCATGTCCGTCAATGGCCTATCATGAGCTCTTGGCACATTGGTGCATATGGTTTCACCGCTTTGTGGTCTGTTCCAGTGACAGCTACTCTGTCAGAGCCATTTACAACCTAAGGACAAGAAACACACACAATGGCTTTTAAAATATTAAAGAATTATAGATTAAGACCTACTGGAAATGTCAGCATGTCATTATTTGATGGCATGCAGTGTATAGTTTTAGACTATGGAGGGGTTTTGCTGCTTGGTTTTAAATAAGTATATTGCTTTTGTTCAGGTTATATTTTCCCAAAGGTTTCACATTCACACATTTGTCTGAAAAAGGTTGTAGAGCTCCAGCCATCACCCAGTTAACAAACCTCACGCTCTCTGCATCTGCACTTGTTTTTACTGCAGGCGTTCACACATCTGTCTCTGGTCGCAACTGGAGCTGTGAGAAAGAGCAAAAAAAAATCTTGATATTTATGTATATGTGCTCCGAAATGTATGAAAAGTGTGATTTCTTTGCAGTCAGAGGAATCATCATTTCTCATTTTTAACAACCAAACATTCAGTGTAGTCAAGTAGATTTAAAATGTTTAATAAAGATAAAATGGTTTTATTTATATATATATATATATATACTGTATATATACAGTATATATATATACACACACAGTGGAGATCAAAATTAGAGAACAATCTATAGATACTTGATTTTTTCTGAAACAGTGTTAATCTTCGTTCAAAATGTTTGACAAAATAACCAATGAATTTCAACAAAAACCTTTATTTTGTGGAAAACACAATGATCAAAATTAGAGAACAGTAACCACTGTGGCGTGAAAGAAGATTACAACTACAATTTTGGAGGGTTACAGCTGTCAGAAATGAGTAGGAAGTGTAGAGGCCCCTGCTTTGATTGATTTCAGCACATCTGGGGCCACTGGTCATCACTAGTTTCTCACACTGAGCTGCAGTGATCTTGGTCCACTCTTTTTACACTCTCTTCCATAGTTTGATGACTGTAGTGGGTTTCTTAGCCATAACTTTGTCCCAAGGATTTTCCAGAGATTTTCAATCTGGTTTAGATCAAGACTCTGGGCCGGTCATTTCATTATTTCAGAGTTCTTGGCTTCAAGGAACTGCTTTACATGTTTTGCAGTGTGACGAGGACATTGTCTTGCATGAAAATTGCAGGCTGATTGGGAGATGCTTGCAGGGAATGAACTGTATGTTGCTGAAGGAGGTTCTGATAAAAGTTTGCATTCACTCTGCCATGTATCTGTATAAGAGAACCAAACATCCCCCAAACCATGACACTTCCTCCTCCACCTTTCATTGACTTCTTTATGCACTTTGGGTTCAGTCTATCCCCAGTTTGGGGGACTTAATGTCATTGTAAACCTGCAATATTCTAGAAATCACAGTTTTGGAATGACCAGCTTCTCTTGCAATGGCTGAAAGTGTCATTCCTTTGGCCTTCATCTGGACCGCCTCCTGTTGCAGGGTTTCAGTTACCCCAGAGCGGCCCGCCGTCTTGCAATCTCAGAGAAAATTAGAGGAATGCTGCATGTTAAATAGGGTTTGTCTTATAATTAAGGAAATTAGCAGATTAACACCAGTTACTTGGAGGTATGTGTAAGTGATCTCTAACTTTGATCAGTTCTTTTTCAAATATCTCATTTAAGTTTTTTTATACTGTGCTTCAGAATACAATTAATTTATGAAATATGTTTTAAAAAAACTGCCCTTCTACTCCTGTTAGGATCACTTCAAATAGGACTAAGCAGTGACCATTTAGGAAATTGTAGGTTGTTGTCTAATTTTGATCTCCACTATATATATTTCATTTAATAATGAAAAATAATTGATTAAAATAGTTTAATATTTTTTTAATTGACTATTTTATTACATATTTTGTGTATGCTGCCTATGCAAAATAAATTAAATATTTTTGAACACTTTACCTGTAATAATATTAATACATTTACTAGTATAACAAAACATATTCATAAACATCCATATTTACTTACATATTTTTTTCCTGAAATTTTTAATATATAAATTCCTCAAGGTCTCTATGAACATTTTAAAATTGTAATGCAAAAACATCACTGATTAAAATGAATTAGAACTGAATCACACAATGCAACCAAACTTACCAACTCTTCTTATGTATTTTATTTCTTACATTCAATAATCGGAACACAAGTTTGGGGTCAGTAAAAAATATTTTGAAGGAAGTCTCTTATGCTCACCAATTTAAAATAACTTTTCTTTTTTTTTTGTTAATATATTGTAAAATGAAATGTATTCCTGTAATCAGCATCATTACTCCAGTCTCACATGATCCTTCAGAAATCATTCAACAGTAATATGCTGATTTTGCTGCTCAAGAAACATTTATTATTATCAATGTTGAAAACAATTTAATGCATTCTTGCTGAATAAATGTAACATCTTAAAAAATAAAAAAAAGCATCTTATTGACCCCAAACTTTTTGCATATATATCAAGTATCATAAAAAGGCTCAAATATATATATCGTTTTGGCTATTTCCCCACCATGAATAGTGCACTGACAAGAAACCATCACTCAGCATCTAATAATTCATCCTTTCATTCTGGCACTAAAATACTTTTGTCTACATTAAGAATCTGACATTCTGCATTACACAAATGCAGTGCCACTGGGCCAGACAGATGGCAGGTGGCTACAGGATGCATCTCATTTACAGCATTCAGATGAAGGGCTCGACCACACTAGCGATGACCACAGTTTGAATGAGGCCCTTGAATCATATTTGACAGGCTTTTATGACACATCTGTACATATAAACACTTATATAGTTTCACACTTTTAATGTCAAACAGTATAAACCGTCCGCAGGACATGTGTTTTTGATGGATAATTATGTTGGCCTGACATAACATGTTAGCAAGATGCTAAAACATGCCTGAAATCTGTTAAAACCTGCTAGAAACATGTTAACAGCATGATAAAACATTCTAGCAATGTGCTTATGTTAGAAACATGTTAGCAGAATGCTAAATCACGATAGAAAAATGCTGGCACCATGTTATTAAATAACATTCTAAATGTGTTAAAAACATGATAGCAATATGATAATACATGTTAGAAACATGCTAACAATGTGTTATAGAAACATGCTAGCAACATATTAAACATGTTAGCAAAATGCTAAATCATTTTAGTAACATGCTCGCAATGTGCTGAATCATGTTAGCGATATGTTAATACATTATATTAGAAACGTTAGCAAAACGCTAAAACATGTTAGAAACATGTTATAAATGTGCTAAAACATGTTAGCAACTTAATGCATGTTAGAAAACATGTTAACAATGTGATAGATCATGATAAAAACACGGTAGCAACATACTTAACATTCTAGCAATGTGCTAGCAATGTGCTAAATCGTGTCAGCAACTTAATAGATGTTAGAAACATGTTAGCAATGTAATAAACCATGATAGACACATGCTAGAAACATGGTAACAGAATGCTAAATCATGTTAACAGTGTTAAAACATCTTAGCACCAAGATAATAGAAGCATGCTAACAATGCTAAATCCTGATAGAAACATGTTAAATCAGGATAACTATGTGCTAAAACATCTTAGCAACATAATAATACTAATTAGAAACATGTTAGCAATGTGCTATGTTAGCAACATGCTAGAAATGTGCTAAATCGTGATAAGCATGTTATCATAGATACATGCTAGCATTGTGCTAATCATGTTAGTAACATTTTATTGACATTCACTGAGTAAAACCTTCTGAAGCGTTGTCAACCGGCATCAAATTTTGCGTTCAAACTTTACTCCAGTTAAACACTGGAATTTAAAGTATAGGCCAGTCATGTGAGGTCAAGCTTGATGAACCATCAGTATAATTGAGCGTCCATCCTATCACTATGTCCAGCTATAACTCAAAAGCGTGATTCGTTGCGAATGGTATCTGCTAATGAGTTTTTAATGGGCCACTCATGACAGATGCAGCAGGGCCCGTGTCCGCACTTCTCAACGTGAGAGTACAAAAAAACCCACGTGCTTCGCTCCACATACTAGCTCACTAATACACTGTCAGCGCTAGTATGCATGCTAAGCATTGCTGCCAGACGCATCTATTAAGACATATTCTAAAAATACCCGGCTTGGGTCCTGACCTCGCTTTGTGAGGCCACTGAATAATTGTCAGCTAAACAAATGATCTCCCACCAGGGGACGAGTGAAGATGTTGAAGGAGCCGTTTCGGATGAGACTGTGCATGCTGTCGGCTCACAGGGACCTTGTCTTCATCTAGTGAACTGACTTCACCTGCAAATGAGGATTTATCTCTTTGCTTCTCAGTTTGGTAACGCGAGAGCTGGACGAGACACAGAGATAAAACTCATTAGCCGCGTCTCTCGTCGGGTGTTTATTTTATCCTCGCGGTGTGAAATTTTTGATGAGATGGATCTCTGGTGTTAGCAGGCACAAGCAGTGTGTAACGGGCTAAAATTAAACACGGTTATCAAAATATTAATTAGTGAGGCAGTCGTGTACAGACATTACAGATATGAGCTTTGGGTATATTAGGATACAGTGTGTTTCCGGCTCTTCTGATACAGTTAACTGTGGATAATTAAAGCTATAAAAGACCATGGCTGTGTTCCAAACCCAAGTGAGCTGACTACATAGCCAGCAGACTGAACTGGACCCTCATAAGTGACTGAACACTCTTCATTTATAAACTGTCATTTATAAATGACAGAAAGTGCATGGGATACTTGACTCATAATTGATTTCAGTAGAGTTTTAAATTAGCATGTTTCTAATTTAATGACCTAATACGCTAATAAGCATAAAATGAACAGTACACAAAATATTAATTAATCAATTCTGAATTAGATTAAAATGTTTTAATAAATATTTTTTGTTTGCAATAGAGATCTTTTAACTATTAAGGCAGCACCACATGTATCCTTCCTGGAAAAACAAAATCCCATAATGCATTGCAATGGGCTAAGAGAAAAAAAAATCAACCAAAAATCAATTTTAAATTTGATTCAAACCGACTAATTTATTAAATATTTTTTGTGTACCATGCATTTTTTATTACATTTGCATTTCTGGCTACTGTATAAATCTAATTGTAAATGAAAATGCATAGTTCACAAAGATATTTCATAAATAGTGAATTTTGAGTTAAACTCTTTTAATCAATATTTTTCTTTATTGTATGAATATTTATTATTTTCATTTATTTTTCATTTGCAATAGAAATATGTCTTTTGATGAAATTCTAAGGCATTTATCCTTCTTGGGGGGAAAAAAACAATCCCATTATGCTTTGCTTTGCTTTGAGCTGAGAGAAAAAATCTAATAACAATTATTTTGGAATTATTTTGGAGAATATCAGCTGGACGTAAACAGCGAGACGAATTGTTGAATAAAGTCAGGGTTTTTTTCTTTTGTGCACAAAGAGTATTCTCGTAGCTTCGTATAATTGTGGATGAACCACTGATGTCACATGGATTATTTTACCGATCTCCTTGCTACGTCTCTGGACTTGGGAACATTTCAGTTGCTTTGCTGTCTATGGGAGGGTCAGACAGCTCTCAGATTCCATCAAAAATATCTTAATTTGTGTTCCGAAGATGAACGAAGGTCTTACGGGTTTGAAACGACATGAGGGTAATTAATGACAGAATTTTCATTTTTGGGTGAACTAACCCTTTAACTTGCAGTTCACTAGGTTTTGGAGTCTATGAGAAAGCAACAAAATGAGCCTAAATGAGTCAAATTAGTATTAGCCAGTCTTTCTTGGTAAAACCCTAACTGTTTGCGATGTAACTAATGCGCACCTTCTCTCTTTCCCAAGACAACCACTCTGATTGGGCTGTTGAAGACGGCGCGGCTCCTCCGACTGGTTCGTGTTGCCAGGAAGCTGGACCGTTACTCTGAATACGGCGCAGCGGTTCTCATGCTCCTCATGTGTATATTTGCTCTGATCGCCCATTGGCTGGCCTGCATCTGGTACGCCATTGGAAACGTGGAGAAACCGTACCTGGAGCATAAGATCGGCTGGCTCGACAATCTCGAGGTGTCCCTCGGGAAGAGATGCAACTCTACTGAGCACTGCTCTGGGCCATCCATAAAGGATAAATACGTGACCGCGCTGTACTTCACGTTCAGCTCACTGACCAGCGTGGGCTTTGGAAACGTGTCTCCGAACACCAACTCTGAGAAGATCTTCTCCATCTGCGTCATGCTCATCGGATGTAAGTCTGAAAAACATGTTCTGTATTTACGCAAATAGCTTAAATTCTAAATCCATTACACACAGCTATTTAGAAAAAGAAAGAAAGAAAGATACATTTTGAATTCAAAATTTAGTATTTTATTACATATTTTTGAAGCATTTTTTTAAATGCATAATGCACAAAAATACTTAGTCAATGTTGAATTAGATAGATAGATAGATGATAGATAGATAGATAGATAGATAGATAGATAGATAGATAGATAGATAGATAGATAGATAGATAGATAGATAGATAGATAGATAGATTTTTAATCCAATTCAAAATTGATACATTTTATAAAAACATTTAAATTAAATAATTTATGAGGTCTTTAAAAATGTGACATACAAATGCTAGTCAGGTCCGAGGTCAACAATCTATCCCATCATCCCTCTAGCTGCTAAATAACACCTCATGCATAATATTAATACTAATACACAAAGGAAACACTGCTGATTTGATCTAAATTGGCCTCCACAGACTAAATGTACCTGGCATTAGCTTTCATCTGTTTGCCACTGTCCTGTCCTCTCCAGCTTTGATGTACGCCAGCATTTTTGGGAACGTTTCTGCCATCATCCAGCGGCTGTATTCGGGAACGGCGCGGTACCACATGCAGATGCTCCGCGTGAAAGAGTTCATCCGTTTCCACCAGATCCCAAACCCGCTCAGACAGAGGCTGGAGGAGTATTTCCAGCACTCGTGGACCTACACCAACGGCATCGACCTGAACATGGTGCGTCTCAGGCATCACAGTCTAGTTATTCAACCATTTTAGCCATGGTATTTTCATTGCACATGTGTTTTCCAATCTTTATGTTATCTGAATTGATCATTCACTAAGATAGGATTGGTCAATGATGTTTTAAGGCAGGGCACAGGATAAGATCAGTTCAAAACATCATAAAACAAAAAAAATCACATTGTTTTTGTCAGTCTGCTAAGCCAGGGTTTCCCAAACTGGGGTTCATGAAAAGCCAATTAAAGAGTAAATGTAAAATACAAATTTAATTAATTTTAAAATTCATTTTAAAATCAAAATAAACTTACACATAATAAAGATTAAATATTTTATTTGTTAGTAAAAAAATATATCTACCTATCTATCTTTTTTTCTTTCCATTATTGACTTATTTTAATTTATGCATAAATGTATATAAAAATGCATAACACACAAAGATATTTAATAATACATTTTGAATGACAAAATAAATAAATCGGTAAATGTATAGTGCACAAAAAAAATATTTTGTGCACTATACGTTTTTATTTACATTTCTGCTATTTGTGGATAAATGTAAATAAAATCCATTACACACAGCTATTTAGAAAAAGAAAGAAAGAAAGATACATTTTGAATTCAAAATTTAGTATTTTATTACATATTTTTGAAGCATTTTTTTAAATGCATAATGCACAAAAATACTTAGATAATGTTGAATTAGATAGATAGATAGATAGATAGATAGATAGATAGATAGATAGATAGATAGATAGATAGATAGATAGATAGATAGATAGATTTTTAATCCAATTCAAAATTGATACATTTTATAAAAACATTTAAATTAAATAATTTATGAGGTCTTTAAAAATGTGACATACAAATGCTAGTCAGGTCCGAGGTCAACAATCTATCCCATCATCCCTCTAGCTGCTAAATAACACCTCATGCATAATATTAATACTAATACACAAAGGAAACACTGCTGATTTGATCTAAATTGGCCTCCACAGACTAAATGTACCTGGCATTAGCTTTCATCTGTTTGCCACTGTCCTGTCCTCTCCAGCTTTGATGTACGCCAGCATTTTTGGGAACGTTTCTGCCATCATCCAGCGGCTGTATTCGGGAACGGCGCGGTACCACATGCAGATGCTCCGCGTGAAAGAGTTCATCCGTTTCCACCAGATCCCAAACCCGCTCAGACAGAGGCTGGAGGAGTATTTCCAGCACTCGTGGACCTACACCAACGGCATCGACCTGAACATGGTGCGTCTCAGGCATCACAGTCTAGTTATTCAACCATTTTAGCCATGGTATTTTCATTGCACATGTGTTTTCCAATCTTTATGTTATCTGAATTGATCATTCACTAAGATAGGATTGGTCAATGATGTTTTAAGGCAGGGCACAGGATAAGATCAGTTCAAAACATCATAAAACAAAAAAAATCACATTGTTTTTGTCAGTCTGCTAAGCCAGGGTTTCCCAAACTGGGGTTCATGAAAAGCCAATTAAAGAGTAAATGTAAAATACAAATTTAATTAATTTTAAAATTCATTTTAAAATCAAAATAAACTTACACATAATAAAGATTAAATATTTTATTTGTTAGTAAAAAAATATATCTACCTATCTATCTTTTTTTCTTTCCATTATTGACTTATTTTAATGTTGTTGTAAACCCACATGCTGTTATTTTTCTGTGGAATGCAAGAGAAATTTCATAGTGACCACATCTGTAAAAAAAAAAAAAACATAAAACAATAATTATCAATAAAATTATCTCATACAACCAAGGTTATTATAGTTAATAAAAATGAATAAATAATTTGTACAATAATAATAATAATAATAATAATAATAATAATAATGACCAAATAAAAAGTCCAAAAAATTTATATTTTTGAGTTGGGCAATATAACTTATTTTATTAAAAAAATTTAAAATTCAACCTGTTTATGATGTTTGATGCATATATTAGTATTTAAAAATGAAACAATAATAAAAAAAATTAAAAAATCAAATAACGACCAGACCACTTTTATATCCTAGTACTAGTTTCCAACACAATCAAGTCAATATATTGCAAATATCCAGTATATCGCCCAGCCGCAGCATATATTTTATGCTGCATGAATTAGCATACATTAGATGGGGGTCTATGGCAGCCAATCTGATTTAGATGAGACTCAAAGATTAAAAGTTGCCCTTGTTAAAGCCAGTCAGCTGTTACTAAGAAACTGAATCTTCTCTGTTAGCCATTATTGAACCCTCATTATTTCATCCCTTTTAATTGATGATTGCGCCGCTAATATGAGCACAGTAATTGGCACTTGGAACATTAGTCTGCCTAGTTTAAAGTCTCTTTCTTGCCACTTTAACCGCATGAATACATTGGCAGAAACATCATAATGCAAAATAATTTCATTAGCCGTGGAAAAACACTCTCAACACCAGGACTCTGTTCCAAAACAGAGTGAACTGTCTCTTTTAAAGCATCATAAAAACGCTTCTGACATGAAGGCAGATGCCTCTTCTTTTGGCCAAATTTTAAGGCCATGATGCTTTGAAAAAAGCTGAGTGAAAAAGTCTATTCAAATAAATAAATGCTTTTCATTTAAACTTTCTATTAATAAAATAATCCTGAAAAACAAAATGTATCCTGGTTTCCACAAAAATATGAAGCAGCACAACTGTTTTCAACATTGATAATAATCAGGAATGTTTCTCGAGCAGCTAATCAGTATATTAGAATGATTTCTGAAGATCATGTGACACTGAAGACTGGAGGAATGATGCTGGAAATACAGCTTTGATCACAGAAAAAAATTACATCTTAAAATGTTACAAAAGAAAACATTTTTTTTTTTTTTTTTACAAGAACATTTCACAATATTACAGTTTTTACCATATTTTTGATCAAATAAATGCAGCCTTGAGAAGAAGAGAGTTCCTTCAAAAAAAAATTTAAAATGTACCAATCAGAATTTTTTGATGGTAGCACAATTTCTTATAATTATTATTATGAGAGTTTTCTATTGTTATTCTATATATTTTTGGTTTCACATGGTAAAAAGTAAGGCATCTCTCTATGTTTTGGAACGGAGCCCATAACATTACAGAATAACAAAGAGTGTAATTGTAGATAGTGTCTGCACTCATGAATGTACTTGCTTTAATCTTCAGTGGTGGAGCTGAAAGAGTGTTTTTCACCTCGAGTGTTGCATCTCTCTGCAGGTCTTGAAAGGCTTTCCTGAGTGTTTACAGGCAGATATCTGTCTCCATCTGAACCACAGTCTCCTTCAGGGATGTAAGGCTTTCAGAGGTGCGACTCAAGGATGTCTGCGTGCTCTCGCCATGCGCTTCAAAACCACCCATGCTCCTCCTGGAGATACACTCATGCACTGCGGGGACGTCCTCACCGCGCTCTACTTCCTGTCTGGAGGATCCATCGAGATCCTCAAGGACGATATAGTGGTGGCCATTCTGGGTAAGAGCGCATGACCTTGTTTTAAAAGAAACACAAGGAAAATGACATTGTATAAAATCCATAATCCATGACTAACAATGCAAGAAAGACTGAGTTTAATAATATATTATATAGTATCTAAATAATTGGATGCAAAATATTTGAAATAGTTGAAATATCGCTTCTGCAATGCAGCTCCCAGCACGTGCCTTTGAACGAAGATGAATGAATAAATTAAATTGCAATAATTTATTAACATATATATATATATATATATTTGTGTGTGTAATATATTTACAATAATGTACTTACTGTAAAATAAAAAAAAATTTTTAAAATAAAATTCATATATTATAAATTTATATTATTATATTTTACTAAAACTGACAACAAAATGTAAACCATTAAAAAGCAGTCATTACGTGAAACAATACATTTTTACTTAAAATAAAAAAAATAAATACATTTTTTTTTTATTTCAGCTAGTTCCCAAGGCATTTTAATTTAGTTTAACTTGATGTAAAATATATAAGTAAAAACAAAAAAAAGGACAAAAACGCACAATGAAATTACTAAAACTTTAAATAAAATTAAGATATAAAAACTAAAAATAATTAATAAAAATATAATAGTATCCCATTGATACTAAAATAACCTTGATTTACACACACACACGTGTATATATATAACATTATATATATATATACATATTATATATAAATAAATATTTAAAAGTCAATAGGGTTTTTATGTAATAGATACATTGTTTATTATTATTAATGTTGAAAACAGTAAAACTATTTGTATGAACCCCCCCCCCCCCCTTTTTTTTT
>NW_015505468.1:1000292-1013952 GCF_001515645.1 Sinocyclocheilus grahami | reverse complement strand
CCCCCCATTTTTTGATGAATAGAAAGTAAAAAATTTAAAATAAAAACAGCATTTATTTGAAATAGAAATCTGTTTTGCCTTTACTGTAACTATTGATCAATTTATGCATCCTTGCTAAACAAAAGTATTTGGTTTTTTTTCAAAAAATCTTACTGACCCCAAACTCTTGAGTGGTGGTGTTTAAAAAAAAAAAACAGCAAGAATTGATATAAATGAAGAGTTAATTTGTAAAAACCGATAACTCTTTTTTCAGAAATCACGTTTTTTTATTGCGCATTCCAAGTAATATCAATCAAACTGCAGTTGGGTTGTTTTGATTAAGTAATAATAACTTAAACAAATACAGGTAATTTACTAAATTAAAATTCATTGAAAGTATGTTTTTTTCTTTTACATATTAAAAGTTTGTTTTATAGCAAAAGCAGATAACTCCAACAGTCGTTTTTTGGCAAAAGCAGATAACTCCAGATTTCATGTGTTAAGACTTTTAAAAAATACTCGTTTAATCTTTGTAATCTCCTCAGATGACAACATAGATGCCTGACAAACGTTGTTGTTGTTGTGATCATAAACTGTATGGATGTGATTACATGCAATACTCAGAGCTTTTTCCTCACCATTGTAACGCGCTGCTTTTGCAAGGTTCCGTGAAAACGCTTCAGCTTTTATTTTCCCTTTTCGCCCTGAAGAAGATATCACAGGTTCATCAAGTTCGTCGAAATGATCCATCCTTGATCACTTTTAGTCAGCTTTGTCGAAACTCCTCTCAGCTAGCTCGTCTTTTCAAAGTGAAAGTAGCCTTGCCACCTGACCTGAATACAGCACGCTGATTCGCTAAAGTGGACTTATCGGCTTCTGTTCAAAAACAACAAGGGCGCTTGTCGGCTTCTGCAGTAAAACGTGAACTCGCGATGCCTTGAAAGTGGACAAAACCGGCTTTTTGGACAAAACGTGTTTAGGGTTCAGATCGCGCTATATGTGAAGAATAATGCACGGCAATCAGCTCATTTTTTTGTGAAAGTGGAGTTTATCGGTTTTTGCAGATGAACTCTTCAAATATAGTTGCCTTTAGAAGAAAATTCAGAAAGTAGATCTCTTGTAACTTTAAAGGCAGGGTAGGTGATTTGGTTCAGAAACATTTTTTGTTATGCTGGTTGAAAGTCTCTTCACTTCCCGATAGCAATCACTAAGTTAAGTGGTCTGCATGTATTTATATCATCTGTGGAAGGCGTAGGACCATAAAATGTTTGTCCAATCAAAATGTTCGGTCCGAACATTACGATAAGCTCTCCTGCCTGCCTGTCAAAATATATTTGCATACCTCCATGCACCATGTTTGCACAGTCAAGATACGTCATCAGCGCGTTCCAGCGAGAATGGAAGGTGTTGTAATTGTAATATTATGCGCTTTGTACTGTAAAGTTTTCTCACCTGAGGTAATCTGACAGTGTTGCATTAAATCCTCCACCAACGCCGTCTCTCATCGTGTCGCTGGTTAGCCTCTGGTCTGCCTGTGTTTTGGAGGAGGCGTGGCTTTGGAGAGTGATTTGCAGGGAGGGTGAGATCTTATGCTTTCAAAGCCTGCTCCGAAATCGCCTACCCTACCTTCAACTAAATATTCCTGCCATAGATATTAAATTAAGGAATCACTTTTTCACTTATAAATGACTATTTTAATCAGAGGTAAACTATTTTTAAACCTTGCATAATTTCTTTGTCTCATTATCTCTCACTGTGCTCTTTGTTTCTTGTGATGGATGTTTTAGTAAAAGACAGTAGTGCAGTCGCTGTTTGCTGAAAGCGGCCTGCAGACATTAGCACGTCACAGCTGCGTCCTGTGGAGGACTTTCTGCCTCGACATGTTGTTTACCGATGCGGCGGTTAGCAACGCGAGCGAGAGCGGGCACACGCTGTTTCTCCCAGTGGGCAGATGTGCCATTGTCCTTACATGCTTAAACACAGAGAGCCGAGGAGCCTGCCTCCTGAAACCTATACATTATTGTTCTCTCAGTTAAATGTCAAACAGAAAAGTATATTCTACAAACAAGCCTGGGTTTCTGCATTGTGTCTCGAACCCGTGTCTGATAAGAAGAGGTTTCTGACATTTCTTTTAAGTGGCTCCCGCTGGATGTGTTTGGCATCTTCAAAGCACTCACTGCACCGGCTCAAAGCTGGAACGGGCTTTTTATAGCTACCAGCCTATAGATTGCAACTGAACATTAGAGAATATGAAAGAACAAAAGAAAATACTGTAGATTGTGGCTGATCTGAATGGACTGAATACTAGATTACTGGCAGTGGTCGACCATATGGGTTTTTCAATGGCAGATGCTAATACTGATAATTAGATTATGGCTGATATATGCAATACAGGATAATACAATTTAATTAAAACAAATCAAATGCACACATATACACCACCACTCAAAGATTTGGGGTCAGTAAGTTTTTTTTTAAAGAAATTAATAGTTTTATTTTATTCTGCAAGGATGCATTAAATTGATCAAAAGTGAGAGTAAAGACATTTATAATGTTACAAAAAAAATCTATTTCAAATAAATGCTTTTCTTTGAACGTCCTGAAAATCCTGAAACAAATGTGTTTCATAAAAATTTTTATTTCATTGAGATACTATAATATTTCTTATTCATATGTTTAATTAGTTTTTATTGTTATATTTTCATTTTCATTTTAGTCAAAGTTTTGGGAATTTAATTTTTTTTATTCATTTTTGTAAATTTTTTGAAATATATTTTTTACTTCAGATTTACTAATAATTTTCCATTTCCATTATACTTTTAAAGTTGTAGTGGTTTTGTTGCATTTTTGTCTTTTAAGCTTCTTTCTTTGTTTAGACAAAGAACATTTGCATGATCAAAGAACATTATGAATGACTTTTAAACTCTCTCTCTCTCAAGAAAAAAAAGAAATTAAATAAATAAAACCTCCCGTTATAATCACTGAAGTTGTCTACATTGTGAAATTAATCTCTTACTTACATTTTACGTATATGTCTGCACACTGTTGTTTATGATGAGAGAATTCACGAGAGAGCAGAATTCAGCCAGCAGGCACGCGTTTCAGAGATGACTCAACTGAACACCTCTGATTGGCTGATGCATTCATAAACTCAACGGAATCGTGTGTGATTGGTTATAATGCGCACCACTGTAAATAAATAAATTGGCAAAAAGAATTATGATGCAGCATTAGCAGATAATCAACACTTTTCATTTCAGTTTCACATTATTTTGCTTAAGTCACTTTCACTAAGGTGAGTTAAGTAGGGAGAGTGGGAGGGTAAGCTGTCAGGAGCCCATTTAGGAAAAAAGAAGAGAGGAAACGTGTAAAAGATAAATGGTATCTTTGCAGCTACCACTCATCTCGCTAAAACAGGCTAATATATCACTTATTTTACGCTATGTTATTACACATAGGGCAACAACATAATTTTTTCTGTCCAACTAGCTTACTTAACCAGATTTTGTAATATAATGTAATTTTTTTAAATAAACATAACATGCTTTTCAGTACCCGACCCTAATAATAACCCCATTTAAAAAATCTTACTGACCCCAAACCTTTGAACAGTAGTGTATATACACTTAATGTAAATTATTTTTTACATGTTATACTCACTAGAATATTTGAAATCAGAAATTGTGCATTAATCACTATTTACTACATCATTAACACAGCACAGTTAAAACGATTCAATTTAGTGTAAAAATATAAACTTTTGGCAGTCAAATAAAATAATGTCAAAATAGAGATTTTAAAATCACAGCTAATGAAAATGGAAGGTTAAGTCATAAGCATTGCATTGTGGGATACGGTATTAGTAGTAGTAGCAAAATACCTTAAAGCAATTCAGGTCACTCTGTGCCCATCTTGTTAATGACCCCGGTGGCTTTTTCAGTCATATTTCCATCTGCTTAAATGGGGAAAGATGAAAATCAATCAAATTTCGCAATAATATCATAAATTGTCGGCTAAAGGCTGCTCTAGATAATGCACAGGACTGCAGCCTCAGTATTGAGCGTTATGATTTCTCCCAATCACTGCACACAGATAGTCTGCAGAGTACAAAGGTAGTATGTTATTCCCAACACAATCTTCCAGTCATTTGTTTGTGTACTGAAGCAAACCCCTAGTGTTGTGTAAAACAGGAGCCGTACAAGCTTAACATGTGCAGTTAATGGCAACAGTAATTAGCCAGCACGTTTCCTACACTCCTGATGTCAGAGAGCAGCGTGTTTCTGAGCTCCAGCGCCGTTTAAAAGCACTGTTTTCTCATCAGATGAATATCCGCCGGCTGATCCGGTGACATAATAGGGTCAAAACAAAGAACAGAGCAGACGGCCACGGGGAAAGAGTTCTCAAACCTCACAAAGTGACCGTTTATGCTGAAATGCTGTCGAACTTGTGTTGAACCCTGAACGATCGTTTATTAATGTTCTTGGGATCGATTAATAAGAGAAAGTGCTTCTCATCTCTCCTCTCCCCACAGTGCTTTGTGTCTGCTTCTTCATGTGAGATATAGAGAGGTGTCAGATCCCTCACGAACAGCTGTGTCAGGCGTTTTAGCCGATTGAGTTGAATGTCACCTGCAGCTCGGTCACGTCTCGCTTATTTAAAGCAGAATCGCTCCGAGGGCCTGACATTTACCCGGAAAGCTGCCCAGCTGAGAGCCCGCTGATTTTTGAGATAAACTATAACTTGAATGAACTTTGGTGCACTATTTTGAAGTTTTTGCCATTTATAAGTGAAAAAGTGATTCCTTAATTTAAAATCTAGAGCAGGGATATTTTATGTGCATACATTATTTGTATCTCATGTGACCCTGGAGCACAAAAGCAGTCTTAAAAGCAGTCTTGGGGGAAGTTGTGGCCTAATGGTTAGAGAGTTAGACTCGTAACCCAAAGGTTGTGGGTTCGAGTCTCGTACCGGCAGGGATTGTAGGTGGGGGGGGGGAATGTACAGCGCTGTCTTCCACCTTCAATACCACGACTGAGGTGCCCTTGAGCAAATAAGTGAAAAAGTGATTCCTTAATTTAAATTCTAGAGCAGGGATATTTTATGTGCATACATTATTTGTATCTCATGTGACACTGGAGCACAAAAGCAGTCTTAATTATTGTTTTTTCTTTTATCCCAAATATCATTAGGATATTAAGTAAAGATCATGTTCCATGAAGATATTTTGTAAATTTCCTACCGTAAATATATCAAAACTTAATTTTTGAATAGTAATATGCATTGCTAAGAACTTCATTTGAACAACTTTAAAGGCGATTTTCTCAGTATTTAGATTTTTTTGCACCCTCAGATTCCAGATTTTCAAATAGTTGTATCTCGGCCAAATATTGTCCGATCCTAACAAACCATACGTCAATGGAAAGCTTTCAGATGATGGATAAATCTCAATTAAAAAAAAATTACCCTTATGACTGGTTTTGTGGTCCAGGGTTGGGTCGCTGGGGTATATTTGTAGCAATGGCCAAAAATACATTGTATGGGTAAAAATTATTGTTTTTTCTTTCATCCCAAATATCATTAGAATATTAAGTAAAGATCATGTTCCATGAAGATATTTTGTAAATTTCCTACCGTAAATATATCAAAACTTAATTTTTGAATAGTAATATGCATTGCTAAGAACTTCATTTGAACAACTTTAAAGGCGATTTTCTCAGTATTTAGATTTTTTTGCACCCTCAGATTCCAGATTTTCAAATTCTCAATTAAAAAAAAATTACCCTTATGACTGGTTTTGTGGTCCAGGGTCATGCACATTATATATATATACTTTATATATAATATATATATATATATAGAAAACAATATTTTAAAATTGTAATATAATATTTCACAATATTACAGATTTTTATCAAATAAATGCAGCCTTGGTGAGCAGAAGAGACTCTAATATCATTTTAAAATATTACATACACTAGACTTATGAACAGTTGTGTACGGTAAGGTTTTTCATTTTTTAATAAATTTCTTTATTTTGCTTAATAAAGGTTTCAGTCGATCTCATCGAGTCTGACTCAGACATTTCAACCACTTCAACCAGTTTCCACTCACAAACACAGCTTGTGACTAATGAGTCACTGAGACTGATTTGTGTATCTGTTGCAAAGACTCGTTGAAAAGATTGGAAAGATCAGTTAAGGTAAGCGGAGCTACGTTTGGCCACCCCACCCACAACTGCTGCTTCTGTTTTCTTGACAAGAATTGCGTTTATTTAGACACAGAACATCTTTGCGACCACATCAAACGTGAGACTTTTCAGACGTGCACTCCTTCACCTCAGCGCCAGGTGTTAGTCAAACGAGCGCGGAAAAGATCCAGGTGACGAGGGGCTTCAGCAAAACAACAGTGAACTGCGGTCAGATGAGATGTTGTCAGGCCATACGTCAGTAAAAACGATTTTTCCTGTCCTGTCAGGCGGTATACTGTGCTCGTAGAGCATGCTCTTCAATTGCATGCACAAATGCAGTGGCACACACTGTATATAATTTCATATTAAAGCGCAAAAGAAACTACGAGCATGCAGTGTCGTAATTATGTTGTCAGTTAAGTCATGAAGTTACCAAAAAGGCGATTAAAGCTGCCTTAAAACTGTGCATGCATGTAAGCATCTCAGCTCATTAGTAGAGACTCATATAGCTGTGCTTCTCAAACTTTTCATATACTTTAAATCAGAACAGGAAGTACCACCTAGTACTGATAATGTTCCCTCCTTTTTTCAGTGTTAAGCAGTCTCTGTTTAAGCTGAAAAGGCTAGTCCACCCAAAAATTTTAATTCTGTCACCATTTACTCAGCCTCATGTAGTTCCAAAACTGTATGACTGACTTTCTTCTGCTGAACACAAAAGAAGGTATTTTAAAAAGTGTTTTTAACAAAATGGTTTAAATTTTGGAACAACTTGAGTTAATCAAATGACAGAATTTGGGTAAACTATCCCAAGTTGTGAGCAACATAATTATGCTTGATTTATATTAATGTTTTGTTTTGGCAGTTATGAAAAATCATGGTGCTGTAAGACTCCTCATCGGGCCCTTTTGCAGATTTGTGGAAGTACTTTATCAGACCAGCATCTAAAACCACGACATAAAATAACATTTAGAAATAAGTCTTTATACAATTTTTGCATTTCTGTTCAAACACATTGATACTGAATAAATGTTTGCATTTGATCTTAAAACTCTTACAGACTTGGCTACAGTATGACATAAAATATACTCAAAATTGAGTGCTGAATCCAGTGTAAATGTTCTCAAGTTGAATGTGCTGGTCACAATAACATTGGAATCAGCAAGTGCAACAGAAAACATTGCTTAAGGTCTTAATTCTTGATTATTATCATCGCAGTAATGATGTATATTATATAAATCGATGTAATATATACATGACTGTTCAAATGTTTGGGGTAAGATACGAAGAAAAATAAATGAATACATTTATTCAGCAAGGATGCAAATCAGCATATTAGAATGATTTCTGACGGATCATGTGACACTAAAAACTGGAGTAATGGCTGCTGAAAATTCATTTTAAAATAAAAAAAAACTGTTATTTTAAGTTGTAATAATATTTCTCGATATTACTGTTTTTACTGTATTTCTGGGGGCTGTTTTATAAAACAAGTTTACCAGATAAGCCAGGTTTATTTCAGTTAGACTTAGTCACTTGATTTGGTTCAAAATAAGTCAGACTAACTGAAATAAGCCTGGCTTATTTGGTAAACTTGTTTTATGAAACAGCCCCCTGATCAAATAAATGCAGCCTTGCTGAGCATAAGAGATTTCTTTTAAAAACAAAAAGTCTCATCAACCTCAAACTTTTAAATGGTAGTTTTTTTTCTTTCTTTTTTTCGTTTGTTTACTGGTGAGCTCCCTGTGTAGCTGGTGTCTCAAGAACAAGCAACCAAGAAGTATCCAAGAGCCCTGATTTCACCCTGCCCCAAGATCAACACTAAATCACAAATGAGCCATGACGTGTGGGTCAACGAGTAAACGTGTGTGTCCATGGGAGTGTGGAAAAGCTCAATCGAGGCACTCCATGAGATTGTTAGCATGCACCAGACCGCCCTCCCCTCTTGTATCCATTTTAAGTGCTGACTGGCCTGATGATAATGTATGGCGCCAGAAGTAATTGAAAAATTGGCAGGCTTGTCAGAGAGATTTGGTGGATGGCACCGGCCGATCCGGCAGCAAGGTTCATGAGGTATCGTCCCACTGTGAGATTTATATCGCAGCACGGGCCGGCAATGGCAAAGAACCCAGAGTTCAGGAAAAAGTAACTCATTTTTCATAAAGGCCAGGCAGCATATCAAAAGTCATCCATAGACAGAGACAAGACCCATATGGGAGTGACATTGCTGAATAAAGCAAAGCTGTCTGCCCAGATTAACTGCTGAGCCACATATTGAAGCCACATATTGGACGTGTAACACAAAACTGATGTTTGTATGTCTGGAAATGAAGCTGGCCTGAAGTAGTTTTCCTTATATTGTCCACATACTTCATTACAAAGCTATTACTATTTAATTAATAGGTTATTACTATGTAGTTATGATATGTCTTGCATTTGCTTTCATTATAAATTACAAGATAATGAATATGTAATTACTATTATAAGATTTGTTTCTATAAATGTATTACGAGCTTTAAAGAACAATAGATGTGTTTAATGAGACGTCGTCAATGTTTTGTACTCTTGATGCTGTCTGTAAGTAAAGCCATGAATCATCATGCGCTTCCCAGCTGTTTTGAGTGTAGTGTGTGGTCAGGGCTCTGCCATCACACATGGCTGCGTAGATGTGTTTATTAACCTTTAGAGGAGAGGATAATTGCATCTGTCAGACTCACTTAAAAGCTGAGATGGCCATCATTTCCTGTTTGTCGTCTCCTCTAAATTCGTAGGTTGTGTAAGTGACTCTGGCATGACGTTTGCTCTTTGTCGTAGAGGCATTGAAATTACCATTATTCAGAGTTAAGCGTAACATGTCAAAATAGTTTAAAACCTTGGTTCATGGAACTTTGCTAGTGATTTTCTATATATATAATATACATCCAAATTAGACAAAGGAAATGTATGCAGTTAAAATAATAGAAAGGACACAGCCTTGCAAGTTTTTTTTTTTTTTTTGGCACAAAATATCTGATAAAAAAGATATTACTTGAGGTGTGGACATTTACTTTGTTGTTTGCATAATTAAAACTAAAAGAACATTATTATTATTAGGGACGGCTTGATGACACTTTTTCATTTGCTGATACTGATGCCAATCCGTTTTTTCCCCTAGATTTTTATTTCAGTTTAAAATATCTACTTCATTAACTTAACTACACACTGCTTAAATATAGTTAATACCATACATATGGTTAATATTGTGTTATATAATTTTTTTTTTTGATTATTCAAATTTCTGATTATTCAAGCTGAATCATTTATGAACTTCTTCAGAAGCAATTTTTTTTTAGCATAAAAATGTTCTTTTCACTTAATAGGATAATTGTGTATCTTTCAGGAGGAAGAACCTCAAGAGGTTGAGGATGAGTCTGCGCAAGAGGAAGGGACTGAGCAGGAGATCCCAGACTGAAAAACTCTCAACATTACCTCACGTGAAGTAATCGTCTTGTCTACACAGTCAGAGCCATCACCTCATTTCCTGCTGAATAGCAGGATTCAAAATCATTTTCACAAATTAAATCAACAGACGTGAACTGCCACTGCTTCACCAGACTGAAAATGTCCTACTTTAACCAGAAAAATTATTAAATGACCACAACTGCCAGCTTAAATTGTCAATGCTGTGATCTCTATATATTTTTTTCAAATATGTAGGGAATTGTACAGACTCGATGTATGTTCAAGTCCACCGTCATGAATGCTGCAGCTGATCATGATCTGCATGAGAGCCAGTAAAAAGCCTGTTTTTTAAAAGTTATTTTTCATACACTAACTGACATATTCCATGACTCATGGATGTGAATATCATAATGGTATCATGTGTCCAGAAATTCCTCAAGCAGTGTTTCTGATCATATTTTTTTTATATATATACAGAGACTGCACACTGTTCGTCCTGTCCCGCCAACACCCTCTTTGTTTATCAGCTTTATAATATTTGCTTTTGTTTTTATTTCATATTTTTAAACACCAATGCATTATACGCATATGAACTGACAGTAAAACTGACAGTGGCTTGTGTTATATAAATCATTTCTTCCTGATCTAAGAGCAAAGTCTATTTTATTATTTTTTACAAATCTCATTTTTATAAATGCGGTATATTCAAGAACATCCTTTATCATTGACAGTGTTGTTGTCTGTGCTCATGTTTGGGGCTATTCTCAGTTTTAAACATTATTTCAGTGTAAAAATAGTGGGACAATTAATCTGCCTCAATGCTGGAGTTCAAGACAAGTCTGTATTTAGGTACTTTAAAAAATGAGACCTTCGTAATAAACAATACTTGTGAATTTATTATTATTATTTCTGTTATTGATGCTAAACGCAACAGTACCATAACTATTCAGATGTCAATCAAGATAAAGGGCACTCAAGAAAGAACCATTCTCAGGGACTGAAGTGCACTTTCCACAAATAGGGTACAAAATAGCACTTTTTTGAATGATCAGTGAAAGGAGATGATTAATGTTGATCATCAACCTTAGGATATCTACAGAAGAGGATTAGGGCCAAGCAATAATAAAAAATAAACATCTTGAGATTAAAGTCATTATAATGTGATATTAAACTCGTTAAATTTCAAGAAAAATGTTGAAATACAATATTAAGAATGAAATCCTTAAATTTCGAGAAAAAAAAGTCTAAATTAAATGGTGAGAATAAACATATTAAATTATGATAATAAAGTCGAAATAAAATGCTGAGAGTAAACACACTTGTGTCATGTTCATTTTATCTCGTTGGATACTGTTAATCAGCGCATGCAGTGGCGTAGGTCGTAGAGAGTAATGCTCGTGGATGTAGCCTAAAAGCGGAATCGAACTCTGGTCGATAACATGACAAAAGTGTGTTTACTCTCAGCATTTTATTTCGACTTTACTACTATATTTGTTTTTTCTCGAAACACAACGGCTTTTTTCTTGAAATTTAACGAGGTTTTTTTTCTTGAAACACGACTTAATTCTCAATTTAATGAGTTTATTCTAGGGCTGCACGATTAAACGAATGCGATTGTCATGCGCATCTTGTCAGTAAAGCCGGATCTGTGATTAGTAGTAAATCTCCATCACCTGCTTTCAGATGGAGCAGCATTTACTACACAGAGCCGTAGATCACTGACAAGCTACGCAAAATCGCGTTCATAATTGCAGACGACAATTGTTTGAAATAAATCCTTCTGTGAGATGATGTGGCTTCTTACACAGAATAAGGCACACAACATATTTCATAGTATTTAAGCAGTGATAAAGGCTTTGTCGATTAGCATTGCATTATTATATACTTTATTATAATAAAAATTTTAATAAGATGAACTCAGATAAACCATATATTGTCATAGTCGTGTGTTTATTAGTCACGTTGAATTAATCAAAGCAGTTAAATCTTCTATTTATTCAGCAACCCCTATAGGCATTTCCTGGGTTTCTTCTGCGAGGCGTATTTGGAGTTTCCGTGCGAGAGCGCCCTCTGGCCTTCGGATGGAGATTTAATCACCTAATCGCGATTTATCGCCTTTGCGATTTAATTGATTAATTGTGCAGCCCTAGTTTATTAAAAACATTTTATTTCCAAATTTTTCTCGAAATTTAACGAGTTTAATATCACATTATAATGACTTTAATCTCGAGATGGTTTTATTTTTTTATTATTGCTTGTCCCTAATCCTCTTCCGTAGATATCGAACTAAACTAATTTTTAAAAGATTTTTATGAATTTGTTGGGACAATTCAGCATTTGTTTTATCATTAATTTGGAATTTTAATAGCAATTATCTAGTAGTAAACATCCATTAAACATCCTATTATATATATATATATATATACAGTATATATAATTTTTTTTAAGATCATTCAGTGAGATTATTTGTCTGTCTGCAATGAAATGACTATTTTGTGCCACAGTGTTATAATGGATATCATTGTTGAGGACAAGCTGTGGGACATCGCTAAATATTATTCACTACAGTGAACTGGATATCAATTTAATAGCTAAATGTCAGAATTATGATACTACATGATTTTAATTCCTTGGACAGGCCACAATCAAAAGGGGCATACAGATGTGTTTAAATCTGGCTACTTTAAAAGTAATATAAATTTTTTGTTAGATATAAGTTTAATATTGTTTTTCAATATTAAGTTTCTATTGGTTCGCACAAAAAAATAATTCTTTAAATAGGTAATGGGACATCAAAGTGTACCACGTTCTTAGAAAGTGCTGAAGACGTTTCTCGGATCTTATAAAATATCACTGAGCGTAATGACTTGATAATGAAAGCATTACTTGCATCACTCAGTGATAGATGAGTTCAAAGCTGTTTCTCAAGGGCTTAGTGATGCTTGCCAGTGGGCAAACCAACATGTCTTTATCGTGTCTGTTTCTCACTGTGCACAAGTCATTTAACCATTCTCTCACACCACAGGAGCAAGAGAAGAACATAAATGCCGTTTTATCCTAGTATCTCATTGCCTCACGAAGCTTCTCCTCTCCTCACCCTGTCAGGGAATCTGGCTTGCATTCTGACATTAATGCATCGAGGGGTGTAATTCCAATTTGTTCCAAAGCAACTATTAATTTGCCCATTTCAGGGCCGTGTAGGAGGAACCCCTGTAAGGCCACTGAACCATGAAAGACATTATCTGAAGGGCTCTGTTTCTTTCGTGTGTTTTTTTTTTGAAGGCGAAGGATTTTGTGTTGCACTGGCGATTGATGCACATTAATGTCACTTCGCTGCAACCGTTCACGACAGACCCCCTGAAGCTGAGCACTCAGCATGCAGCAGGCGGAGTGTGTCATTAGGGTTGTAATAATGGCAGTGGGTGTGCTTATGTCAGAATGGCCTTCTCGTTCAAGACCCCCATGCCCCCTTCCACAATCTGATTACAACCTCTGCATAATAAAGAGGCCTGTAATGGTGACTTCATGTTCAGCGCTTTGCTCAGCTAGCATATGTTTTAGCCATGAGAACTCAAAACTACCATCTGTAACAGTATATGATGACATAGGTTATGCAATGTTAATATGAATGGCAGCTGAAGAAAGTGTTGTCATCATGATAGTCTGAAACAAGGAGGTCTAAAACAAAGCCAGACGTTTCCAATCATTTGAATGGCAGTTGCTTGGCGAGTGCAGGACTCACCATAACTATGCGATATCACTGATAAAATTTTTTATTAAAATGAAAGAGTTAAGTACTGTTTGCAAAAATGTTACTGTCTAGTTATCTACCGACAGAGGTGCTAATGAATATATGGTAACCTATATAAAAAAAAAATAAAAAAATTACCAATCATTTGAATGGCAGTTGCTTGGCGAGTGCAGGACTCACCATAACTATGCGATATCACTGATAAAAATTTTTATTAAAATGAAAGAGTTAAGTACTGTTTGCAAAAATGTTACTGTCTAGTTATCTACCGACAGAGGTGCTAATGAATATATGGTAACCTATAT
>NW_015505468.1:972362-998805 GCF_001515645.1 Sinocyclocheilus grahami | reverse complement strand
ATATATATATATATACACTTGACCCATTGATTTTTTCAAACTATTTAACAACATAATATTATACTGTTTATTTAAATAAACATTTATTTTTGTAAATAAATTTGAATTAAAAAAAAAAAATACACAGTCTATCTCTGGCTAAGCATAAATGTTTTTTTTTACCTCTTCTTTTAAATATGCATCATACTGTGTGCTTAAAAGATTCATACAAAAGTGCTTAAAAGATTTCTAAAAAAAAAAAAACATCCCATCAAGTTTTATACACATAAACACAAATTTTCCACATTGAAATGAGCCGTCATCTGCTAATCACGCTGATCTTTGCTCTGACAGCCTCCACATCATTCTCATTCTGTCAGTCTGCCTCTAATATTTCCGCTGTTTGCTGAGGGAATTCATTCAGTAAAGAATAATTTGTGAGGCAGCACGACATTTCGATCAGAGCTCTGAATATCCACAGTTGCTCTCGCTCCTTGTCCCTGGCTTGTAATTGCTCCGAATAATGCTTAAAATAACATCACCTTGGTATCTAAGCGCTGTGGATGACCTTTTCCAGACTGTGTAGTGCGGTGACAATCATTTTCCAGCCCTTAATGTACTCAGAGAGTACTCTATTCGGAGGGAACGTTCACGGGGTGCTAATCTCTACCTCTCAACACCTTGTTCCACACATAGTCATTAGGAGAGGGGGGTCTTAAAAGGGTTCCTGACACACTGGAGTTAGACATGTTAATAACTCTCATTTCAGACATTGTGGGAAATACTGTATCGAAGATTTTCTGTTCTTGAAGGTTTGTAGAGGTTCGGCCTTACATTAAGAAGGTTCTCTCTGTTAAATAAAGCAGACATGACAGCAATGGGAGTGTTTTTAAGGTATTATGTAATTGTTGCCTTGTAAGATGTAAGAAAAATAGATTACATCAATGCTATGCACCAATGTTATTAGGACATGTCACTCAGTCAAGTTGAAAAACATAACACAGAAGAAATAAAACGCTAAAGAATTATGTTGTGAACAGTAAACCCAAATAACTGAATTCAAAATAACTGAATTCAAAATGATGAAAATTACACAGTTCTATAACAAATATATGCACGGTATTGTGAAGCAAAAAGCTGTGTTTGTAAGAAACAAATCCACCACTTCCGGCCAAAATATGATTCCATAATCATAATCAAACACTGAAACTTGAGTGATAAGTTTACTTGCCATGTTTCATACATCTTGTCTGTAAAATGATTGAAATACAGCATGTAAAATCTGAAAACAATTTGCTAAATAATTTCCATTCACTACAGCTTTCCACGTACTGATGTCTATATGCAGATTATATAATTCATACCATTTCAAGACTCCATACATTATAGATCAATGTTTTTACAATGTTTAAGTGTCCACTTGTAAATACAAATCTGCTTGGTCATTCATGTGCTTGTAACTCATGATTACTATATTTCTGACCTCCCTTAAACATTAAATCCAAAGCTCTACCCTTTAGTCAGCTTTACAATATTTTCATACTTTACTTTCACTTCAGCTTTACTTTTTAGTTTAACTTGACCATTTATTTGATTGATTCAGGTCTCTGCTACATTTCTTATTTACTTTAGGATTTATTTCATATTTTTAGTCTTAATAAAATGACTCTTAAAACATTTCTTTATTTTATATATATATATATGTGTGTGTGTGTGTGTGTGTGTGTGACTTCAGAGTCACATGATGCTTCAGAAATCATTAATATGCAGATTATCAAAATTGATTTTTGTTGATTTGTGTAAACCATAATACTTTTTTATTTCTTTGATAAAGGTTCGAAAGAACAGCATTTGTTTGAAACCAAAATAATATTTTATAACATTATAAATGTCTTAACAGTAAGGAAAAAAATGAACATTATTTATACTCCTCTATGGAAGAAAAATCTATCATTGCATGTTTACCTTTTCTTTATGTTTGTTTTTTGGGTAACAGTTCAGTTTCATTCTAAACACTTAAACTGTATGTGTGCTTATTTGCATTTGCCAAATTAATTGATGTAAAATATACTGATGCTTTTAAAGAGTCACAAATGATTTCAAAGTGAATTATTGAGGTCACTGCTGGGGTCACACACTGAGAGTCACATGATGCTTCAGAAATCATTAATTTTGATTTTTTTTGTTGATTTGTGTAAACCATAATACTTTTTTATTTCTTTGATAAAGGTTCGAAAGAACAGCATTTGTTTGAAACCAAAATAATATTTTATAACATTATAAATGTCTTAACAGTAAGGAAAAAAATGAACAGTAGTGTATGTAAAATATTGAACATTATTTATACTCCTCTATGGCAGAAAAATCTATCATTGCATGTTTACCTTTTCTTTATGTTTGTTTGGGTTACAGATCTTAAACTGTATGTGCATATTTGCATCTCCCAAATCAATTGATGTAAAATATATTGATGCTTTTAAAGAGTCGCATATGAACTGAATTAATCAACGAGTTCACTGCTGGGGTCACTTACAAATGCCTTTTTGAGGTCACTGAGATGGCAATAATTTGTGTGGTCATTACACTCTAAAAAATGCTGGGTTAAATATAACCAAGCAGTTGGGTTGTTTTGATCCAGCGGTTGGGTTGTTTTGATCCAGCGGTTGGGTTCAAAACAATCCAACCGCTGGGTCAAAACAACCCAATAGCTGGGTTTGTCCCTTTTTAACCCAGCGCTGGGTTATATTTAACCCAGCATTTTTTAGAGTGTAATAAAGCAACTGATGATGCCATCTCTGATATCAACACATATCTCTCATCATTGCTAATGCAAATGTGCTTTTAAATACCTCGATTTAAGGAAAAATACTTGCAAAGACATCAGATGAGGCAATAATCAAATGAGGCCATCATAAAGACACAGGTAAGGTAATCCATGAAATTTTTATAATAGGAATATATCATTCTGATTGGTCAATCGTGATATTTTTCATTTAAATATTCTGCATAATTATGATCAATTGTATATTTGACCATTGTTCCTTACAAAGTGTTCTAAACTGTTACATATTAAGATATGATAACATTAACAGTGATTTAAACATACATGTACAAAAGGTCATCTGTAAGGTTGACATCAGTCAGATAGGATTATTAAATAATAAGTTATAACATTCTAGCACTAAAGTATCTCCTCAAATCCCTCCTATCTCATGACCCTGGCTCTATTTCTGAGTCACTTGCAGTCAAGACGGCAATGTTTCCGCTGTCCTTGGTCCCTGTAAAATTTACACCCAGATAAAAAGGTAAATACCCTGCGAAGTCTTACTGATATAAGCTACTGATCGTCTCCCTATTACAGTTTTATGGACTGTGTAATTTAGATGGACCCAGCATGGCTTCCTATAACTCCCTTTGCTCCTCCCAGTCCTCTGCGCTGTCTTTACAGAGTGCTGATCTCAAATGCATTATCTATTATGACGGTACACACAGTTTAGAAGATAACATGCAGGAAGTCCTTACTCCTGCGATAAACAAAACTGAATTTATTGTTCAATCTTAAATGAAAGAATTACATTTTATAGAATTTCCAAGATTTAATAGATTCCTATTTCCAAGATATAAAGGCACTTTTAAATGTAGTGGATATATTTACTAATCATATAGGTTCTGTTCTCTACGGTTGCATCAGAATTCTGATAAGAGGCCTTTATATAGCGGCATCCCATGACTTTTTTCAAAGCAATAAAGGCAAATGTTGTTGTTGTGAGAGCTATTAGGTATGCAAAATAAAGAATTATCTAAAATGGAATGAACTTAGCATGAAAAGTAGATTTAAAGACATCCCAAGTCTGTGACCCCGTCCCACCTCAGAGGTCATGACCTCCTCAACTTCTGTTTCCAAAAATTGTAATTATACAACAGTGAAAATTTTGACAATCTGTTGAATTAACACATCTACTTTCCCATTACAAAAAAAGAGTAATAATACTTTTTGTTGCAAGTTTTGTTGCTTAACCATACAAGTTATTTTAATGAAAAAAGACCAAATATTAAAGAAAGAATTAAGAAATGCTAAGTGATAACTTAGACTAATTTACAACCCTATTATCTATACTTTTTTGAATTGTATAATGTTTTATTAAACTTTGATGCTTATTAATGTTAGCTAGAATGTGCGCTAAAACTATATTTAAACATTCCCAAAATTTTGTTAACAGTTCAGGAAAAAACCTGAACTGTTAACAAAAAAACGGCAACTGTCATATGAATATATGAAATTAATATATTTAGTTTGATCTCTTCAGATCAACATTTCCTAAAGTTCCTCTTCTCACTGAACATTTGAGAAATGCAAGAAAATGTGTGGAAAGCACCATACAGATGTAACGCATCCTGTGGAGGACAGATTGAAAATGAGTTTTTAACTGTGTGATTAGTCAATAATGAAGGTCAGTCACTGGCTGTTAGGCTGCCCATCATTGTCTCGAGCAGGAAACATTGTCTCCTAGTGTCTCAAACAAGAGTCTCTCAAGACTCTCAATACATGAGTCAATTTTTTCTCCCAAAAGCAAGGACACCGTCTTCTCCCAGTGTCACAGCACGACATAATCCCACACCTTAGCCTCCTTCAGGCCACAGCTGACAGTGCAGTGACGCAAGTAAACCGCTCAAGGAGAAAACTTCCTTCAAGAGAACTCATTTTTAAGCCTTTTACAAAAGACACATACAACACATAAAATTTAGGATGATTGTTGGATACTCTTTGTTGGTAAACTACCAAAACATTAATAATAATAAATAATCATCATCTCTAAGTAGCTACAGCTTATTGTTTTACAATGATTGATCTGATTTGTATTGTAAATAGAGTGTCAAAGGTGAAAAATCAGGATGATAAAATGTAACATTTTAAGGACAGACATTCTTATGCAAGTGTATCAGTAGTTGTAAATTTAGTTATAGTTTTAGTCAGATTGTATTTTTTTCAGTCTGGTTTTAAAACTTGATTTGAATTGCTCATTTATTTTATGCAAAAATACAGACTTAGTCAGACGAAACAAGCAAATCACTAAGTAACAAACTGAGGCTGTACGCCGCTGCTTATCTTTAAGCTGAGAGGCACTCACTTTATGCAAAGATGCTATCCCGCTGAGCTCACAATGTGTTGCAAATGCCAGATCTAATGCACACTGTATCTGTACCGCATACAATGTAACATTAGGCTACTTGCCTCTCATGCTTTCCCTCCTCATCATCCATTAAGCTGTGAGGGGAACATCACTACTTGGGGAGGCATGTAGTAAAGATACCAATTCTGTCAATAAGAGAGCCTTCATTTTCATTATTTCAAGATTTTAAGAACTGGACAGTAGCATGCAGGGGTGTCATGCATTTTTATTTTTATTTTTGCATGTGGCAGTCACGCCTGTTTAAATATATGGGGGGCACTTTTTAACTCAGTACAAGATTTCCACCTAGGGTCCAGCTACAGCAAAATGGTTCCAGGGTGTTTATGTAAAATTCAAAAGAAAAAGTTAATAGAACTGTTTATTTTCAGGTTTACATATATCTAACAGTACTATAAAAGTAGGTAGAAAAAGATACATTTACAGATATTTTAACAATGTGCTTTGGCTTCAGTATAATAAAACATTTAATTTAGAATTGTTTAATCTTTATACATAAAAATATGTATCTACTTTTATATCCTTGAAGTTTGAAAACCTTTGAATTAGCGGTTTATTTTACAGTTTTTGTTACCTAACATATACCATCCAAACGTTTGTGTGTGTGTGTTTTTTCTTCGTTTTTGAAATAACTTTTATTAAGCAAGCATGCTCTGAACTGATCAAAAGTGACAGTAAAGACATTTATAATGTTACAAAAGACTTTTGTTTGAAATAAATAAGCAACAACGAAAGCACACACAAAATTCTGAAGTTGGGTGCTCGACAACAAACAAAAACTTTTGCTCTGTTTTATTTCAAATAAATAAATAGCAAATACATTATTTTCTTTTGATCTTTCCGTTTATCAAAAATCCTGAGAAAAGAACATCCACAAAAATATTAGGCAGCACATCTGTTTTCAACAATAAATGTTCAACAAATAAATGTTCCTTGAACACCAGATCAGCATATTTGAATGATTTCTGAAGGATCATGTGACACTAAGACTGGAGTAACAGCTAGAGTACATTACAGGAATAAATTAAACTATTAAAATAGAAGAGAGTTACTTTAAACTGTAATATTTCACAATGTTACTGTTTTTACTGTATTTTTGATCAAATAAATGCAGCCTTGGCGAGTACAAGACACTCACAAAACCATTAAAACAATCTGCCGACCCCAAACTTTTTAGTAGTTTAATTATGGCAGCCAGTGATCAACATGCACTTACACGTAACTTTGCTTTAAATGTGCAAAATCCACCTATCTTAAAAATTTAAGGGGGGACGACTCTTCTGGCAACGTCTGTTGCTTACTGGTTCACACGTTCCAGATGAAATGTATTGTGTGTACAATTGTGGATAATATGAGATGTTGAAACATTTCCCAAGACTCCTCAGGCCTATATTTGCAGGAAGGCTCCATTATTAAATGGCCGCAGTGTTCTAGTGCTCCCCATGACCTGCCAAGGATAAATAATCTGTTTACTGTAAATTGCACCCCACTCCCCCCCAAATACCATCTGCCACTTAGAAGGCCGCTGTGTTAGCGTTGGCTAAAAATAGACCTTCTGATTGGCTCCTAAAGGGAAAAGGGCTCACATCACCCAAAAAGCTTCTGGATTTGATGGATATCCCGAAAGAACATTGGCACGGGGTCGCCATCATTGAAGCTGCCTCCATTCAAATCATTTAGCTAATTTTGTTATCCGGGATGAACGGGAAAACAGAAGATGACAGAAAGAGCATTTCAAGAACGAAAGCAACTTTTTTATCTCTACAGTGCTCTCTAGGGTGGGTTTGCCGGCCCAGCCACCTGTAATTGGTTTATCCTGCTTTCTCTCCAGCTCTGTCACTGTGATTTGCCAGTTTGGTGATATGAGGAGACAGAAGTGCTGCTTGTGTGTCTCTTTGTGTTTGACTTTATGGGCTCTGGTAAAGTGTAACAGAGAGCAGAAATGCTGAGGGTGATTCAAACACCGTGGCTCCCTCCTGCTATGCAGTAATGGCACAAAGCAGACTGGCGTTTATGGGTGAAGTGAGAGTGCTGCAGTCTTCTCATTTCCTAGGAGACTGACTCACCTACAACATCCATTTACACTTGTCATACTGACTATTTCAATAAACACCCAGAAAATGTCTGCAGGTTAGCCATGCTAGCAACTGAGTAGAGGAACTCAATATTTTCAATGGGGTTGCCAATGAAAAAAAGAATTGCATGAGTGAAAAATAAAAAATACAGTGATCTATCCTGCTACACCTCATTCAATTCCCAAGACATTATGGACAAAATCAAATGCCCCATACACAATGCACAGAACAACATATTTTTCCTAGCATTCACCTCTGTCCAAAACTACAGAACTTTAAAATAAGACGAGCACAATACTTTCAAGATAAAGCAGGCTTCTGTTGCATCTATACTCATCTGCAGATGGCAGCCTTATCTTTGGCATGGAGATGTATTTAAAGGTCACTAGTGGTTTTACAAGAGCCGTTAATAGTGCCGCTGCATTTGAGTGAATTGGCCAATCTGTCAGTGAGAGGCTTGTTTATGAGTGGTTGGTTGCCCCCTCCTGTCCTGCCCGTGCACAGAGCTCATTCCAGCGGCCGTAAAAGTCCACAATTGCTCCGATTCATCAAAGAATTAGCAGGAATGTGACGGCTCTACTGAGGTGCTCTTAACTGAACCAGGTGCAGCTAGCAAGAGGGGGCACGTAAGGTGTTCAAATTAGAAGGAATCCCGACATGACAATAGCTGAACAATAGTATAGCAGCACTGGATGATGAAACTAAGCACAATGAAAGATATATGCTTCCGTTCAAAAAAGGTTTTAGTCTGTAAGATTTTTTTTTATATATTTGTTTTTGTTGTTGACTGTTAATGCAACTCTTATGCTCACCAAGGCTGAATTTATTTGTTGAAAAAAGCAAAAACAAATACAGTAAAAACAGTAATATTGTGAAATATTGTAATTTAAAAAGTAATTATCTATTTTAATATAATTTAAAATGTCATTTATTCCTGTGATGCAAAGCTGACTTTTTAGCATCATTAGTCCAATCTTCAGTGTCAAATGATTCTTCAGAAATTATTCTAATATGCTGATTTGGCACTCAAGAAACATTTCTTATTATTATCAATGTTGAAAACATTAATATTTTTGTGGAAACTTTGCTAATTTTTTGCAGGATACTTTGATTAATAGAAAAATCTAAAGAACAGCAGTGATTTGGAATATAAATCTTTTGTAAAATTTTAAATGCCTTTAGATCACTTTACTTTAGATCAATTTAATGCATCCTTGATTAATAAATGACTAATAAATGACTTGATGAATAAATGACTGATATCATGATCAGACATATCACTGGCCTATGACATGCAACTAAATGCAAATTGAAAAGCTTGAGTTAAAGGGAAATGTGTTTGGAGTACAGGAACATTCTGGTACTCTTCTAAACTCAATATAACATCATCAGATTAAATAAAATCACAGCATGTAGTTCTTGTTCTAGTCACCTCAGAAAGTCATGGTAAGCATTTTACTTCAAAGTACATTCACTTGTGCCTCAAATAGGTCATTAAAGTTTCCTAAATGTGTATTCTCAAAAGATTTGCCTTATGTACTAGCACATTTCACTTCATTTAACGAAGTTATCCATATCCTGCAAACTAGTTAATGTTTGTAGTGCTTTTTAAAAAAAAGTATCTTAATCAACCCATTGCAGTGATATCCATCTATGGAAATAGCTTCGGTCTTTCTGGTTGCAAATACTGTATTTGGAAAAATAGCACCCTCTCTCACCAATTTGCTTGTTCTTTAAATGGCTCATTCACCCAAAAATGAAAATTCTGTTATCCTATTTTACTCACGCCAGTGCACTTCCAAACCTGTATGACTTTTTCTTCTGCAGAGCACAAAAGAACAAAAGAATGTTGGTAACCAAACTGTTTTGGTGACCATTGACTTTCATTGTATGCACACACAAAAAAATCACTAAACCAATATCACACAAGCAAGAGTGCTGTGCCTACAGATCAACAGAACAATTGCAAGTGTGATACTACTTTGATAACTGTTTGATAAGCTATTCAATAAACTGTTTGATAAACAAAGCTCCTGAGTACTTGAGTACTCACATTTAAAATAAAATGTTACCAGTTATTTTGCCTATTTTCCAAACAAAACCACAGCATAACCAGTGCGTGTCCCTCTAGTGGTGCTTCAGTCCTAAAGAAATCTGGGATTTTGAATAAATCTTTTGAGTGAAGGATTCAATGACTCACTCATAAAGATAGGGCTTGTCCAAATACCCACACTTGTCATCTGGGCCACTTAAGAGCACGCGCACACAACAGGAAGTAGGTGCGCAATATTTCCCAGGTCTTAAAAACGCCAAAGCGCAGTGCCCTTAATGCACACTAAATCCGGACAAAGTGTATCCCATTATGCTCTGGAAATAAATTGAGAGACTTTTTGCAGTGATCTTGCGAGATGTCGCAGAAACCTTTCCAGTGTGAGTTAAATATGAATAATAATAATTAGATATTACATATAATTTGGTAGTAAAACAAAGTGTTGTACATTTTATTGGTGCAAAGATGAGTACTTTAGATGTGATTTTTTGCTACAACATTACAACTGCTTTTTATCACTTAATTAGAAGTACCACAATTACTAAATTGTGTGATCTGTTTTAGGGACAACTGAACAAACATTTAGAAGTTTAATTTAAAAATAAAGCTCTGTAAACATTTGCAATTTTACAACACACACACACACACATATATATATGTTTGATTAATATATGTGTTACATATTATTATATGTAATATTATATCATATTACATATGCTATATTATATATTGCAGGTTTGAATGAATTGGTTAAATGAATGAATCAACAACTCACTAATTTCCGTCGCCTACAAGCATAGTGATGTAACCTGCAGAAAGAGTAACTGAAAAAATGACTCCACTAATGAGTAGACTGGCAGCCTGTCTAAAATAAACACAGACAAGCAGAGTGATACAAACAGTGAAAAGTCCTATAGTGCTGTCGGACTGTTTTATTCGCACTCTTGGAGATTCAATGACCAGAGTGAACTATTACATGATGTACTATATTGCTAATAAGCTGAAGGTCATATGTGCGAGCAATATTTTTAAAATGAAAGCAGTGCTGTTCAGAGAAAGCGAGGCATAGTTTGGGGAACTTGAAGCATTAGCATTCTCTGGAACTCAGACAATTGGCTGTCAGCACCTCATTTCAATGGTGGGGCTTGTGTTGGATGATTCTGCTTGACTGGCACGCAAAGTCCATCACTCTCACATCTGAACTGCCCACGATAAGGCTTCATTACCATAAGTTTATTTTCTCCTATTGAGGTGGGCTGTCTAAAACAAAGGCCAGTTGATTATTTTGCTTGATCATTGTACCATTCAAAGCCACTGACTGCAAAAGGAAGTGAAACAATGGGCTTTCCCAGAGGATCCCAGAGGCTGACATGCATACAGTAACAGGACTGGTGACACTGACGCGGGATCAGTGCGGCCAGGCCTGACAGTACACCCAAGGGACGCAAAAGAGCTCAGAGACACTGAATCTGAGCCTGTCAAGGCTGTCTATAGGTTTGAATGGCTGCAGTCCACCGAGAATTTTGCATTTCACCGGCCCGTCACTGTCAGACAATAGCAACGTATTTGGTTGCTGGACAACAATGAGATTTGTGTTATATGTAATATTACATGTTACTAATACACTTATATACACTGACAAGAAATATGCGTTTTATGGTCATTATACATCTAATAAAACAAAGTTGGAACATTAAATTGCCTGAAAAATATCTTCTGAACATAGCTAGAACAAGCTAGTTCCCAGTATTGGTGCTTCCGATAAGTGTTTTAACCCTATATCCTATTTTAAGTAGTTGATCCATGAATTTCCAAGTCTTCTAAATTACTAATGTGATCAAAACGTTTCTGAAAAATCTATTGCTCACAATCTACTACATGCATTCTGCCTTCTAATTGACAATTTATACTTTATTTGCAAGTAAAAGGCCTTTTAGTATAATTCCAAAACTATAACACACACACATATATACATATATATATAAATAATATATGACATATTATTGTGAGATATAGAGTGGCAACTGTTTATATGAATTTTATGTAAGTAGCCTGCTATGCTGTTACAAAGGTGTCAGTGATTTACATTACAAGCTTCATATGAGCTTCATATTCTAACTATATCATACTATACGTATGGACCATAAAAGCATGATGTTTCAAATATTATACAAAATATAAAACAAATGCAAACTTTCTTGCAAATTGACTGAAGGTTCAACCGAGTTTTAAACCGTTCAATTAAAAATAAATAAATAAATAAAATAAATAAATATCTGGCTTTACAGGGTTAACTATTTTTACAGCAGTTTTAACCTAGTTGTGCTAGTCAACAGCACACTCACTAGCATAAACTAGTCTAGCAGCTTGGTCTAAGCTGGCCTTTTTAAAGGTCTGCTTGAAAAGGATGTAATGCAACCACCACTTCTAAGCAATGATTTCATGGTAGTATGTTGAACCAGAGGTGTTTGCATAGAGGATTTTGCAACATGAAAATGGGCATTGAATGGTACAATAGCAATACAACTAAGAACGAGAGAAAACATGGGATTACATGTGGGTTTCTGCCCCTTGATGTGATTTTCTTAATAACAGGTTCACCTTGTTATGCACTTCAGTGAGGACAGTGGCGAGGCTGAGATTAGAGAGAATGTATTTAGCCTCAAAAGCCGATTAGCCATGATTTGAGACGCAGCCAAATTGTATCTATTCTGTTCTCAATCACAAAGACTGGGCAACAAAACGTGAAATAATCAGAGTGAGGCTTTGTGTTACCTAAAGTTCTTTCTGTTTTCATATTACAGCAGAACAGATTTTCATAAACCCTCAATACATTCAACACCTTTAAGAGAAAATTATTCAAAGATGTACACTATGGATGGTAGATTTCCATTTGTATTTACAGAATTTAAATTATAAGAGGCAATTTGATGCCAAACGTTCAGCCTCAGTTAGATAATTAAAGGTTACCGTTAATTCTCTCAAACATTGTAGAAATATTCCTCCAGACCTCTCCAGTTAATTCTGTTGATCTTGACTGCCATCTGGTGGTTTTACAGGACACTTTGCTCAAATTCTAAGTACTACTAAACTTACAGGTCGTTCTTTAGACATTAAGGTTTGACATCGCAGCGAACTCTGAATTTAAAATATAGTTTGAGATAGGCTATATTTTGGTCATTCATGTTTTTGGGCAAAATGCTGTGGTAGTCTAGTCTATTTTTGTTTCAGAGTTGACTAAATCCAAATGAGCCTCAGATCCTCACATTTCCTTCTTGTTTCACAGTTCACATTATGTGTGACAACTGATACAACCATGAAATATTATAATTTAATATACAACAGTTAATGGTTGAATAACGATTATTATTCATAAAAAATATATATATATTTTTTTATATATATATATATATACACATACACACACACACATGTATACATAATGATATTGAAAAAAAAAAATATATATATATTTACAGCATTTTATTAATATGGGTAACCTTGACCACTGACCAACAAACGGAAAGTGCATAGACAAATAGTTAGCCGAATTAGCGTTTGTCCAGAAATTATAGAGGAACACCTTCTCCATTTTCCAGAAGAATGGCAACACCTGGCAAGCAAATTTGTGTTGAGTTCACAGTAGGCCTACACTAAATGAGAAGTCTATTGTGTTGTGACTACACTAGAAGTAGACGTCTATATATGGTTGTGACGCACATTACGACATCGTTATATCACAAAAGAGGAGAAATGGAGAAGGGACGGACAGAGATAACAGGCAACTAAATGGCAGTATTTTAAAAGTACAGTACCTTCTAAAGCAGAGTTTAGATTCAACTCTAATTAAACACGCCTGATCCAACTAATCAAGTCCTTCAGGCTTATTTGAAAACTACATAGTAGCCTATGTGTGTTGGAACAAAACTCTGCAGTGCTCCGGCCCTCGAGGAACTGAGTTTGACACCCCTGCTCTAAAGTAAAACGTGATTAACCCTCTGCTATTGTTCATTTGGGGGTCACACTTGTGTTGTTCACGGTCAAAAGTGATCGAACACCTGAAATGTAACTTTTTTCAGTAAAATCAACGTAGTATATTTTTGTTAAATAAATTAAATTATTTTTTTCTTTTTTAGTTTGTATTTTGAGAGAGATTAATATTTATGCAATAATTAGGATAACATTTTCCCCATTCTCAGTGTGTACATTTTGCACTCTTGATATTTTAGAGTGTCACCCCTTCATTACTGTGCACTTTTTTTCTGCATCGTAAACGATTTGTAGATTGTACACACACAAAAAAAGTTCTGTTTCACATTCATGTCCAATGGCGGTCAACACGAACAACACAAGTGTGACTATTTTTTTAATTATTTTTTTAATGACCATTTAGCTTTTTCTAATCAAGTACACTTTTCTTTTTTTTTGTGGTCACATAGCAACTGCCATAAGTCGTTGAGTTTCGTACCATACCGATGAAGCCGCGATTTAAAAATAAATAAAAATTAAATTAAAAATCAGGTCTAAATGACCGAATTTTATGACCAGATATGGAAGCATATGGGTACAGCAATATTAATTTTGAAATGTAATATGCAAAATAGCAATGTAATATGTAAAATGACGATGTATTTCTGTATTTAAATTTACATTTGTAATTTCCTACACTAGTTTTAATAGGTAAATTAAATACATATAGGCGACTAGTGTAGGAAATGGCAATTTTGCATATTACAAATCAAAATGAATACTGCTACTGCTACCCATATGTTTCCATAACCAGAGGGTTTAAAAGCTTACATTTGAAAGCTAAATGGACGACAAACTCCAACCTTTATCAATTTCCAACTAGCCGATTGGGTGAATGTGATTTCACCAAGTACAACATGTTCCTGGATCAACACCCTCATTGTTCCTGGAACAACATCCCAATCAACCAATCAGATTTGAGGAACAACTTTACAGGAAATGTCAGTTTTAGGCTTACAACAAGGGTTAGGTGCTTCTACACCCCTGTTATTCAGCTATCATTTCCCTCTGATTTTAGGGATACATTATGGGTAGGGTTAGGTTTAAGGGTAGGAATAGGGTTATGTTTTTGGACAGCAATGTTCCAGGATCAACAAAAGATGGTGTTCCAGGAACTTGTCTGACTTGGCAAAATCGCAGCAACCTATCCCCCTAGTGGTTGTTGTGCAAGTGGCAGCAACTTTTGAATCTCACTGCTACAACAAAACTACCTACCTTCTCACACTAAAGTACAAACTCTCCATTAAGGCAGCTACAGCAACCGTTGTTGAATCACTGCTCTTAATAAAACGCTTCATTCACTCATTATAACATGAATTAAGTTGAATATATGCAAATTGAAAAAAATACATTTCAACTGCTTAACCTTCTAAAGAACTTCTCCACCTCCCAAATAATTAAAACGTTTTCATCATCCACTTATGTGTGGATGATTGTTATTTATTAATTTATTTATTGCATTTGTGCCACTAAAGAGAATACACTATATAATCACATCACTTAATTGCTGTCAAGATGTTTATTTCTCATCTTATTTCACATTCAAGCCTTTGTAATGCATGTCTGAAAATTAAAATGAAATTCAAACTTTGCAAGTAACCCACATTACACATTCACTGTGAGCCGCAATGCTGGGACCACTTCAGTGTAACAGACACTTACGTGACGTTACATCCTCTCAGGTGAGAGTTCACAGAGGAAGAATGTTCAAGACCTCCACAATGTCATGTGGGCATGATGATGTTTTAGCACCGTTTCACCAAAAGGAGATGAAAACCATTACACAGCTGTCGGAGTCTCTTCCTTGAGTCTGCAAGCATGTGTGGAAACAAGCTCTCCATATTCTAAAAAGGAAAAATGTGATGCATACTAAGAAAACAGCAATGGAGCTTTTAACATTTACCGCTAGCTTAAAACAAAAGCATTCATTTTATGTGTTTATGTGTTATGTTTATGCAGCAGTTGCAGTTGTAGACCTCTAGAATGATTGCTTCTCTACGGATTAACTATGTGCCAATGTATTATTATAAATCAAATTTTAAACAGGACCCCATATTGCTTTATATAGAGCAGGGGTGTCAAACTCAATTCCTGGAGGGCCGGAGCCTTGCAGAGTTTTGTTCCAATCCTGCTCCAACACACAAACCATGTAGTTTTCAAATAAGCCTGAAGGACATTATTAGTTGAATCAGGTGTGTTTAATTAGGGTTGAATCTAAACTCTGCACGGCTCCGGCCCTCCAGGAATTGAGTTTGACACCCCTGACACAGAGCACTACAACATTCTTCTTTAAATGACATGATCCAAATCACTCAAACCAGACAGATACATTCAAGTTGAAAGCAGAGCCACCTGCCGAGATGAATCAAATCAGCAGCAATACTTTTCAGCCCACTGATATGACGTCAGTTTGAACGTCCAATGAATGCACTTTTGGAATGTCTAGCATGCACACAAATTGATAGGTGTCTAATCAAACTTTCTCAATGAACGATTCATGCATACAAGCTGCTATTATAAAGTGTCATTATAGCAATAGTTTTAAATTAAAGATAAAACCTTGGACCATATATAGAGGGTTATAAGTCTCATTATATCACAAACATGGTATTTACAGGTTATGCCTAATTATGAGAAAGGAGTGGTCCCATTTAATCAGAATAAAGAAAACAAACATACAAACCCTAAAAAAAATGCAGTGCAGATTAAAATGAAATCTTTATGCACAATAAAAGAGACATTCAGCAACCAATGATGGGATACAAACACCACTGTACATCACTGATGATCACGTATTGGCCAGTAGCGAGCAGTGTCATTTCAGACCACATATTCACCAAGCTATAAAAAGCATAAATAGGGATGTAACTATTAAGTTAACCGTGAGCCGGTTGAAAATCGATTCACATACGTGACCATTCAAATTGGTTGAGATGCTAAACAAATCACGATTCAATTAGTGGTAGGAGTTTATATAAATCCATGTCTGAGGGGGACGTACTGTCTTTCGATGGTATTTTGTCTTTTCATCTTGCCTCTGTATAATGCATATTAAAAGTTCTTAAGTGCAGCGCTGCTTTGTTTACAGCGGAAACCAAAGAAACGCTTTAAGCGCCACCTGCTGGCAGAGAGTGCATCTGCGTCTCATTCAGCTCGTCTGCTGTTTCTGTTTCATACAGATATTTTTTATGTATAGTTTCACAAAATTGAAGTCAAATCGTTCTGTTTTTGCTTCAAATTTCGAAATTATACAATATAATTTAGATTAAAAACTGCTCATATTGCAAGTATGCAGCATCTTTGTTTGGATCATGATTAAAATGCAGTGGCTGCCTGCTTGCCACAGCCTCATGTTCCACAGGGAACTAACTAGGGAGACATAAAGAAGCTTTCAAGCTTCAAAAAGAGTGAAAAAAGTATGATAAAAGCATCGTAAAAGTGCATCTGCATCTTCATAAGCCACACTACAGATTCATGTGAAGAACAGATGAAATTTAAATCACTGAAATATTATGTTAGCAGTCATAAGAGTAAGAACAATACTGTTCAAAAGTTTAGGGTCGATAAAAGAAGTCTCTTATACTTACTAAGTCTGCAACTATCATAATAACAAATACAGTAAAAACAGTAGTATTTTGTGAAATATTATTACAATTTAAAATAACTGCTTTCTATTTTAATATATTTTAAAATGTAAGTTATTCCTGTGATGACAATGCTGTGATCAAGAAACATTTCCAATTATCAATGTTGAAAATGTTATGCTGCTTAATATTTTTGTGTAAACCGTGATACCTTTTTTTTTTTTTTTTGACTATAAATAGAAAGTTCAAAAGAACAGCATTTATTTGAAATAGAAAAGTTTTGTAACATTATACATTTTATAACATTATAGAAGGCTTTCAATATAGCGAATGAGTCTTATGGATACTTTTATTGTGCTTTTGCAGGTTTGTGATGCTTGAAAGCTCTCCATTCATGATAAATACATGGAAAAAACCTGTACATTCTTCAAAATATCTTCTTTTGTGTTTCACAAAAGGTCATACATACTCGTTTGGAACAACATAAGGCTGAATAAATGATGACAGAATTTGAATTTCAGATTTTAAAATCATTATAACCTGTGTTCTTGCAGTAACAAACAAAATGGATTTAATTCGAATTAAACATACATGAAAACATTTTTGGGCTACCACTGTGGGGGAAAAAAAACGAAATATTTGCCGTTTCAAGTCAGCATGGTAATGGTGAATTCGGTGCTTGTTACCTGGCTGATGTTCCACTGCAGCTGTTGGGCCTGCTGTGCACCATATGCCTGCTGAGGAACTGCTGCCATGTTTCCCATCATCCCATTCTGCATTCCCATTATGCCCCCCTGCACCCCTGCCATGTACGGAGGAGCAGTATGTCCCAGTATGTTCATCTGTGGTGCCATCATAGGCCCCATCATGCTCTGCTGGGCACCCAGGGCCTGGTATTGGCCGTACCCTGCAGCAGGGACATAGCCCATCTGGGTTGCTCCCATATACATGCCAGCTAAAACGGAAACAGATAAACATGCATAAACAGTACAAAGTGACAGAAAACATGTAAGTCATTTCAAATATGCCTTTATCCTGAAACTAATCTCACCATGAGCAGCCATGTTTGTTTGTGGTGCTGTACTGCCGTACAGGGACAAGATTGAGTCCTTAGACAGCTTTTTTCCACTGTCCTCACTTTTGGAGGGGGGATCCAGGAACAGGCTGAGGTTTTCGGGCATTGATGCTGCTACCCGTCCAGTGGGTATGGACCCTGGGCTAGGCTACAGTGGGGGAAAAAAAACAAACAAACACTTAAACTACTTGGTTTACATGCATTAATCACTAAAAAAAGATGGATCCAAGATAGTCAAAGAATGAAGTGAAAACTGGACTGTATGAAAATCTTTACCGTGCTCCTGGAGGAGTTTGAGCTGCTGACGGTGGCATGCAGAGAGCTGAAGAGGTCGAGGGCAGGACTGAGTTCAGTGCTTGGTTTGCCATTGGACACGGGAGCTTTAGGAGCAGGGGCATCTGGGAAAGAGAGTTTCAACATTAAGCATCAATTTTGTGATTGCACTGATATGTATGGTGTGTTTGTTAGCTTCTCACCTAGTCCTAGTAAGTCATTAACAGACTGTGACTGCTTTGGACTGTTTTTGAATTGTTGTGACTCGTCTTTTTTCTGTGAGACAAACAAATGTAATCATGCGTTAATGATGAAAACACCATTTTGTTATTTAAATAAGAGTCGTTCAGTCAAGACGACAATTTGACGGTCAACTTGGAAGGCTCCTTTAGGAAATTCTAATGTGATTTTAAAATGGAAATGTTTTGTGATTGTGTTCAGTTTATGAGTATGGGTATGCAGCATAAGGTTAGAACAAAACATTAAAGTCTCTTCAAGTAACATTAACTACAATTTTAATCATAATTCGAAAACCGCTATTCTAAAAACTAGGAATTCCAGAAGGAAACGCATAGCTCAAAAATTCTAATTCTCTCCCAGGTTTTAGGTCTATAAACTAACCCCCTGGTTCTCAACATGACTTCAAGGTGCGACTTAGCGACTTAGGGTGCTTTCACACTTGGTTCGATTGCCTGGTCCGAATCCGAGTTCAATTGCTCCCCCCTCCCACCGCCCCTGCTGGTTTGTATTCATACTGTGTTTTTTTTTTTTTTGGTACCAAACCGTGGTACACTTGTGTCATCAGAGTGGCAGCTGTTTACCCCGTTACTAGGTAACGACTATGCAGAGGACGGCAAAATGAATGGATACTTGCTCACTTCCTTTTTGTACTTCAGATTTTGAAAACTTTGATTAATTTCCAAAGCGCCAACACAGAACGGCACATGTGTCTATTTGTCATGACTGTAATGCAAAGGTTCAAAAGAACGCCGGAGTCAATTTCTGCGAGCAGAAATTAGATATAGGGTGTGTTCACACTTGTCATGTTTGGTTCGATTAAAACGAACCCTGATGCGATTGCTCTGGTAGTGCGGTTCGTTTGAGTAAGTGTGAATGCTGCCATCCGAACCCTGGTGCGCACCAAACAAGTGGACCAAGACCGCTAAAAAGATGGATCTCGGTCCGCTTCCAAACGAACTCTGGTGCGGTTCGAATGAAATATGAACGCAACACGGACCAAATATTTCTAAATGAACCAAAAACAGGAAGTAATGACAAGATGCAATGCTATGCGACATGATTTGATGACGCGGAATGAGCGGTGTATCCAAAACAAAATGAGCAAATGTGGAGCAACGAGGAGGTAAAGTGCCTTTTATGAGCTCTTCGGGAGTTTGCAGGTGGTAAAAATAAAATCATAAGTACACGCAGCAATGAGCACACTTTGTCCAGTAGACCGCATTAGTTGTGTTCGACAAAGCGGCGCTGAGCAGACCGATCGGTGAATGGGAACTTTGATGTCATACACAGATCGGTCTGCACAGCGCCACTTTAAGTCAAACACAGCTTTTGTTCGGTCAGTTCCGTCGTGAAATATACGTCATTCAACCCGACCAATCAGGTTGTGAACGTATCACTATGCCTTTTGGTTCGGTATCTTTAGGTTCGCTGTCAAAAATGCCAGTGTGAACGCTAAGCGGACCAGGACCAAATGTATCGTTTTCTTTTTTGATCCAGACCAAACAAACCAAGAGAACTTGTCTCTGCTGCAGAGCGTCAGTCACGCTTTTCAGGAAAGCGAGTGACACAAACACGTAAATATTCGCATGAACCGTACCCCAGACCAGCCTTTTTAGGTGGACTCAGGTACGGTTTGCAGCTGCGCACCCGAGTTCAGAAAATAGCATTCACATTATCCAAACAAACCGAACTCTGACGTCAAAGCACCAAAAGTACTAGTGTGAAAGCTCCCTTAAGTTGATAAATTATTATGAATGTATATAATAATCCAATTCTAATCTAAATTACAATGATAAAAAAATCAATAAATCAAGTTGTAAAATCAAATGTATTTCTTTAATGTTTTTACAACTTATTATTATTATAATAATAAAATAATAAAATGTGTTTTTAATGTTTCCCCCTAAATAACTTTTTGTTTTTAGCATTTATATCAATATTCCCAGTTTATATGACTAAAATGTTGAAAAGCAACAGCTGCCACAAATACAGTTATATACTATACTGATACTATACTATACTGCTACAGCTCAACTTCACAAATGCTGAAACCCACCAGCTTCATCTTTTCAAAAACAACAGGAGCCTCTTTTGTTACTGTCTCACTCTTTTCTTTCTAAAAAAGGAAAGAAAATGTATTTTATTCTTTCACAAAATCAAAGTAAAAGATAAAATTACAATGAGAATTTTTAATTCCAAAATCTCTTACCCTGAAGGACTGGATGTCAATGCATTTATCCATATATTTCTTCTTATCATATTTGTCACGGATAAAAATCTCAGAAGCTCTGTAAGGTGTAGCTTAAGGAAACCTTTAACATGAGGGGAGAATAAGCTTAAACATGCATGCACACACATACTGTATATATAAGCGCTGAAGGATACTGGTCTGTCTCTGGGCGCTGGAAGCACTCTGGTAAAAAGGCCTCATATAGTCGCCGAGCTTTGGCATTCCCCATCTCCTGAACAGACTGAGCACAACACAAACACATCTATATCAATCAGCCATATACATAGATCATACATAAACAGGGCCCATAAAGCTTACCTGTATCTGCTCATGAGTCCACTGGTCCAGGTTTATGGATTTAACTCGTGATATGTGCACGCCAAGATTCCGATGGATTCCCGCACAGCGGATACAAATGAAGATTCCAAGATTCCAGGATGCCCATCTGGGACCTGATGGGCAAAGAAAAAAAAAAGAAGAAGAAATTAGATATGTAATTAGGACTACAGTTTAATCTACTTTTTTTCCACTTTATACAGACATTTAATTAAAAAATATTTCATTACATCTTTAAAAACTTTCATTGTATCAATCATTGTAGAAAAGCAATTAATTTCCCGGAATTCTCTAATTTATATAAAAAAAAAATCAGCATATTAGAATGATTTCTGAAGGATCATCACTGAAGACTGGAGTAATGATGCTGAAAATTCAGTGTTGCCATCACACAATTAAATTACATTTTAAAATGTTAAAATAGAAAATTGTGATAATGTCACAAAATTTGACAAAATTTCATTATGCTTTCAAATTCAACAAAGTCCTCTTCCTTTCATTACAATTCAACTTCCTGTGGGGTGTGGCCAAATAAATTCTAATTCCATTTTGTGAAATGAAAGCGAGCCAGTTCTCAAAATCAGAATTCAGCACAACCAATTTAATGAGTCAGTGAAGGAGAGAAAGGACAGAAAAACACAGACAGAAGGGAGCGAGAGATAGAGGGAGCCTACTGAGGAGTGATATTTACATTCTCCTGCTTGGAATTAGAAGATAAAATAAGAAGCTTCACGCACTGCACTGACTAATCCAGTTTGGGCAGTCATGTGGACACGCTGGCACAATGCTGATAACGCACACCCACCAGCCCCTGCAGCATCTGTAGTCCTTCCCACTGCTCTTAAATCACACGTGCATGAATACACACAGGCGCACAGTCATGATAAAGCCCACACTACCTTCAACAAAGTCATCTGAAACAGAACAATGCCTCAAGGTGCATATATATATACACCTGTTATCACCATTTTCCCCATTTTTTTCTACTTCAAACACATTATGTAATGGTACTCCCCTGAGACATGAGCAAGCTTCAAAGACAATGCCAAAGACTGTCTCTGAGCACAAGTATTGAGCTTTCCTGTTGAAGTAATATCAGTTTTGGCCAATAGGTGGCAGCACCACATTAAGTTATTGTCCTGGCTGTTGTCCTGATGTGATGTCACAGAGGATTGTTGTGGCAACATTTCTGCTTAATTGCTTCGAGTTGTCTGGAACAAGCACACAGCATCCTGGGACGGTCATACCTGCTGTTTATACAGCGCACCTGCTGTGGTTATATTCATCTGAGTGGATCTAATTTCACACAAAATAGACGTTTTGCCTCTAAGCTTCAGTAAGCATCAATATGGCACACCCATGGGCTGTTCGCTGACAGTCTCGTGCGTATTACATACAAAAGTGAGAAACATTTTTAAAAATAACAAGCTCCAATCAGATTGTGAGGCTTGTGTGGAAGAAATAACTAGATTTGAAAAAGTTTGTTTTGCATTAAATCTCTAAAAAATCATCTGTTTTTGTTTGAGAGACGTAGTAGCAAGTAGGAAAGGGAGCTGCAAAATCATTTTAACGATTCCATTTGTTGCAATTCAATGAATGATTCTTTTAGTAGTTTTATTAGAAAAAATACATAGCCTACTTTTGTTCAGCAAGAATGAATTAAATTGATCAAAAGTGAGAGTAAAGCATTAGTAATATTTATTTTTCAAATAAATTATGTTCTTTTGAACTTTCTATTTATCAGAAAATCTTTTCAAAAATGTATCAGTTTCCACAAAAAATGTTAAGCAGCACAACTGTTTTCAACAATAATGTTTCTTTGCACCAAATCAGCATATTTATGAAATCGAAGGATCACGTGACACTGAAGACTGCTGCTGAAAATTAAATGTTGCCATCACAGGAATAAATTACATAAAAAAAAAAAAAAAAAAAAAAATTGTAATTGCACTTTCATTTTTGATCAAATAAATGAAGACTTGATGATCATAAGACAGTTTATATATATATAAAAAAAAATTATATATAAAAATAGAAAAGTTATTTTAAATGATAAAAAAACACAATAATAATATTACAAATATAATATTTTAAATGTTAAACAATATGGTAACATGTCATTGACAAAATATGATGTATATTTTTGTCTACAGTTACAGTAAGTTATAGTAAGCGATATGTGCTTAAATCATTAAAACTCAGAGTCATTTGTTCAGGAATTGGACTACATTGGTCGTGATGTATGTTTCTGATCCATTGAAAAGAACCTTAAAAATAAATAAACGAAATATTCATAAACGTAACTGTATATTTATTTTTTTTAAGCTATATATGTTAAATAAGTACTTTAAATAAATGAACTAACAAAATCACAACTGAACTTCTGGTTGAGCCAAATATTATTTATTGACTAATTGATAGCACTAGTCTATTATTGTTATTATCTGATTATCTGATACTATTCTCAGATTCACTCACCCCTAAACAGCACATAAAACAAATAAACTGTGGCTGGGTGCTTTAGATCAGTCGGTCAGACGGTCTCTTCCTGTCTAAGTGGGCGGAAGTGGACCAGACTGAAAATCAATGGAGAGGTTAGGCGAGACCATCTAACCTTGTTTGTTTAAAAATGCTTTGTACCAAAAAAGCTCAGAAAGCCAAAATCCAATCATGAAATCTGAGCTCTGATATTTACTGTGCTATATGTGTTCATTTGGCCCTTAATGGAGCTTTGGTTTACGTCTGCACTATGCTCATGGTCACACTCACATCTGAAATTTAGCATTGGGTCTATTGTGAGTTGGCCCTGTGCCAGAAGAAAGGGATATTCCCAACAGGACGCATACTGGTTTACAGCAGCTGTATAAAACACAATTTTCATGAGCTCTTGTGTGCTGTGGGCCTCTTTGGATTACCTATTCATCCCCCACCTACAAAGATCCCTCCTCTCTCTCTCTTTCTGTCTCCCACTGAACCCGCCTGCATGGCTAAGGGGTAATCAGCTTGAGTGGTATTACTGGAGGACGTCAGCTCAAGTAAAGGGAGAGAGAGAGAGAGTGTTTTCGTGTGGGATGGAGAACGGACTGAAGAACATGTGTGGCTGTAATAAACAGTCATGTGGAGTCAGGCAGGTTTCAGGGTGAATCACAAGAGAGATGCAGAACAGAACAGAACAGAGAGATTCGCACATGCAGATCACACTTAGAGAGAAGCACCAGTAAGAGCCCAAGAAAGGACACATGCCAAGCCACAAGTTTATTAGTGGTACTTGCTAATCCAAAGATCGCCATGCTTGTACTTACAGTTAGGGATTTGAACCCAGTGGGAAAATTATTCTGCACTGTTATGACACCTTGAACAGGCAGCTTATAGTTGAGATATGTGGTTTCTTTCTACGTGATTAGGCTTTCGATTTTTGACCTGGTAGATGATGAGACAAGGGCAAAACATCCCACTGACTTGCACTAAATGAGAGCTTGACTCCACACAGAACAACTTAGCAAGCAGCTGTGTACCAAAATAAGAAAGGTACATCACTTTAGGGCTAAACAATAAGGATGGTCTGATGGTCCATGACCAGTGTTAGAGAGTTACACATAAATGTGCTTTTACGCTTTGCAAATGAAAACTTTCAGGTGTTCTATTTTATTTTATTATTTTTTAAATTTTTTTATAGAAATGAGAATCACAGCTCAATATTTCTACATTCCCCTACTGACCACCACCAGAACGTTGGATTTTTGTGTTTTATTAAACATTGTTGTCCAGTAGCTGGCTAACACAAACGAGATTTTATCCCCATATATTTTATAAAAATACAATATTATTATTACTAATATTTTTAAGGGGGGGTCAAACACAAGTATAGTTGTACAAATACAATTTTACTTGATTTATAAATACATAAAAAATGTATTGTATATACATGTACACTTTAATATATTTATAAACATTATAATATAATATTTATGGGATAAATATAATGTATTAAAAACATTAATATATATATATATATATATATATATACTATCCTCCGCTAAAGGTGTGGATTCATACCGCCTCACAGGCGGACTGGATAACTGCAACACCGGTGGCTGTGCAGGTGAGAGATTCTGACCTCTGGTTTCACTCGTTTGACTGGTTTGAAGGTCAGCTCGAAGGGACTGAGCAACTTGAACTAATTCTCTGACTTCTGCACGGACATCTCTCAGCTCCCTCAGGTCTGCCTGAAAAGCCTGATGAGTCTGCATTAATTGTGCATGCTCATGACGCAGGTGCTGTAGTTCACTGTCGTGTGCAGAGGAAACGAACCCAGCCGCTTGAGGAGAAGAGAAGGATGGCTGATGGAATTCAGCCTGCTGTGGATGCTGATAAGTTGAGGACATGATTCGAGAGCCCTCAGAACAGACCAGGTAACCACCAGGGGGAGTGGCGTAAGGCTTGAAGGATGGGGGGGGGTCCGATAGACAGGTGCCTCCCAGGGGTGTGAGACATCATACTCAGCGACAGGTCCGCCTCGGGTGTACTGTACTTCATACTGCTGTAGGTAAGCTGGAGGACGAGTATGGCGTTTAGGACGAACACCAGCAATAATCTCCTCATCAGGATCCATCATGTCAGAAGGGAATACTCATCCGGCTCGAAGGACCAATTTGTTATAGAGACTTTGGGACTGTTAGGTTCTGATCAGGTAATGGATGAGTAAACCTCCCTGGGTGCCTGGGTCCCGGCCAATAATGAAGAGACAGGTGATTAGCTTTTGATGGTGTAATAGTAGAGAAAGGGAAGGGCCACAGAGGTACAGAGGTACATGTAGATAGTCTGCAGAATAAGTATAATAGAGAAATGAATAAGCGAAAGATATAGATAAACAATAATAATATTTACGGTTACATAATGAAACCAAAGCATTCATAATTCACATAATTGGCATTTCTCTACTGAACATACAGTTAAATGAAGGGAAACAAGGTATTTCACAGAAAACTACAAGTCATGAATGATCATTTGTCCCTATGAACAAAGTTCCCATAGATGGATAGAATCGGGGCGCATCGGAGTAACATTTGCATAAACAGAACGCTAATCACTCATTTGGTATTGTAGCAGCTTAACAGAACAACATCAAGTCATTAAGACATCGTAACACTGATTTATATCTTGATCAAGAATGAATAATTAGCTGTTAAGTAATATTCCCGATCTGAATACTACAGAACAATCGTTACAGGACAAGTCTGGGCATGTTCATATGGTACTAACGCATATAACACTGTAGCGATCACTGTAAACACAAATATAAATAACATAGGCTTACTTTGTGGTCAGTGACTACCACCTTGATATTAAATCTGCAAAAATCCCCACGAACAAAGTGAAAGTA
>NW_015505468.1:945067-970838 GCF_001515645.1 Sinocyclocheilus grahami | reverse complement strand
CGTTTGGTATTGTAGCAGCTTAACAGAACAACATCAAGTCCTTAAGACATCGTAACACTGATTTATATCTTGATCAAGAATGAATAATTAGCTGTTAAGTAATATTCCCGATCTGAATACTACAGAACAATCGTTACAGGACAAGTCTGGGCATGTTCATATGGTACTAACGCATATAACACTGTAGCGATCACTGTAAACACAAATATAAATAACATAGGCTTACTTTGTGGTCAGTGACTACCACCTTGATATTAAATCTGCAAAAATCCCCACGAACAAAGTGAAAGTATCATCCTTGCAGCTGACGGCTCGAACAGATCACTCAAACACAGCAAACAGCGGCAGCTCATCAAACTACACTGCCCTCTACCGAAGTACTATGATGACTCCAGTTTCATAATAAAGGTCCCTCTTCCAGGAGCCTTTAATACATATATATTCAGCATTTTATTTACATATTTATTAATTTTATACATATTTACGCACTACTGTTCAAAAGTTTGGGTTCACCAAGATATTTTTACTGTTTAAAGTCTCTATGCTCATCAAGGCTGTGTTTATTTGATCAAAATTCGGAGTGATAATGTAAAATATTGTTACAAAATTACAAATAATTGTTTCTATTATATTTATTTACAGATGTAATTTATTCCTGTGAAAGAAAAGCTGGATTTTCACAGCCGTTACTCCAGTCTTCAGTTTCACAAGATCCTTCAGAAATCATTTTAATATGCTGATTTGCTGCTTAAGAAATATTTAGTATTTAGAAATATTTAGTATTATCACGATTCCATGAAAATAGTAAGTATTCCTAGACAAATACAAAGCTCAAAAGAACAGCATTTATTTGAAATATAACATTTAGTAACAATATAAAAGTCTTTCACTTCTGATAATTTTTTTAAGTACTGTCGCCAAACTTTAGAAGATAGAATGGTATACAGTGGGGTTGGGCCGATATCGCCGATGGCTGACAGACATCATGATGTTGAGCCTGATACAAGAAGCATGAGAGCTCTCCTGAATCAAACAACAAGAAAGAAGACCAACAGGACCACTCAGAAGAGAAACATGGACCTGCTGTGAGAGGATGTGTACCGGACAAACATGGGGCCTTACACACACAAACACAGATAGTGAACACACTCTCTTTAATAAATAGAAACTAAAAAGAGCAACATGTGCTTGGTTAATACAGATCTGCATGCAAATTCCCTGCTCATTAGGATCCAAATGGATGGACAAACCTGTTCAGGATGCATCAAGCCACATGGATCGACACGTCACATGTCTCAAAACAAGAATCTGAGAAGCTCTAAATGGGTCTGTACTGAGAAAAGCATTATGGGGGAATCACAGACCTGGCTGTGAACTAAAAGCCCAGTTTTTCCAAATGGGTTGAGGGATTCTTGCCTGGCTGCCAGTTTTTCTGGGAACTACAGGGCTTCTCCTATCGCAAAATAACAAGAGGACATAAACTGACTCTGGCACCCTCAGAGCAGATAGACTTCTTGTTTGATTCAGGATGAAAATTCATAAAGACAGGGTTGTTCTTTATTATGTAGGCATGAACTCTGCCGTCACGCCATTGGCACATGTCTGAGAGCAGCATTAGGACTGCAGTCTGACTCTCACGCTAATCTCCAAAACCGACAATACCTTGAGAACGGAGACAAAGTCTCTTATTAACGAAGGATGTCTACAACGCCTTGTTACAGCCTTACAGTAAATATACACCATTACTAACACCAACCTTTAAATCAAGTCTTAATTCACACAGCTATTTTGTAAGTGTGCCAAAGCAGTACCCACACAGGTCAGATGCTGGGAATGTGCAGACTACAGGCACTAAAGTTCAAATTTCCAGACATGACAATAGCCTGCATTCTGCTTAAATTAGGGCTGCCAAAGGCAATGTTAGGGTGACCATTAGGGGTGGAACGGTTCAACTTACTCACGGTTCAGTTTGTATCACGGTTTTAGAGTCACGGTTTTGGTATGTGCTATGTTTAGGGAAATATATACTATACTGTCAAATAAAAATAAAGAAAATAAGAATAATCAATCCAACTACAAGAAGCAGCACAAATAAATGCAATAGAGTAAAGATACAAATAAAATAAACAGTGATTTTTCTGTTGTTTTTTTTAGGTAGGTCTAACATTAGTTTTTAGGTACAGAAATTGAATAAAGTAATGAAATGTAAAACAGCATTGCATATTTGACTGTATAAATTAAAGATGAATCTTTATTAAAGTTACAAAAGCTATTCAATCAAGAGCAGTGAGTGAATTAGTTGTTGTTGCTGTTTGATTAATATTAAGAAAGTGCTGTCACTTTAAGAGAATGCACTGATACAGTACGTTCAGCCGGCTATGTCTGCTATAGGATACTTACCAAGACGGGCATTTTAACATAATTTTTGTGTGAATTTGTCCTTTTAAAAACAATACTTCAGAGAGAGCTTAATGTTTGCGCGTGTTCTGAGGCGCGGGTTTGCGCGCTTCGGATGAGCTCACGCACAAATCTTCTCACTGCGAGCTCGCATCCTCTGGCTCTTAAATGTTTAAACTGGCAAAGCTTAAATGAGTTTAGCTTAAACACAGATATCAACGTGTGCTGTTCAGGTCTCACCTGTGCACCCGGGTGATGACGGAATAAATGACTGCTCATATTCCAGCATACGACATTCGCATTGAACAAGAGTGAATGGTTTTTCCACGGTTTTTTGTCCCCGAACCCACCCCTAGTGACCATACGTCCTCTTTTTCCTGGACACGTCCTGACTAGGATTTTTATATTGCCTAAAATGTCCAGGTAATGTTCGAAAAGTATTTTGACCAATAACATGCAGGCATTGTACATAATTGACCAATCGTGGACGCAAGAAGGTGGGATCTACAGAGAACCGTTAAAGCGATGTGTACATGGGTACATATTAGCGGTGCATTCCAAACGGGATATATCACCCTCCGAAGGGCACTTCAGAGTGAAAACAATCATGGCCACCATATTGAAGGTTCGTTGCAAACCGAAGTGCGGAATGAAGTATTTCGAAGGGTACAACTGATGGACAATTCAGGCCCCCATGATCCTTTGCACAAGGTAGTTGTTTGACGTCATAGAGTTGGACTTCGCCTATAAATGTATGTATAGTATTTTTCTATATACTATAATATATATATATATATATATATATATATATTTATATATATATATATATATATATATATATATATACACACAAGTTAGATTTGGTACATTATTATGGTCAAAACGACATTGATTGTACTTCAACAAAAATACTTTTAAAGCTACCTTTATCAGTCCATTCAAATGTTTCAAATACATAGACAGTATATACATTACAAATACATATTACATTACATATACAAATATACATTATATTTAACGTAAAAGACGATTGGGGGTCAACCAGCATACAAAATGTGCGACAAAGGTGCCTCCTTGATCGTCTCGTAAAGATGAAGCAGAAGTGCATTCCAAAAAAATATATATATATATATTTTTTTACCCCTACACTCTACATCCCAAGTTCTCACTCCGGAGGGTAAACCCTTTGAAGTGATTAGGGCATAGGAATGAGCTCTTCCGAATGGAACGCAGGGTAGGTGTGTTCGACTTGAAGTGCTGCGCAGACCGATCGGTGAATGACATCAAAGTATCGTGAGAGCTACAGAGAGCAGACGGCTCCTTATACTTTCAAATCGCTCTCTTGGTACTTTGATATCACACACTGAACTGCTTCAAGTCTAACACTGGATATTTTAGGCAATACAGAAATCCTGGCCAGGACGTATCCAGAAGAATGCCATATGGTCCCCCTAGGCAATGTGTTATCTTGTCAAATTAATGGTAAATGTAAACTGCATAAATCATGGTGTTTTTATAACTGATTTCCCGAACACTCTCTGAAAAAAAAAAACAGCTTGATGCAGATTCTAAAGATGAAGTCTCGCTTTAGATCATTTGTCCATATTTTCTAGTTTATTTTACCTCTTCGACTATGTTCCTGATTTGTAGAGTTCACTTACAAAATGCTTACAGTGAAGCGCATCATGTAGTAACCATGTGAATAAAAGCCTTTCATTCATTCCTTAGTTGTGCATAAGCTACCAGAAATAAGTACTGTGTAACACAAACAATGTTACAATTGGAGAGTGATGCTTCCAGCACATGACACAGCTCAGACAGAATCTACATCTGATCATACAGCCTATTAAAAATGATCAGAGGGGCGCGCAAGATGGCGGCTTGGAAGCGGTAGTGTTTTTTAGAGGCTCATGTGCCACACTTGTTTTCCCTCCCTAACTCGTAATTAAGGAACGCAAGCCATTGATTTCGGTTACAAATCTTGTGTAGCATGTCACTAGAGACTTTTTGGTCGCAATCTTTGCCAAAGATGCCAAGACCTGCTAAGAAAACTGGAAAAAAGGATCCGACCGCGGACACAGCGGCCGAGGAGCCCGAGCATAGCTCGAGTGATAGCCCGAGCATAGCATCTTCGGAGGATGCGCAAGCTCGCGTATGCACCCTCGAAAAACAAGTTGCTGTGCTAAATGAACACATCGATGATCTGGAAAACAGAGGCCGGCGTAAAAACATTCGAATTCTAGGCCTTCATGAAGAGGTGGAGGGTACTGATGCTGTTGTCTTTCTCCAGACGTGGATCCCCAAATTTCTAAACTTGCATGCTAAGGGCGGTCACATTAAGATTGAGAGGGCGCATCGTATGTTGGCTCCAAAACCGGGTGCTAAGGACAGACCGCGGCCGCTAATCGTTCGGTTCCATAACTATGGCGACAAGCAGAGGGTTCTCGATGCCAGCAGGAGACTGTCGAGGGATGGAGATTTGCGGTACGATGACAACAAGGTGTCATTTTACCAGGATTTCTCCGCCTCAATGATACGGAGGCATAAAGAATTCAACGCAGTTAAACAGCGACTTCGAGAGATGGGCGCCCGCTACGCGATGCTGTATCCGGCCAAGCTACGGGTGACTATTGGAAGCACTTTTAAATTCTTCAAGATGGTGGCTGCAGTTTCACAGTATTTGGACAAGAATGGATCGAGCTCCAATACCTGATCTTCTTGCTGCCGTATGATAGGCAGATGCTGAACTAAATTGCTTTCACGTTCTGTATGCCTGTACTCTTATATGTAGCTATAAGAATCAAGGCTTGAGTACTTTATTATTATTATTACTGTTCCTTTATAATGAGTGATGAGTTTTATAACTTTCGTTTGTATTCCGGGTGGGTGGTTCTTAAGAGACTTATCAGAGGTATCTATTTCTTCTGAGCACTGGAGGTACAGTGAGAGATTGGACTTCGAGGCAGTGTGTGTATGTTATTGTTTTGTATTGTGTTGGAAGTTAATAAAAAAAAATGATCAGAAACTTCAAAGAAAGGTCTTTGTAAATACATTCAACTGGTATCCTTGTATGCTTTCGTTTATTAGACACCATTACAACCATTTTCTCATTCACAGACATCTAGTGTGTCTATTTCATGAATTCAGAGCTATGAGAACAGAGAACAGTAGAAAACAGAAGTTTTTGCAAAACTCCAAAAACGTACCTCCTCAATTCACTGCAGTTTCCAGCTGAAATGACCACTAGTGGCAGTAAAACATTAACCAATTTTATTTGTTTTCATACAGATTATCCATTAATAAATACAGTTTCATGCGGTTTATTGCACAATAGTATGTTAAACACTTTTACCAAAGTGCATGATTTGTAATAATACATTTTGAAATTTCACATTTGCATTACATAACCAGCTCCATTTGATTGGCTTTTCTGATTAAGTAAAATTGCTCTGTAGTTCACTTGGTACTCAAAACACAAGCCATGTCAAAAGAGCTCAAACACTTATAGAAGCGAGCTGAAATGGCATTGTTGCTTAAGCAAATACGTATTTTATCTCAAGTTTGCTTTTGTTAAAGGGGTCATATGATGTTGCTAAAAATAACATTATTTTGTGTATTTGGTGTAATGAAATGTGTTCATGCGGTTTAAAGTAAAAAAAAAAAAACACATTATTTTCCACATAATGTACATTATTGTTTCTCCTCTATGCCCCGCCTTTTTGAAACGCGTCGATTTTTACAAAGCTCATCGTTCTGAAAAAGCAAGGTATACCTCAAGCGTGAGACGGAAATGTTACGCCCCTCACATACTGTTGACGCTGTGTCCCGGCCGGAGCGACGAGAAAAAAAACATTAAAACCCATTACAAACGAGGCATTTGTTGCATCCAGTGGGGACATAATTACTGATTATAATGACTTATACTGTCTTTTTACGCGTTGCATTGCATCGCGCCGCGTAAACATAAAACTCTGTCTGCATTTGTGATCAGAGAAATGACAAACAACAAGTGCTACTCGCTACTCAACTCGCGTTTGAATCATCAGTGGCAAATCTTTTAAATGAAAACGTACTTACGTGAGTCAGAACTGCCGGCATTTTAGTCTAACGTTACTCTCCCAGGATCAGTAAACAGTCCTCCATAACATGTGCTGCACACATCTGGATATTTGGGTTAAACTGTTCTGGAACAGTGTTGTAAATACAACTTAACCACTGATTTGTAGTCGTGTCCTCTTTTGGAAGACCAAACAAAGTAGTTTCGCTTTCACAACGAAAAACACAGCGGCCTAGCGTGAGGGGAAGCCCTGGCTTAGCGTGCGCTGAGGCCGGGATAGAGTGAGCTGAGGCCGGGCTAGCGTGAGTGGAAGCCCCGGCTTATCGTGAGCTGAGGCGGTGGGGTCGAGAACGGCGCGCCCGGTGGATCCAACGAATGAGCGGCAACCACATGTGACGGACAAAGCAAATGATTCCACTTCATCCACAGTGAAAGTTGATGTATTCCCTCAGCGACCAGCACAGAGCAGCTCTAGGCATGACGAAGCGGATATCGTCCTCTTTTGGAAGACCAAACAAAGTAGTTTCGCTTTCACAATGAAACACACAGCTCTTCACGACATGGCTGCAGCGTCAACAAAACTACAGTGAGACTAAAAGTTACGCCTTTTTTCTTTGCGTGAACATTTGGGCGGTGTTATGCAAATCTTCCCACATAGTGAGGTAGATATGTGGGGGCGTGTTAGAACGAGCCGTTTTAGGTAGGTGTGGCTGACTCTGAACTTTTATAAATAATATCTCTTTGGATTTGAGACTTTAGTCTTTGCAACTTTACAGATCTTCTTTATGCACCAAGAGCTTGTAACACTCCAAAGAGAAAAGGAAAAATTGAAATCGCATCATATGACCCCTTTAACACTATTGGTTACATTTAGGGTAAGTTTCAATGTAGGTGCTGTGTCATTTTTAAACGCGAAAGAGCATTAACCCGGCATTTTACTTTGAAAGTGTCGCGAAAATGCTCAAGCAGCAACATAATATCATTTTGTAGAAATGTTGCCACAAGAACATTTTTTTTTTTACAATGAGCTTGGGTTGGAACAGAAGTACATTGGCTCCTCAGTGAGAGACTGAGAGGGTCTATAAGGGACAGTCATGGTGTCCTCCAGCATCAGATCCTCAATCCACTCTAGCCTCCACAGCGATATCTCCATGACAACCGCAGAACAAGAGAATGCAAATGAGCCTAATACCAAGGTGTTCTGGGAGAATAGGTCACACGTACAACCACTTCCATTCTCTGATTTCCATTTCATTCAGCTGTTTAAACACAGAATAAAGGAACTCAAAGGATCACATACAATGAGAAACAGGTAAGTGTGAGTGTTGACAAAGATAAGAAATAGTCCTTTAATGGGAATATGGGATATACACGCAGTTCCTGCTGTTCCTGCAGCACAATGAATCGATCGTTAAAAGACAGCATCAGTTGAACTCCAGAGATTATTACAGCTACTTGTATTACTCCCATGACTGCAGCTCAACTTTAAATTATAGACTGAAAGTGAGCTTTGCAGCCAAAACAGGAAAAAAAAAACAGTCAGTTACCATCACGCAAAGTTGCTAATGTGACAAGCCATCAAAGGAAGCCATCAAAGGAAAAACTAAAAAACTCACTCTAGATTAGTTACAGTTACTGTAGCTTCCTACCACAACAGCACAATATCTGGGCCTATTTCTGAGTGTGCTTACAATCATTTACCATGGGAAATTTTTTTTTTTATTTGAATGACCATTGAGAAATATTCATGGTCAGTAAAGGTTCTCAATTTATCTATTATTGGCAGGTGTGGCATAAAAGTTGTGTGCCCTGCATTCAAAACACATGGCAGGGCAGTACCAATACACAATACAATACTCACATGACACTCTTTAACAATAAGAACACTCCCTTTTATGTACAAACAGCTAGAAAGCAAACAATCTTGCATGCTAGTGGAAACTGTGTAGCCTGTAAAGAGAGACACAGTATTATTACCACACCTAAACTCTTCAGCACAAGTTGCTAATTAGATCTTTGAACCACCTGCCCTATTCATATGTGTGAAGACATAGTATCACTAGAGCAAAGTGCTATATAGAGAAGCAGTAATGAGTTCAAAAAGCACAACATGTCAAAGCAAAATGCCAGTTAACCATTAAACAATTTCTGCCACAGTTTAAAGGGATAGTTCACCCAAAAATGAAAATTCTGTCATTAATTACTCATGTAGTACCTCATGTCGTTCTAAACCCGTTAAGACCTCCATTCATCTTCGGAACACAAATTAAGATATTTTTATGCATTCTGAGAGCTCTCTGACCCTCCCATAGACAGCAAGGGTCCTTATACGATCAAGGTCCAGAAACGTAGCAAGGACATCGGTAAAATAATCCATGTGACATCAGGGGTTCAACCATAATTTTACGAAGCAACAAGAATACTTTTTGTGTGCAAAAGAAAAAAAATAACGACTTTATTAAACAATTTGTCTCCTCCGTGTCACCCTGGTGCCATTTTGGAGAGTATCCACTGAACGCAAACAGCGCATGTTGTTCTGTGTCAGCCGCACCACACGGATACGTTGTTTTACATTCAAATCAAAGCACAAACAACGTAGAAAACATATCTGCGTGGCGCAGCTGACACAGAACAGCATACGCTGTTTACGTCCAGCGGATATTCTCCAAAATGGCACCAGGGTGACACGGAGGAGACACATTGTTGAATAAAGTCGTTATTTTTTTTCTTTTGCGCACAAAAAGTATTCTCGTAGCTTCATAAAATTACGGTTGAACCCCTGATGTCACACGGATTATTTTACCGATCTCCTTGCTACGTTTCTGGACGTTGATCGTGTAAGGACCCTTGCTGTCTATGGGAGGGTCAGAGAGCTGTCAGAATGCACCAAAAATATCTTAATTTGTGTTCCGAAGATGAACGGCGGTCTTACGAGTTTGGAATGACATGAGGGTGAGTAATTAATGACAGCATTTTCATTTTTGGGTGAACTATCCCTTTAAGCACACAATTCAGTTTGTTTTTTTCCATGTGAGCAAAGTCCACATTTGTACATGTAGCCTATGTGAAAAGACTCGTCACACCTGTTAGCCTTGCTTGACCACTGCAAGCTAAGGTTTACAATACTGGCTTAATTTTGACATGGCGTTATAACTGAATTTCACTGCTTGTAGGATTGTTTCCCTTTTTTCAAAGCGAGGAAATGGTGTGGCTATACTACACTTGCTTCTTCCCTCCCAGGGCAACAACATTTACACATACAGTGGGTACGGAAAGTATTCAGACCCCCTTAAATTTTTCACTCTTTGTTATATTGCAGCCATTTGCTAAAATCATTTAAGTTAATTTTTTCCCTCATTAATGTACACACAGCACCCCATATTGACAGAAAAACACAGAATTGTTGACATTTTTGCAGATTTATTAAACTTTAGAGTGTATGAAAAAGGGAACAAACATTTGTTACACAACCAAGTGACACATTCAAAAAGCAAGTCGTGGAGCATTCAAATAGGACAGAGAGTGCAACTGGAATAAGGTTGAGAGAGGACATGAGAAGTTTTGGGTGTCCTCAAGCTCAGTACAGGGCAGTACAAGACAGGGCGGGCTGGGAACAGATTACATCTGACCAATAGCAGCTGGTCTCTATCAGAAGGGCAGAACTGTGTCCCTTAAGGGCTGGAGGTCAAATAGGGAAGTCTGCCGACATAAAGTGTTTGACAAGCAGAATCACAGAAACAACATAGTTTGGCCAGCGCAACTGTGATTTGTGCAATATTGTGCAACACAAATTAATGTGAAATTTAACCACAACCGCAGTATCTTCAATGCAATCTCAAACTGAAAACAGAATGTTATTTGAACTCTTTATTCCACGGCCAAATCAATACAGTGGTTATTTAGAAAAAACAAACAAACAAATAAATACTGTCTATAAACATTAAGAACTGACAATACCAAAAATAATAATAATAAATAAAACATTTTTGCTGATGCAAGAATAGTTGCAAAAACGGCTGTACTGCATATGATAGATCTGCTTTGCTGTTTTTGTGCATGGGAAAAACAACAGGATGTTTTCTGTTGTCTCTAAGTATACATAGGGTTTAAATAAAGGATAATAACTATATTTTGTGTGTGAGTGCACAAATATTACATGTGTGCGCAGATAAATCACATCAGACAAATGGCGATTCATTAACGTGAATCGGTTCTTTCAAACAGTTATTTTCAAATAACTAGTATGAACACGATCCAGTAATTATTTTAATGTTTGGACTTGAGCATGTCATCCCTCATCACGTGGGCCTTATTATGCTATATAAACATATTAGGCCATAAAGACATCTTCCTGGTTATAATTTTTGATTAAGCTTTGTTAATAAGGGTGTTTATAGTCCCAATTCAGTGTGTAGCAGCCAGTCAGCTTATAAAAACAAAGTCATTAGAACTTAAATATAATTGGCATTTACGCTAGACAATATTAAATCTCTAGGGTGGCAAGAAAAGTTTTTACTCACGTTTACTGTAAATCTGTCACTCTCATTACGAGTTTGACATGAGACTATTCTTAGTCCAGTGAGTAGCCTACAGTGAGCGAGTTGCTTGGTCAAGAACCACTGGGACTGATTCACACCGATTCGTGAACCAACCATTCGAGGATGTTTCATAAAGCTTAAGCAGATCATAGAAAAACCACCGGCAGCAATTGTCCCTACAATATACTAGTTTACGATGCTTTTAGAAAACGCGCAACCCAGACCGGTTCAACTGATTCATCAAAAAAGATGTTCACGAATCGGACATCAACACAGCATCCAAACTGATGTAAAAAAACACAGGGCCTAATCCAAACCTCTCATACACAATGCTTAACTACATAAACTCAATTCCTAACAATGTCTTTTTTATTTGCTCAATGCAAAGATATTATGAAATATGAATCTTACCTTTGGCGTGACAATCAGCGCAAAACTTGTTTTCCTCTAACGCCAGAAGAGATGTGAGAACAGCCTGATAGCGGTCAATGTCTTTGACTGATTTACCCGACATCTTTAGAAATCAGTCTCTCGCTGATCTACCTGCTCCGTAAATAACTAGTCCAACGCCGCTGAGAAGATGTTCAGATGTTTTTGCGTTAGTGAAACACACCGGGAAGCGGATTGCTGATTGTCACAAACCCGACTGCCGCTGCAGATGAAGAGAAAAAACACTACTGTACTGCTGGCTTCCGCTAATCTTACCAGGAAGAGGAAAAAGCATTTAACCACGGCTCATATAAAAACAACACATATTCCTCGCTGTACATTCGCTGGTCATTGACACCGAACTTTCCACCCGCAGTATCAGAAACACATCAAGCACCTTCAAGCATTACACTTCAGTATTACTCTTCTCAGCTGCGCTTATAGTCCCCGCACTGCCTCTGTTGCGCCTGCTTCTGGACTTCAGACAGGTGCTGTTTAAAACATTCTGTGTCTAAAAGACCGCACAACTAATCCAGCATCAGATAGACAATTGCGGTCGTGATGTTCGCTGTTCAATCATGCGAATTACAACCCTTTTGTGTAATTTGATTTCTAGAATTTGGGAAATTGCGCCACCCTGCGGGGGAAAACGACACTGCGGGCATTCATGTTCGAGCTGTCACGCAGGAAAGACATTTTAACCCTTTAACTGTCACCTGTCCCCTCTGTGGGACGCCTAAGTTTACTTCACTATATTACAATTAAATCCTAATCTAATCATGACAAACTATATATCGTTGGAAAGGTCTAAGACTCCTAAATATTTTTTTACAAAAACATTGGTAAAATATATTTGTAGGAAAAGTAATAGATGACTTTATGACAAGAGTGCACCTCAAAAATCTACATCATAACAGGAGTTCTGACCTTCTTCGTTGCCTTTTTCTCTATCACACTTTAGAAATCATCAGAAATTATATATCAATTGAAAACTTTAAATCTCAAAATTCATCCTTTGAAACCCATTTAAAATCAAACATTGCATTACCATGAAAATGGTACATCAATATCATGTTACAAAATGTTTTTGTTCATGAATTATACAAATTTAAGTTTGGATCGTGCACTTTCACGTCTATGTTCAAAAATGTGAGTGACAGTTAAAGGGTTAATTAATGATCCTTTCTTAGTAGCTAAAGGTTTTGAGTCAAATGTGCAATTACACAAAGATATGTTTCCCTATTCAGTGGTTTTGTATCGTTTTCACACTTAGTGTTACACACTTAACACTTAGTTGGAAAAAAATATTGAATTTTGTGCTTCTTATATCAACAGTTTTGTTATAGGCCTAGCTGCCAGTGAGGCGAGATTGAACTATTGAATGAACATTTTAACTAAAAGGTTCGAAGCTTTTGTATTTAAAGTGCATTCATTACAATGATTGTGTACAATGATTTTTTTTTAGTGTTTACATTTGGTTTAAAAGCCCGAAATAATATATTATTCAGTGGCAGATCTCACTGACACAGCTCATTCCATATCAGTGTTGTTATCATTAACAAAAACTACAGCTAAACACTATTGAAACATTTGTGTTAATTGAAATAAAACTCAAATCAAATCAATAGAAATATAAGATTAAACAAAGCAAACTGAATGAAGATAGGAAATGCTCCTGTGGTGACTAAATTAAATAAGATGTTTAATTTGAAGTTACTGAAAAACTAAAACTGAAATAAAAATTCATGAAAACTAGAAATGTTTCAAACAAACCAAAACTAATAAAATGACCAAAACAAACAACACAATTACTACTATTTAAATTAACATTAAAACGAAAATTGAAAATATAAAAAAAATGTAATGTGTTTGACCTGTAATATAAACGTAGGCCTACAGTGTTTTATTTTATTTATTTATTTTTATATATCCGCCCTGAGAAATATTCACTATAATAAAAAAGTGTGACATCTTGCCTATAATGTTTACAATAAACAAAATTACGTTGATTGTAGACATTTGTCATTAGACTTTGTGGACCACTGCTAGTATGCCAGTGGGGAATTAACTTCACACATACATTAAAAATCACCTTGCGTTCAAATCACCTGCTAGTTAAATGTTGTAACAAAAATGCCTAAGATAAGTTTCTGGTGTTGTACTTTTTAGTACTACATGTCCAAACCTCCTAATATCTGAGTATCTGTTTATTTAGCCTCAAAAACAAACAATCCAGTGTCCAGAAGCTGCGTACATATTCAACAATCTATTGAGGTATTCAGAAAAGGGGGCGTGAGAAACATACAAATGCAGCTGTGTCCAGTTAGCTTTCTAGAGCTCTGCTGGATGCATGGACAATCAGCAGAAGTCTCCGCCTCCCACTCGTGTGATGGCTTCTCAGGTCTATCCGGTCCTCAGTGCGTTGGGCTCTCTGAGCTCCCTGAGTTCTCAGGGGCTGGCTGTAGGGCTGGGTTACACCTCTCTTATTCCTCTCCTCAGGTCCCTGCCACTGTGTTTTTCTTCCCTGTCCTGGGCAGCACACACACTCACATACACACACCTTTCTTTTCCCTGGATCCACCATCCTGGGCTGAGAAGCCAGGAGAGAGGGTGGCAAGATTTGGAGGAACCGCTGGGACGATTGGTTTTTGAATAGCGATTCTTCACCATGGCTAGATTCTTCATCATCTTCAGAAGCTTGGTCCTGTTGCAGGCACTCTGCTTGGCCTTATCGCAAGTGGTGAGTTTGGCTGCGGTTATCTACTTTTTCTTGGTGCTGGATGATCTTGAGGATGAGATCATGCATCTTGGAGAACATTTTATGGATTGCGATGTAATTCACTGTGGATTGGACTGGATTGTCAGTCAAAATGCCAATGGATAAAGTTAATTTAGATGAAATTCATGCAATTAGTTTACTAAGTTTGGTTAGATTACATGTATATTGGAGACTTTTGATACTCAAAGTTGCAAGACTTTTGAGTTTTTTGAACTTCTGAAAGTTTATCCAAGTGGATTATATTGCTTTCTACAGCTTGCAGATACAAGAGGCCTGGTATTTAACAATAGACTATTTTCAGTCAGTGTTATCTTTTGATTCTGAAAGCTTAAACTATTCAGTTCAGTAAATGAAATGAATAAATGGAAAGCTGCTGAATAAAATATGAAGCTGAAAGTGAGCATGAGACAAATGAACAGAGAGAAGAGAAGGTAGAACGGAGAGAGTACAAAGAGGCCATTGAAAATGCACTGCTGCCAGAAGCTGCTATTCAAACAGACAGAACCTGAAACTGCTCTCAGCAGAATAACACATACTTGTCACATTTAGAAGGACCACCTCAGTCCAATGCTTGCATGCAGCTCATATGCATAAAATGCAATGGATTAAATGAATGTGCATTCATTTTGAGTCAACCACCTTGACAAGTAATGCATTGAAAAATAGATGTATATTTGATGCTGGATGGGGGAGGGTCTGTTTAGCCCCCCCGGATACCCTGATTGCACAGCCTCTGCCTTTAATTTATTTTTCATCATAAACCTCGTTCTGTCTATCAAATTTAAATATGTAAACATGTCTGAGGCAGTGTTGTTATTGTTAACTAAAACTTTAGTACACGTCATTTTTTTAAGTAATTGAAATAAAGCTGAAATTAAATAAAACATTCACTTAAAAAAAACTTAAAGGAAAATAAGAAATGTGGCCTACAGGCAGTTGAAATAAGCTAAAGTATTAAAATGACTAAAACTGAAATAAAATAAAATTAAAGCTAAATATCACTTTTTTTTAAATCACATAAACAAAAGCATGTAAGAAAATTACTAAAACTTAAATTAAATATAATATAAAAATTAAAAAGCTCATTCAAAGTCTTAATAAATACTATAAAAATCTATAAATAATAGTAAAATAATACTGGTCTGAGGTCACAAGGAGCATTACCAAACAATATTTGTGCTTGTTTTTATTATCCAAAATTAGATTTGCATGCTAGAGTGATTCACCTAATTTTGTGAATTGCTAGCAATGCAGCTATTTGCCAGTGATTATTGTCAACAATATGAATATTAATTAATTCTGAATGAAAATATAACAGTTTATAATAAATTGCATACATTTGGCTGTTTTTATGTGTTTCATTTTAGACCGGTCCACCCGGACCGCAGGGCCCCCTTGGTCCCGCTGGTCCCGCTGGAACTCCCGGCGCTGACGGCATTGATGTGAGTATTGGAGCTGCCTGGCTGCACCACAGGTCGAGCTGGTACAAAGCCAGTCATTGTGAACCTTCATGAGCCCTGTATTCATCTTCACTACCAAAATCTTGCCAACAGAGGGCGTAAGAAATAAAAATCATCACACAAAAAGGTTCTGTTAGAGGTTGCCTCTTTCCCATGCTGAGAGAGAGCTACTAGATGTTGGTTATTTGATAGAGTTGTGGCCCAGGCTGGATTCAGTATAAAGACACTCAGCAGGATAAACAGGCCAGACTGATCCATTGCATAGCAAAAACAGAAACAGGATCCCCCATGTTCCTCCATAAGCTCTATTATTTCAGGATATTTAGATTTTATAGTCATAAATGGTGATAAATGCATACAGAAATATAGATATATTCATTAACATATTCTTATAGTAGTTATTGAATATAGAATTCTGACACCAAACGCAAAATACTGTAAATCCGACCTTATGAAGGGGTCAGGGTGGAGAAGAAGCTTGTTTGTTGGTGGAGTTATACATATCGTTTATTTTCATTTTATTTTTAGATATTTCTTTGACATTTTAATAGCATATTAAAAGCAACCATTTTTTTGTTGTGTGTGTGCGTGTGTGTGTGTGTGTGCGTGCGTGTGTGTGTGTGTGAGTGTGTGCATGTGAGTGTGTTGTTAGTGATTTGTCCCCATACACTTTATATTGGTTGTCTTTGCTCATGTTTTTTTCGTAATTTACAGGGAGAAAAGGGCCCTCCTGGACCACCTGGACCACCAGTAAGTAGTAACAGCAGTTGATATTGATATACTGTATTTACACTACCATTCAAAATGTTGTATCAAAATCATACTCAAATAACGGAGAGTGTTTGTCATGTGTCACCACTTTACAGGGTCAAAAGGGAGATCCAGGTGAGCCTGGTCCTGATGGATCTCCAGGGGAGGATGGTATTGATGTGAGTGACACCTACAATTAAGGAATTACAATTATGGACTTTCATGAGGTTATTGATCAGTCATAATTTAGTTGGGGGGGGGGGCCATTTGGAGATGAATAATAATGTATATTTCAGTATCCTGTCAAGTTCTCATTTAATAAAAAAAGCTAAATCTCATTTTCAGTCATTACATTTGTTTGTACAATGGCATTTTAAATCATGTTCTGGTGAAGGTTATTCACACCTCCACTCTGAAGTGTTGGCGTGAGACTGGGAAAGGAGATGTTAGTCCTAATTAGCAAGACTTTCTCAGTCACATGCTAGGAAGCAAACATTCCTAATTGGATTTTCTGCTTAATCTGTTCTAGAATGTCAAACCCTGTTTCTCTCTCTCTCTCTCTCTCTCTCTCTAGATTTGCATGCTAGAGTGATTCACCTAATTTTGTGAATTGCTAGCAATGCAGCTATTTGCCAGTGATTATTGTCAACAATATGAATATTAATTAATTCTGAATGAAAATATAACAGTTTATAATAAATTGCATACATTTGGCTGTTTTTATGTGTTTCATTTTAGACCGGTCCACCCGGACCGCAGGGCCCCCTTGGTCCCGCTGGTCCCGCTGGAACTCCCGGCGCTGACGGCATTGATGTGAGTATTGGAGCTGCCTGGCTGCACCACAGGTCGAGCTGGTACAAAGCCAGTCATTGTGAACCTTCATGAGCCCTGTATTCATCTTCACTACCAAAATCTTGCCAACAGAGGGCGTAAGAAATAAAAATCATCACACAAAAAGGTTCTGTTAGAGGTTGCCTCTTTCCCATGCTGAGAGAGAGCTACTAGATGTTGGTTATTTGATAGAGTTGTGGCCCAGGCTGGATTCAGTATAAAGACACTCAGCAGGATAAACAGGCCAGACTGATCCATTGCATAGCAAAAACAGAAACAGGATCCCCCATGTTCCTCCATAAGCTCTATTATTTCAGGATATTTAGATTTTATAGTCATAAATGGTGATAAATGCATACAGAAATATAGATATATTCATTAACATATTCTTATAGTAGTTATTGAATATAGAATTCTGACACCAAACGCAAAATACTGTAAATCCGACCTTATGAAGGGGTCAGGGTGGAGAAGAAGCTTGTTTGTTGGTGGAGTTATACATATCGTTTATTTTCATTTTATTTTTAGATATTTCTTTGACATTTTAATAGCATATTAAAAGCAACCATTTTTTGTTGTGTGTGTGCGTGTGTGTGTGTGTGTGTGCGCGCGTGTGTGTGTGTGTGAGTGTGTGCATGTGAGTGTGTTGTTAGTGATTTGTCCCCATACACTTTATATTGGTTGTCTTTGCTCATGTTTTTTTCGTAATTTACAGGGAGAAAAGGGCCCTCCTGGACCACCTGGACCACCAGTAAGTAGTAACAGCAGTTGATATTGATATACTGTATTTACACTACCATTCAAAATGTTGTATCAAAATCATACTCAAATAACGGAGAGTGTTTGTCATGTGTCACCACTTTACAGGGTCAAAAGGGAGATCCAGGTGAGCCTGGTCCTGATGGATCTCCAGGGGAGGATGGTATTGATGTGAGTGACACCTACAATTAAGGAATTACAATTATGGACTTTCATGAGGTTATTGATCAGTCATAATTTAGTTGGGGGGGGGGTCATTTGGAGATGAATAATAATGTATATTTCAGTATCCTGTCAAGTTCTCATTTAATAAAAAAAGCTAAATCTCATTTTCAGTCATTACATTTGTTTGTACAATGGCATTTTAAATCATGTTCTGGTGAAGGTTATTCACACCTCCACTCTGAAGTGTTGGCGTGAGACTGGGAAAGGAGATGTTAGTCCTAATTAGCAAGACTTTCTCAGTCACATGCTAGGAAGCAAACATTCCTAATTGGATTTTCTGCTTAATCTGTTCTAGAATGTCAAACCCTGTTTCTCTCTCTCTCTCTCTCTCTCTCTCCCACTAGATTGTTAATCTGAGGAACTATTTATGTATAAATGTATTTTTTTTTTAAGTTTGGGCAATGAATGAGAATATGAGCACATGGATCTTTACATATTTCTGTAAATGTTCTGCTTATAAATGACCTGCTTAAATCTTCACATCACTTTAGAGGTGTTAACATGACCCAGTGAATGATTCCATATAAATAATGACTGCCTGATTATTATTCAGGAGGCTTGTTTTTCTCTGCTATGTCTCCAGGGTTTGATTGGGGCTAAGGGTGAGAGGGGCCCTCGTGGTAATCCTGGACCAAAGGTCAGGAAATCATTTTTTATTTTTCTTTATGGATGCAGAGTACACACAATATATATTCATGCAGATAATAATTTGACCAACAAATGCACATAACATATCATTTAATGTTTAACAAGTGATAGTAGAGGACAACAGCTGAATATTATGAATAACATGATGTAGGCATATTGAGAATATTATAAATAACATATAATCTTTTCAGTCATTGTTATTCTAGAAGTGTATAAGAATGGAATGCATCTAATTTCACATGTTTTATTGATTTTCACAGGGTCAGCCAGGGCCTAGTGGACCACCAGGGCGAACTGTAAGTATAAAAAATATGTTATGAATTTGTTGAACAAAAATAATTATGTAAGACTACCACCTGCAGTTACCCCAGCTATTCAACAGGTGATCTTGTAGTACAAAAATAGTCAAATTCCTGATTTTTGGTGTTTGAGTATTTCTAAGGACGCAAGGCACTGTATTCCAGTATTAATGGACTACATTCATGATCTGTTGCTAATTTTTTCTTTTCTTTTTACCTTTAGGGACCTGGACTGCCTGGACTTCCTGTAAGTAACCCAGTTCATAATCTATTTGATTTCCTTAATTTGCTTAATTTACATTTCCTTCCCATTTTACTTCTTTTATTTAGGGCCTGAGCACTGATGGTGCAAGGACCCTCTTGGAATTGCTCTTTATTATATTACTGTCATTATATAAACCACATTATTTCATTATAATCATATATAACCAAATTGATTAGTTTTTCTCACATGCAGATTCAGTGAAAATGACTGGTGCACGTTAACTGTTTGTTTAAAAAACCATTTTGCATGTACAAAAGGCTGTTGCAGTGCAAACCGTACAAAACCTTCTGAATTCTTATGGGATCGTAGCCCACAGAGGTTTTGTCTGGTTTTAGATTTGACAGCACACTCGTACTAATGTATTAGATTAATAAACAAGTTTCACTGTTCATTATCTCATTACAGGGAGCAGCAGGCCCCATTGGGTTTCCTGGACAAATTGGGTCTACTGGGTCAAAGGTGGGTCTCACTCGAATACATCTTCATAACAACATGCCAGTATACAAATCTTTCATGGTTAAGAATGCTGGTCATACTCAACCTTTGATACTAGCTAAGACAACTGTTTTTGCTGTAGCTTGAATAGTAAAAAAAATCACAAAAGTTCACTCATTAAACCAATGTAATTGAATGGACCGCTGAACTGATGCCCACTTGAGCTCAAACTCTCATCCCACAGGGTGTCATGGGAAGTCCTGGACCTCCAGGAATACCCGGACCTCCAGGAAAGCCAGTAAGTGACAGAATGTTTCATTTACTGCACTTTGAAATGTAGTCTTCTCAAGTAAAACCACAAAATCCAATTCTATGTATAAAGCTGTAGGGCTGAAAATAAATCAGAACAGTTTAAATTGACATCTCATCTCATAACTACTGCAATTCCGAGCATACGTTTTATTTCATTTTCTGCTTTATTTCATTTCATTTGAAGGCATCCATTTGGGATCTGCTTTAGAACTGCATTACTTTATAAAAATAAACCAAAAATAGTTTTTTCTTTCCAGTCACCTGCATTTATATCCACTTTCTCAGTTTTCCTAATCTCATTGTGTCATTTTCAGGGTCCACCAGGAAAGTTTTTGGGTTTAGAGGAAGGCAGTGCTGACTTCCAGGTAAGGTGAATTCCAAAGTATATTTCCATTAAACAATAAACAAATAAATGATGATGATGATAATAATAATAATTAAACAGCTTCAAGCCTTAAACCAAATCAGCCAGCTTCAAAATTAATTATAACATTATAACATTTATTTCATGCAAAAAAAAGTATTTGGAGGTACAAGTTTATAAGGGAATAAATCATCTTCCATTTGCATGATCAAACAGCAACAGTGTACACATTTGCAGACTGTAGGCCTACTAAATAAAACTATTGACTACACTGCAAAAATAATTTATTAATGCATTTTAATTAGTCTTTTTGTCTTGTTTTTCCAGTAAATATATATTTTTAGAAAATCTTTTTACTTTTCCCAGTAAAAACATATAAAAATCCTTAAAATAAGATACAGTACATATGCTATATACATGATAAGATGATAATAAAAATCCTAGTAATATGATATATTTAATTCTAAATATGATAGGATGATAATATTTCTGTATTTTAATATTTCATATTTATAGTATAAAACAACATATAATACATTTGAACTAAGTTTGAAAATATTCATATAATAAAAACTTGTTGTTGAAAATGTGGTTGTAAAGTTGATTAATTTAATTTGTTGTCATTCACAATTATTTATTTAGGCAGGGTGCCCACAAACAATGTGGTCCAAAAAAGAAAAGAAAAAAGTCCTACACTGTTCGTTACTCATCTTCCAAACTGCTCATATTTATACCTTAAATATATCTTTCTTCTTGACTTTCTTCTTATATTTGTCCTCTCAGAATCAGCCCTTCTCTGTATTTGGTTTCTCTCAGAGTTTGCCCTGTTAGACCTTACACACCCCTTATTGATCTCAGTGTTCATAGATTTTCCTAATGAGCTTCATTAAATGGGTGCCATCAAAAGCTTCTGTCCATTAGCACCTCTCTGGATCAAGAAGCAGAGCGGGTCCCAGGGCTGTGATCTGCAGCCAGCCTGCCAGGAGTCTGGAGGGATCACGTGGCAGACTGGTTGACTGTTTCTCCTCCGGCCTAGCGTCCAGCTGGAGCCCTGTTCTGACTGGATCAATCCTTATCATCCATTTACTGTAATTAGAGGGCTGGTGGTCTGAGATCTAGTAAAAAAAAAATCCAAGGCCTTAACGCACTTTTTCACCCAGCTTTGATGGCTTGATTTAAACAAATCTGACAGTGATTGTTTAGCCTGTGTTATCTCGAATTTCACACTTTTTTAATCCGATGTTGCCGATGTGTGTTCTAGTGTCCAACCAACTGTCCACCTGGGCCAAAAGGTCCTCAGGGCTTACTGGGAGTGAAGGTCAGTAAGTTAACCTTTTATACTTTCTCAAATTTCTCCGTAGTGAATTCATATGACTCAAGCCTATTGTTAAAGGATATTTCAAAGGCCTGAAACCACTTTCCCCATGACTGCATTCACAAAATAGCACAGCCCCGAGTGCTTTATTGTTACATAGCACAATAAAAAAAATTATAAAAATGAGAATGTTACTTAATTATGTACTTAATTATGTTACTCCTTGCACAATGAGTGCACAAGTATTTTGCGTCATAGTTGTTACTATGCCTGTACGTGAAACGACCAATCAGCATTTCTAAAATATTTTACAAAGTAGTAGAATTTAATGACTGATCTTGAAATTATTTTCCTCGCAGGGACATAAAGGTCGCACTGGGGTACTAGGAGATCCAGGTAGCATTGGAAGAGTGGTATGTTTTTCTTTCTGATGATGTTTGTTATAATAATAATAATAATAAACACACGCACACACACGCAGGTTTGTTTTTATGGTTTATGGGGACTCTCCATAGGCGTAATGGTTTTTATACTGTACAAACCGTATTTTCTATTGCCCTACACCAACCCTACACCTAAACCTACCCCTCACAGGAAACTTTGTGCATTTTTAGATTTTCAAAAAAAAAACCTCATTCTGAATAATTTATAAGCCTTTTAAATTACAGGGACACTGAAAATGTCCTCATAAATCACCTTCTCATTGTAATACCTATGTCATACCCATGTTATTATACACATTTGTGTCCTCATAAACCACATAAACACGCACACACACACACACACACACACACGCTACTACTACTAATAATAACAATAACACTTACAATAATGTTCCATTTCGTAATATTGCTATCAATATTCTTCTAAAGCATTCATTTTATTTAATGTAATTTTAACATTAACATTATTAAAAACAAAAGTTGCATTGGTTAATATTATTTGATTAACCTGAGCTAACATGAACAAACAATGAAAAGTTATAATTTTATTAACTAACATTAACAAGTATTAATAAATACTGTAACAAATGTAATGCTCATTATTGGTTAATATTAGTCAGTACATTAACTAATGTGAACTAATGGAACCTTATAGTAGTGTATAAGTGTTACCACCACAACCACAACAACATTAATAATAATAATAACAATAACAATAATATGTAAATTAAAAATGTACATTTGTACATTAATTTGTTATTTTGTTAGTCTGCTAAAACATTACGATTGCTCTATTCAAGTTATGGTGTGTACACTTTGTAACCACAGAGGGGCGCATGTGAGCACTCTTCTGAATGATAAAATGACGCGAAAGACGTCCCCTTACAACTTTAAACTTCATAAATCTCTTATAATGTGCAAAATGCAGAGAACAACAAACATACTGATTGGTTGGTAAAGTTAAATAAAAAATGTTTATTACTAAGCATCCAGATCATGCTTTGAGGTGCCCCAATATCTCACCCAAAACACAACATCTATCAGCAGAGCAGGATTATGTGTTAATGAAGCCCCTCAAGGCATATAACTGCCTCTAATCTGAGTGTGAGTCACAGACTGAACACACTGACCCAGATGAAAGGAAAAAGGGGGCTGGCAGGTACTGAGAAGCTACTGCGCTGTGAATTAATCAGACTTAATGAACCCCACAAGGACATTAGAATGGACTACAGGGACAGAGAGGATTTACCCATAATGCAGAGCACGACTGTCCAAGCTCAAGTTGTAAGACTTTGGGTGTTGACTTTAAGATTGACTGCCAAATGCAGAATACACACATCTGAAGTGCATTACCAAAATTGTCAAATATATTAAAAATTATTTTAGCCACAATATCAAAGTGATAAACCACATAATATCCCAAAATAAAAGTAAGACTCAAGGCCGTTATTATTTGTTCTTCAGAACGTAAGTATCTTTTTCATCCTTGTATTCTCATCCTTAGGGTACAAAGGGTGGAGTCGGCATCTCCGGTGAACAAGGAATACCAGGCCCTCCAGTAATGTATTTATTTCTGTTCTGGTTTGGTTTTGGCTATTTTATCATTTAAGCCTCTGTTGCTGTTACATCATGACAAGTCATTTTTGTTTTCCTCATTTTTATGATTTGGCTTTCCAGGGTCGTGATGCTACAGATCAACACATCGTTGACGTAGTCCTGAAGATGCTGCAAGGTGAATAACAATAATTGTACTTTCTGTTAACGGCTGCGATCAGTGTATCAGGAAGAGGGCAGCTAAATCTATTGAGTTAAATCTACTCAGTAATTTTCATCCATTGAAATGTATTATCGTGCAACTCATCACTCCTCAGGGACATCTTTCCTGCCAAACACTGTGGACTGTGTAGTCTGCAGCTATTTATCTGTTATTCAAAATTGACTAGTACACAGTTCTGTTTTCTCTGGGATTGTCAGTCTGTGCTCTCTGACCGTCTATTTTGCAAGAGAGAGATGACCTGATCCGGCCCGTGATAACCTCCGCTGGCTCCCACCATTTCACAATGTAATCCCTCAGCCTTTCAGCCTGCGATTGCAAGCATACCTTTGCTTATACATACCCACACGCTCACCTGAAGCAAGGGGAAGGATGCTTCTCATTCCCCATTGGAAAATAGATTAGATGTGGAGATTTGGTCGCTGGGACACTTCGAGAACTGGTCAACAGATGAATGTCCACCTCTTGGTTGTTATCTTAATGATATTTGCAGGACCCCCAGTGAGATGTGACTGTGTGCTAAGCTAAGGTTCAACATTATTTGCAGGTATTTTTTTCAGGGTTGAGCACCACTTTTTATTCGACTGTGCTGCTCTTTCAGTGTTGGTCTATGTAAACAAGAGCTAGATGGATGTGTTTGACCTCTGCGATCACGTTTAGCATCTTTTGCAGTATTGCGTATAAGGGGCTGTTCAGACAGAACACGTTTTTCCCTTCCACTGTTCTACTTTCCCATTGTTTTTCTGAGTAAACAGGCTAGACGGACATGTTTGACTGTTGGGCTTGTGTCTTTTGCAGCATCTTCAACTTTTAGTTCAACTTTTAAAAAATGCCCTGCATTTTTAGCAGTCAGAAATGTCTTAATGCTCTCTGTCATTATGGCAGCACTGTCAGCTGATCGTCTGGGTAACTAATGCTGTATACGTATGACATTTTGTAGAATAAACAGTCTAAGTAGTGTTATAAAAAGATAAACTTCAAATACCTGAATAATTCAGTTATTATTTAACTGATAAACCAAAGTGTGGAATGGAAGGGTCTATCACACTCCAATGCTGGATGACAAAATAACCTTATCAAATAACTACACTAGACCAAGGTTTTTCAATCTTTTAGATGCCACGGACCCCCAAATAATATCATCCTCATGCAAGGACCCCATCCTGAAATTTAAAAGCTATGTATTTATATGTATAAAGTATATTACTTGGAATATATATATATATATATATATACACACACACATTTGTTTTAAAATTACATTTCATTATTTAGTGTCTATGCAGTGTAGTACTATACATTTATTTATTTTGTTTATTTGAAATCTATTTTTCGTACCACTTTAGGGACCAATTCTCAGTATTATTATTAGCATATTGGCTGTTTATTAGTACTTATAAAGCACATATTAATGACTTATTCTGCATGACCATATTTCTGATCCCTTAATCCTACCCCATACCTAAACTTAACTAACTTACTAACTATTAATAAGCAGCAAATTAGGAGTTTACTGAGGCAAATCTTTTTTTGTTAATAGTTAATAGTGAAAATTGGTCCCCAAACTAAAGTGTGACCATTTATTTTTTTTTATTTTTAAGCATTTTTAAATTTTAATCAAATGTATTTATTTAGTTTTAGTTTAAGTTCGTTTAAGTTAATTTAGATTCAGTTTTAACACTGTTTTTTTT
>NW_015505468.1:940587-945057 GCF_001515645.1 Sinocyclocheilus grahami | reverse complement strand
GTTTTAATAAAATATATTCATTTCGATGTCTAGCCTTGTTTGTGATAAGGCAGCAATCATGAAACGCAAATTAATACTATCTAATCATTTAAAGCACTTGATCGGCGTTACTTTTTCTAAGCAAAGGAAATACAGAGTTGATGTAATTTTTGGGGAAAAAAACAAAACATTAAACTGTCTCCAATTCTCTCACTCAGGATACAACAACAGAAGATTGTATTGCTCCAGAATTCTTGATTCTGAGTGGTCAGTCGCAGCACTCAGCAGTCAGAAATGTCTTAATGCTCTCTGTCATTATGGCAGCACTGTCAGCTGATCGTCTGGGTAACTAATGCTGTATACGTATGACATTTTGTAGAATAAACAGTCTAAGTAGTGTTATAAAAAGATAAACTTCAAATACCTGAATAATTCAGTTATTATTTAACTGATAAACCAAAGTGTGGAATGGAAGGGTCTATCACACTCCAATGCTGGATGACAAAATAACCTTATCAAATAACTACACTAGACCAAGGTTTTTCAATCTTTTAGATGCCACGGACCCCCAAATAATATCATCCTCATGCGAGGACCCCATCCTGAAATTTAAAAGCTATGTATTTATATGTATAAAGTATATTACTTGGAATATATATATATATATATATATACACACACACATTTGTTTTAAAATTACATTTCATTATTTAGTGTCTATGCAGTGTAGTACTATACATTTATTTATTTTGTTTATTTGAAATCTATTTTTCGTACCACTTTAGGGACCAATTCTCAGTATTATTATTAGCATATTGGCTGTTTATTAGTACTTATAAAGCACATATTAATGACTTATTCTGCATGACCATATTTCTGATCCCTTAATCCTACCCCATACCTAAACTTAACTAACTTACTAACTATTAATAAGCAGCAAATTAGGAGTTTACTGAGGCAAATCTTTTTTTGTTAATAGTTAATAGTGAAAATTGGTCCCCAAACTAAAGTGTGACCATTTATTTTTTTTTATTTTTAAGCATTTTTAAATTTTAATCAAATGTATTTATTTAGTTTTAGTTTAAGTTCGTTTAAGTTAATTTAGATTCAGTTTTAACACTGTTTTTTTTCTTAAGTTTTCCACGGACCCCCTAGTACTACTTGAGACCCCCTGGGGGTGCCCGGAACCAAGTTTGAAAGACATCATATGCATCATATATAGTACGTCATTTGGGACACAATTCATGTTTCTCGCATTGCACCGCTGATTCATATTCTGATCACTATGGTTACAACATTGTTCCTATTTTCAGTAGAAGCAATCTTATTTCTATTTCCAAATTCATGCCCTCACCATCAGGGCTGGACTGGGACAAAAAAACGGCCCTGGCATTTTTTGGTTCAGGCGGCCCATCACCACTTCGATATATATATATATATACACTATACCGGTCAAAAGTTTTTGAACAGTAAGATTTTTAATGTTTTTTCCCTATTTTCAGTAGAAGCAATCTTATTTCTATTTCCAAATTCATGCCCTCACCATCAGGGCTGGACTGGGACAAAAAAAACGGCCCTGGCATTTTTTGGTTCAGGCGGCCCATCACCACTTCGACATATATATATATATATATACACTATACCGGTCAAAAGTTTTTGAACAGTAAGATTTTTAATGTTTTTTAAAGAATTCTCTTCTGCTCACCAAGCCTGCATTTATTTGATCCAAAGTACAGCAAAAGCATTAATATAGTGAAATATTTTTACTATTTAAAATAACTGTTTCTATGTGAATATATTTTTAAATGTAATTTATTCCTGTGATTTCAAAGCTGAATTTTTAGCATCATTACTCCAGTCACATGATCCTTCAGAAATCATTCAAATATTCTGATTTGCTGCTCAAAAAACATTTGTTATTATTACTATTATATTGTTGAAAACAGCCGAGTTGAATTTTTCATGTTTTGATTAATAGAAAGTTCAGAAGAACAGCATTTATCTGAAATATTATTTTTTTTGTAACATTATAAATGTCTTTACCGTCACTTTTGATCAATTTAAAGCATCCTTGCTAAATAAAATTATTAATTTCTATAATTTCCCCAAAAAATTAAAATAAAATAAAAATACTGATTTTAAGCTTTTGAATATTATATGTATAATGTTACAAAAGCTTTTTTATCTCATATGGATGCTGATCTTTGGATCTTTCTATTGGATCTTTCTTACTGTTCAAAACATTTTGACTGGTAGTGTATGTATGTATGTATGGAGGACCAAACCTGCAGAAATTAAAAATAAATAAATACATAAATAAATAAATAAATGGGTGTTTAAATAAATAAATACACAAATAAATAAATAAATAAATGTGTGTATAAATACACGTATTCTTGTTTAAATATGTATATAAATAATTAAACGGGCCAAATGGAAAATGTTTAAGGAAATACTAAACTCATCCTAACTGTTTTCTTTTAATCACTCATTTATTTCTGAATGTAGTTTCGCATTTATTTTTCTTCTGCACAACATGCTAATGAGAGGGTGTCAACCATGGACTTGCTCGGGTCTTGTGATAGCTGGGGGCGTGGCTTTCCCGCTGACACGTGTATTTTTTTTTTTATTTAAATCTAGCTTTATTCGCATTGCCCCATTGAAACCTCTATGAACACACTTGACTTGACAAAAAAATCGCGGGGGACGAATTTACTTTTTATCAAAAAGTGTTTACGCATACACTCATGGCGCGCAGCCGCGCACACACATTAGGATAGGTTAGATGTCTGCCTCCGTTGCGAGTCCCGATCAAGCACTTTACCAGTTCAACTACTCTCCTCTCCTCCTCCTGCCTTGCTCTTTGGCCAGCATCACGCACCGCAGAGCAAGCCTGTTCTTGATAGATCTGCTGTGAAAACGTGGGAAAAAAGCCGACGAGGGCGATCTTTATATAGGCAGAGCAAAATACTTCATCGCTCCGTCTATAGTGCATTGTGATTGGATGTTTACGCTGTCTATACAGGAGACAATCCAATGGGCCACTGGCTGCTCGCTGTCCCTGCGTGATGGTTTCGGCAAAAAAAAAAAACATTCTGTCGGCCCCTTAAGTGCGTCGGCTCACCGGGAAAATGCACGGTATGCCCGATTACCAATCCAGCCCTGCTCACCATCATATATGCTGTTATTTACAAAGTGTTGAAAATTTAACTGGAAACTCTATATCCTTGGGCTCAATACTAAGTATTTCAAGACATTTCAGTCATCCTTTGTGAATAAAAAACTGTGCCTTGAGAATACCCCTTCATTTTTTTCACATTTTGTTTTGTTGCTGCCTTATGTTAAACTGCTTTAAATTATTTTTTTAATTTTTTAAATAGATTGCACAACAATCTACACTCCATGCACCATAATTGTCAAGTAAAAAAACAGGTTTTTAACATCTTTGCAAATGTATTAAAAAATAAAAAATAAATAAAATGATTCCAATGCATTATCTGGGACAGTTGGAATTTAGCTCAGGAGCATTCGTTTTGCTTGTAGATATTACTACACTTCAAGTGAAGTTAACATGTGGCACATTCAATTGAATGGGTATGATGTGGAAAGGCACACACGTCTTAATTAAAGGTCTAACAGCTGATAATGCATAGAGCAAAAACCAAGCCCTGAGGTCAAAATAACTGCCTGTCGAGATCAGAAACAGGTTTGCATCAAGCCACACATCTGGGGAAGATTTCAGAAAAAAATCTGCTTCATTGAAGGTTCACAGAAGCATGTAGTCTCTGTTGCCCTTAATGGAAGAAGTTTAAAACAACCAGGACTCTTCCTAGAGCTGGCCTCCTGGCCAAACTGAGCAATTGATGGAGAAGGGCTTTGGTTAGCATGGTGACCAAGAACCTGATGGTCACTCTAGTTGAGCTCCATGATTGAGCTCAGACTGAGCAGAAGGTTCACCTTCCAACAGGACAATGACCCTAAGCACACAGCAAGAGTGGCTTATAGACAACTCTGTGAATGTCCTTGAGTGACCCAGCCAGAGCCTGAGCTTGAACCCAATCAAATATTTCTGGAGAAACCTGAAAATGTGCATCTGCCCCCATCCAACCTGACAGAGCCTGAGAGGTGAACAGGTGAGGTGAAGAATGGCAGATAATTGCAAAATGCTGATGAGCAAAGCTTGTCGCATCAAAAAAAAAAAAAAAGACTTGAGGCTGTAAAGGTGCTTCAGATAAATATTTAGTTAAGGGTATGAATACTTATGCAATGTACTTATTTCAGTTGTGACAATTCAGTTTTTGCTTTGTCAGTATGGTGTATGGAGTGCAGATTGATGTGGAAAAAAAGTAATTTAAAGAAGTTTATCATAAGGCAGCAACATAAAATGTAAAAAAAATGACAAGGCACTGTGTGTGTGTATATATATATATATATATATATACAGTGGGTACGGAAAGTATTCAGACCCCCTTAAATTTTTCACTCTTTGTT
>NW_015505468.1:903869-939186 GCF_001515645.1 Sinocyclocheilus grahami | reverse complement strand
AATTTAAAACTATTTACATAGGCAGCACTTCCAGTCAACCTTTTGAGCCCTCTTGAACTGGCTGGCTGTCATTGGAAGGCACATGAAACCACCACCTGCATTGATGGCATTCGAACTAAAAAAAGAAAGAAAGATAATAATCTAATCAAATTGCTTAGTAATCGATTATTCATTTAAACTCTGTTCAATTCATATTGCTTTATTGGCATGACGTCCTGAAAATAACAGTAGAATACTGGCAGCTGTGGTTGCTGTCAGTAATTAACTGTTAATTTACAGTTCTCTACAGTTGATTTACATCTCTCTCTCTCTTTTTTTTTACAGCGAACTGCTGCCAGTTAGTTACTGTAATTTCTACAGGAAGTTTTTTACAGTGTAGATATGAATTTGCAGTTTATTTTAATAAATATCAAAAATCTATAAGGTGTGCATTATAACCGAGAACTACGTGAACACTTCACAGTTGGTCGTGTTACTGCAAGTAATTTTCCTCAAATGCTATTGAAGTTAGAAAAGTGTAAACCAATGTCGTATGTAACTTTAGAGACGGTCCCTAGATTTGCGAATATCGAGTGCCGGGAAATGACACCTCTGGCCATTCCGTTGGGTCGTTTGTAAAGTCACAGATACTGTACGGACAATACGGCTCAGTTTGTTCTATGTATCTTGCTCTGTTGAACGGCAAAAGTGACTTTACTAGGCTATACTGGATTTACACCATGCATCTCCTGTCAGCGGGAAAGCCACGCCCCCAGCTATCACAAGACCCGAGCAAGTCCATGGTTGACACCCTCTCATTAGCATGTTGTGCAGAGGAAAAATAAATGCGGAACTACATTCAGAAATAAATGAGTGATTAAAAGAAAACAGTTAGGATGAGTTTAGTATTTCCTTAAACATTTTCCATTTGGCCACCAATTTATTTTATTTATTTGCCTATATTTAATCACACGTTTAATTATTTATTTATTTATTTGCGTATTTATTTATTTACAAACACATTTATTTATTTATTTGTGTATTTATTTATTTTACATTTCTGCAGGTTTGGTCCTCCATATGTATGTGGCCTATGTATCACACTCATATCACATCTTGTTTTGGATAAGAATAAAACGCCAGGTCCGACAATATCGTGTATTTTTTTTTATTTAAATCTAGCTTTATTCGCATTGCCCCATTGAAACCTCTATGAACACACTTGACTTGACAAAAAAATCGCGGGGGACGAATTTACTTTTTATCAAAAAGTGTTTACGCATACACTCATGGCGCGCAGCCGCGCACACACATTAGGATAGGTTAGATGTCTGCCTCCGTTGCGAGTCTCTATCAAGCACTTTACCAGTTCAACTACTCTCCTCTCCTCCTCCTGCCTTGCTCTTTGGCCAGCATCACGCACCGCAGAGCAAGCCTGTTCTTGATAGATCTGCTGTGAAAACGTGGGAAAAAAGCCGACGAGGGCGATCTTTATATAGGCAGAGCAAAATACTTCATCGCTCCATCTATAGTTCATTGTGATTGGATGTTTACGCTGTCTATACAGGAGACAATCCAATGGGCCACTGGCTGCTCGCTGTCCCTGCGTGATGGTTTCGGCAAAAAAAAAAAACATTCTGTCGGCCCCTTAAGTGCGTCGGCTCACCGGGAAAATGCACGGTATGCCCGATTACCAATCCAGCCCTGCTCACCATCATATATGCTGTTATTTACAAAGTGTTGAAAATTTAACTGGAAACTCTATATCCTTGGGCTCAATACTAAGTATTTCAAGACATTTCAGTCATCCTTTGTGAATAAAAAACTGTTGCTATGCTTACAAACTGAATATATATACACACACACAGTGCCTTGAGAATGTATTCATACCCCTTCATTTTTTTCACATTTTGTTTTGTTGCTGCCTTATGTTAAACTGCTTTAAATTATTTTTTTAAAGCAGATTGTAGATTGCACAACAATCTACACTCCATGCACCATAATTGTCAAGTAAAAAAACAGGTTTTTAACATCTTTGCAAATGTATTAAAAAATAAAAAATAAATAAAATGATTCCAATGCATTATCTGGGACAGTTGGAATTTAGCTCAGGAGCATTCGTTTTGCTTGTAGATATTACTACACTTCAAGTGAAGTTAACATGTGGCACATTCAATTGAATGGGTATGATGTGGAAAGGCACACACGTCTTAATTAAAGGTCTAACAGCTGATAATGCATAGAGCAAAAACCAAGCCCTGAGGTCAAAATAACTGCCTGTCGAGATCAGAAACAGGTTTGCATCAAGCCACACATCTGGGGAAGATTTCAGAAAAAAATCTGCTTCATTGAAGGTTCACAGAAGCATGTAGTCTCTGTTGCCCTTAATGGAAGAAGTTTAAAACAACCAGGACTCTTCCTAGAGCTGGCCTCCTGGCCAAACTGAGCAATTGATGGAGAAGGTTTAGAGACTGACAAGTGAATGAGTCCATAGAGAACTCTGCTTTCAAAACATTTATTGCTTCTCAAGTTTCTTTAAAGAAAAAAAATTGCACACAAATGACTTTGCTTACAAATAGCGACATGATGAGATGCATGATGATGGGGGAGATTTTTTAAAACTTGGATAAATAAAAGGTTGAAAGGCCAATCTGAAATCGGCATGCTCGTAACGTTCACTTCATGAAAACTGCATAAATTGAAAAAAAAAAAACTTTTGAGCTATCCTCCCAATATAGATACAGAGTCTTTCTCGCTATCTTCACACACTCACAGACACACACACACAGACCGAGGAAGTGACAACGAGAGGATAAAGTGCAGAGTGTAAAAGCATCAGACTGGCTGACGCAGCAGAGAATCAGAGAGATGCTGTTTGCTTTAGAGATGACTGAACTGAGAAGGTTGGGTTTGGATGTTTAGGATGACTGGCAAAGCATATTTAAGATTAGAGTGTTCTAGAAGCACATGATGGTTCAGCTGCAAGTGGTACAGTATATCAAAGTAAATTCAAGTTTAAGAGTCCAGAGTGGTAGAGGAGGAGATGTCATCACAGAGCTCGAGAAATAGGTGCCACTGAAATATTCTTATAAAAATAAAATTATTTTCCATCCCATGATACATCACAAAATTGCATTCTAACCCAAAATTGCATATAAAACTTACCTTTACAAAACATCCATTTATTTAGAGCTTATAAAATTATTCCAAAATATCTGAGACGACCATAAAAAGGGCTGCCATGCTGATGATTTTTTTTAAAAAGTACAAAAAGCCAATACATATAAATATGAATATGTACAACACAAGCCCTTGGGGAAGTTCATTTTGAATAGTAAACATAATTAATTAGGTAACTGTATCTATGCCTAATGATAACCTCAAACTATTTTATATTAAACAGCTCACACTGTGGAAGGAATTATTCACTGGAAACAGATAAATATTTATGCCACATTGTCTTTGCTAAAGCAGTTAAATAACAAAATTAGCAGCTGCCAAAATGACCCCCTCACAAAGATATTATTAAAGAAATATTACAGATTCAATACAAGCCCTAGCAACAGCATCTGTGGCATTTTCAGCAGAAAATTTGATTCATACCTTAATTTTCAAAAAAGAAAAAAAAAATATAACAATAATGTTGAACGCTTGCCCTATAGAATTCCATTAGAAGTACAAAACTGTCAACATTTTCACAAAATGAGGTATGAGTCAAAATAATTCCTGCATTAATCAACAGCATGCCATGGATGCTGTTAACTCAGCTTCATGTTAACTCAGAATATTGCTTTAATAGTTAATAAAGGACCTTGAAGACTGGTGTGAAATGTCAATCGGAAACCAAAATATTTTGCCTGGTAAAGAAATTAAAAATCTTGAACGCTGAATAAATCTGGGTACCTATAATGACTGTCAACACCTTATATGTCCAGGGATCTAGAAGTCTTCAATTTACTATAATTGTAAAACACAAACTCAAAAATGATGGCATTATGGGACAGTATTCAGGGGTTAAGGCACTCAAGTTTGGGAAGTTGCACTGATTGTTGTGGTGTTAAATAATGCTTAGCCTTTCTTCACCGGTTCATCAGCAGACACTAACTTATAAAAGTCCCCATTGGTGGTGAACCAGTGTTTTGGTATTGCATCATGCAGAAAGGAAATTACATTAATCCTTTGGTTCTCCATGGATCTTCTCAGAAGCCTTAGCAGGTACAGGTAGGTAACTGTGAGATTGTGAATCAGTGGGTACCATCCTCCATCTTTTATTTCTCTTAAACCATTTTCTAGTACATGGGACCTTTGGAAGCTGGGCCCTTGGGATTGTACCCCACAGGCATACTCATACAGTCGGACGGATGACAACGACCATCCTTGCCCTTTGGTCCAGATGGTCCTGGAGGACCAGGAATACCGGGGATGCCCTGCTGACCAGAAGGACCTGGTGGTCCCATCTTACTGTAACCAGGAGGACCAGGAACACCTGAGAGGAACGGAAGGAATGAGAAAGAGATTACAGTAGAATAAACATGACAAAGTTGGCAAAATGACTTCCACTTTAAAATTGGCTTTGAAAACTTGGGAGTCAGACCTGGAGCACCCGGAGGGCCAGTGTCTCCCATCTCTCCAACACCATTATCTCCTTTTTCTCCCCTTACACCAGGGGCACCTGGGGACACATATGAAAGCAACCTTGTGGAACTCTGGACTGCTGTAGGAAACATTAGCACATTAATTCCTCTTACCGGGTGGACCCATGGGTCCCTGCCTTCCTTCGCGGCCAATCTGCCCAGAGCGGCCCGGTATCCCTGGGGGACCTGTGATGCCTGGACTTCCATCTTTCCCTGGGGGTCCTGGTCGACCAGGGGACGCAACCATCTCCACAGGCATCTGCATTCGGGACATGTAGTAGCCCATACGCTCTGCAGGAACAAATTAACTTTGAAAACCAACCTAAATAAATAATAATAAAAAAATTGTACGCCTGCCCTATAGACTACCATTATAAGTGCAAAACTGTCCACAATTTTTTTTCTTTTACAAACTGATTTTAACTTGTTACGTGTATTTTAACTTGTATTTAACGCAGAATATTGCTTTAATAGACACTAAAGTGCCTTAAAGACTGTTGTGATGTATCAAAAAGTAACCAATATCTTTTGTGGAGGGCTGGGGAAGAAATTCAATCATCCTAAGACACTTTCTGTGTGAAATAAACCATCTAGAAATAAAGTTTCAGTGCTTCCAGATATGTCTGGTTACAAAAGTTCTCTTACCGTCAAAGATCTTTATGACCTGCTGCCTGATGAAGGACCTTAAATCATCATAGTTTACAACAGCCTAGAAAAAAACAGTTACAATGTGAAGTTAAAATGCTCATATCTACTATTCTGCAAGATATCTTATCCATCATCCGCTATAACTAACTCGGATGACAACGTAAGCCTCGTACATCCAATTTACAAATGACTGCATCGACTCTCATGTTTAAAATGTGGTTGAAAAAGGAAAATAAAAAGCAAACATTGATTCTTAAAGTAGATGTTCTATATGATACTGTAGGCGGGAAACTGTTTCTGTCAGTTAATAAACTCTTTCAGCCAGGGTTTTTTAGCAGTGTACCATCACTGAAAAAGCCTCACTTCATTCCCTGGGATTCCTGGTGGTCCGGAGGCACCAGCTGGTCCAGGGGAACCAGGATTTCCCCTCTCACCACGGGGTCCAGCTGGTCCTATGATCCCTTCTGGTCCTTTGGAGCCAAAACCAAAGCCTCCTCCTGGTGGGCCAGGACGTCCTCGCTCTCCCGGGGGTCCCCTTTGCCCTGCAGCCCCTGCTTCGCCCTAGGATCAAAGGAGCAGCTGTGATTTACCACACAGGTGATTCTAGGACAATGACCGCGGGCTACTCAATGATCCCTGTAATAGCACTGCATAATAGGCTTTATATAGAAACGCATGCGCAGCACTATACAGTCCACAAAGTAAAATATTCAAGGTCCATCCCATCTACTTTTTTAATGAAGGGCAACAAGTGTGAATACAATGAACGCTACAGTTGTGGCTTATAATTTCATTCTGGTTTGCATTCAATTGTGATTTTATACTTCCTGAAACGCCCTCTGCTGGTTATGTATGTTTTTATAACTATTTTTTTGTAAATTAGCTATTGATTAATCAATGCAGCTTAGTCAGTGTAGACTGCAGATGGGTGAGGGATAGTTTTAATGGCTTGTATTGTAGCCTGGCTTTGCTTTGAAAACAATGAAAAAAAAAAAAGAAAAAAAAAAAAATATATATATATATGGATGTGGATGTGACAATACAGTGTATTGTATATGCCATGGTTTACTTCTGTTCCCTTACAGCCTCATTTACATTCACATGTCAACTTATTTAAACTTACAATATGCGTACTGTACAATAGTAAACATTTTTTACTGTTGTTAGCCCCAAATTAATGGAAATTTTGTCTGAATTTATTAAATGGCCTGCAAAGAATAGCACACAAATTCTAAAAACACTTATGGACATTCAACACAATAGTTTTTTTATTATTGTTTTTTTTAATTGTACTGTATTTAACTGAAAGCAGCTAAGCAGTGTTATTTAACATTATTAATATAATATTACTGTATTTACTATTTTGAATTTGTTTTTTTTATATTTTCATTTTAGTTTTACTTTAAGTTTTAGTTAATTTTGTTGTTTTTTATTTTTATTATTTCATTTTATCATTTTTTTTAATATTTCTATAACTTTATTTTTTTTTATTTCAGTTTTAGTAACTTTAGTACTTACTTATAAACTTATTTTATTTTGTTGCCAAGTTAACATTTCTTACATTAATTTGTTCCATCTAATATTAATATTTTATTTTTATTACTTTTTTTTTTATTTAAATTAACCAAGATACTTAAAAAGGTTTTAGTTCTTTAGTTCTATACTGCAGCTGAGCAAGCTTTTGTTCACTAAAATGTATGGCTCATTTAGAAAATGGCCTAAACAAACAAATCTTGATTTCTTACTTTGCATTTCATATCTACTTTTTTGTGGATATATATTTAGATAATTAATGCTCCTCATTATTATGTTTTCAGTTTAATTATATAAATGTTGGTGCTGTCTAATTGTATTGGTTCAAATGCTAATTAATGCTAGTAGTTACATATCTAAAAACACTGCCCCCCTAAATATCTTCAATGTAGTTAAGCTACTTTTTGCTAATGGCTTGTAAGGTAGGATAGTTTTAATACTTCATAGTTTCAAGTAGCATTCCCAACACTAATGTAAACACATGTAGCAGTCTATACAGACATTCTGCAAATGGGTTGAGGGAAAAGCACTGCTCTCATCTCAATCACGCCTAAACTTCAAAAACCTGACAATGCTCTCCTGTCACAGTGACAGATAGAGGCTCCTGTATGGCTTTATTATGGAGCATAATGGTGTCACTGTGTAAGCTGAGAGTGGTGTTCAAACAGGCTACTGTGGCAGATGAGGGAGGAAAAAACAAAAGAGTGAAGGCAAAGTGAGGTTAGATAACATGCTCTAGTGATTGCAGATGGAGCCACCTGACAAATGTAAAAACTAACAGGATGTGTTGAGCATGCATAGACGGGAGGGAAAAACTCTCTCTTATGCCTGAATAAGATGTATCCAAATGCATGTGAAAAGATGTCAACGTTCAATGGTGCAAAGACATTATAACAGATATGTGAAAACAATGCATCTTACCTTTGGTCCCGATGGACCAGGTTCTCCTGGCAGGCCTGGGGCTCCCTGCGGTTACAAATAATTATAGGAGTGAAACTGGGAAAGATAGTACAAGTTTTGCAGTAATAATGTGCACAAAAACATTCCTATATCAATCAGAATTTAGTCGTATTTTGATTATGAACGTGAAAATATAATTAAAATGAGCCAAAATTCCAGTCTCTAGAATTCCGATTTACCCATAAATAAGATTTACCTGAACTGTGTGTCATACGAACACCTAATAAAAAACCCACTGTAACTGATTACTTATTTATATCTGTGCATGTTTAAATAAAAGTAATTCTGGTTACAAGGCAGAGGAAGTGTTAAAATGTCCATCAATCAAATAAAAACTTTTTCAGCTTAAGGTGGTGACAGATTCTGTGGAATTACGGCTTAATCCAACAATTATGTGTAATTGTTATCACAAAGTTGCATATTGTGCATAAAATTTGTATAGTGAAGCAAATCAAAGGAGATACTTACGTCTTTACCCACAGCTCCATCACTCCCTGGTTCACCCTACAGAAAAAAAAACAGAAAAAAAAATATATACACACACACGTATATATATATATATATATATATATATATATATATACATTTTTTTACTTTTATTTATTTATTTATTTATTTATTTTTTATATATTTTGAAGAGTTTGAAATAGTTAATAACCAGATGGTTTCAGGTCCCACTGACGTCCATGGTGTGGGGAAAAATATATATATATATATATGTATGCATATAAATCTGCGACAAAAATGTTTAAAAGAATAATAATGCTATTAAAAATGTATGGTAAATATTATGGTAAACCAACTAAGTTTAGGTACTGACCATCAGCCCTGGATGTCCTGGGAGCCCTGGTGGGCCAGGTAATCCAAGCTGGCCTCTCTCTCCTGCCTCACCTTTGTCTCCCTTAATGCCCTGGTAAAGACACAGTAAAGCATTCAAACAATTAAAAACATCACTGACATATTATCTGTTTTAGAAGACTTTTGCTCACCACTCCATGTGGCCCAACTGGTCCCGGCGGCCCTGAAGATCCGGCAGCACCCTAGAAATTTCCAGTGGAACTGTTAATTTATCACATTCTCGAGGGATTTATCTGTACACTACTATTCAAAAATGAGGTCAGTAAAATTTCTTGTTTTAAAGAAATTAATACTTTTATTCAGCATGAATGCATAATATTGATCATACCAACCCCAAAAATTTAAACGATAATGTTTATGTACAAACTAGAGAAAAGTGGAGATTATAAGATATTTTAAATACTTACAACATGTCCTGGCGCTCCAGGTGGTCCTTGTGGTCCAGGAGGACCGGGATCACCCTGGAATGCAAGTATAAAAGTTTTTACTTATCAAGATGTGTGTGTCAGATTGCAATCTATAACACAATGCAAGTATGAGTTCTCAACATTGCCGCAAGGGACATCATGTGATATTATAGTATGGACATAAGTGTTAACTGTCTTCTAACTAATGGAGAAACTGTTTAAAGAGAATAGTCCTGAATATATTAGATATTATAACCATAAGTATGTCTCTTCATCTCTACAGTATGATTTTTCCATCCAGCTAAGTTCTTCTACAATTACCCCATCAACTTCGGTCAGAAATCTTGGTGTAACTTTTGATAACCAGCTGACTTTCAAAGACCACATTGCAAAGACCGCTCGATCTTGCAGGTTTGCATTGCACAACATCAGAAAATAAATAAATAAAAAATGTCTCTCTCTTTATTTATTCCTTCTCTTTCTAGCTTGTACTTATTTGAACAATGTCTAAGAACTTGGTATTACAACCACTTCCTGTGTCTGTTTGCCTCTTTAAGAAGAATCGCTTTATGTATCCCCCAATTGTAAGTCGCTTTGGATAAAAGCGTCTGCTAAATGACTAAATGTAAATGTAAATGTAAGAGCCAACTCTACCTCTTCCTTGAGTACTGAGGTTTGTAACTGCCACAGTAACATGACAACACACACTGGGTATATGTACAATGGGATCACGCTGTTGCAATACATTAGCCAAGCATTAGCATCTGTGATTGCTTACTTGCATGGGGTATGTTGCTGGTCTAAGGGTGCTAAGGGTTATTTTCAGTGCATTCTTTCATTATCTGAAATCTATAGAGCATTTGAAGGGGAATCTATAGCCCATTTAAAGATGCAGTGGCAATATATCTAATAGAAGACAGCTTACCTCTAGACCAGGCCTTCCCGCTGCTCCAGCAGGTCCCTGAGGTCCTCTATCTCCCTACAGATAACAATAAAGAAGAGAGAGGGATGATGTAGAGTGAAAGAGATATGTAAAAAGACAGACTAGCGTAGAAGTAAAAGCTGTTGTGTGTAATTTCTGCACCATTGTATGCCAAATGGATTTGCAAATATAATGATTGTTTCCAAAAAGTTTTCCCATTGTTTGGGTTAGCAAACTGTCTCGTTCCAAACCTATGCCATAGACTGAGCTCAAACTTGGAATGTAGGGTCATTCAGACACACAGAACAATGTGAAAATGCAATATTTACACTTCTGCAGTTGTCTTTGCTCATTAAGAGAATGTATTTGAACATCAAAAACATTACAGGCGTCAGCTTTAAAGACAGGATCAATGGGAAGTAATTTTTTATTCATTTATGCACTACACATTTCAAATAGAAATAATGACAAGGCTATGCAACTCAAAGAAAAGGCTCGTACTTTCATTCCTGGGAGACCTGTGTGTCCTTTGATGCCCTTGAAACCCTGGAATGAGAAACAGTTATACAAGTAAGCCTTTTCCAATCAGAGAGAAGTCAAGTCAAGCTCCTCCTTGGAGATGCCTAATTAAAGTTGACTTTCTTCTTTGTTTCAGTCTTTGTTCCAAATGTTGATTTTGCTATTCATGTGTCACTGATAAAATCTACAAAGAGCTTGGAATGTGAAAACTAAGAAAGAAAATATGGTACGGTTAATACCGGCATTCCCCTGGGTCCAGCAGAGCCAGGCAGTCCTGGTTCACCCTGTGCAATTGTGAGAATAAAACACAGTTAGAAATAATAAAAACAGAAAATAAAATAGAATATATATATATATATATATATATATATATATATATATATATATATATATATATATATATATATATATATATATATATATGTATATATATATATATATATGTATATATATATATATATATATATATGTGTGAGTGTGTGTGTGTGTGGTTATAATATTTATTTTATTTTCTGACCCTTAAACCTGGCTTTCCATCTTTGCCATCAAGTCCCTCCATTCCAGGTGGTCCCTTTAAACAAAAACAAAATGCAAAACAATATAATTACTTTGTGAAAGTTTTAATTGTGTACGGTGACAACACAGGCTGAATGTCTGCTTTAAAAGGTGTCTATCCATAGGATTCTGAGACTCACAGGCATGCCTGGGGCCCCGGTTGATCCTGGGGGACCTGTGGGTCCCTGTGGGCCCTGAACTCCAGCACTACCCTTAGGGAGTAAATCAAGTATGGGTGAGTGCTTGATAGAGAAGCATCTACACTCCACATTCAAGCCATTTAATGACTAAAGAGTATGTTAGAGCACTTGTTTGTGAAAGTGACCATAAGTGATAATGCCTATGAATGCAAATGATGAGTCATTTATCAAATGTCATTGCTCATATACTGTAAGGATTTATTTCCAGATGTCACTAGGTTGTATAATTTCATTTATCAATGCATGTTCAGGCATTATAGTACTGTCACTTGCCTTCTCAGCTTGTGGTCCTGGAGGGCCCGGAGGACCTGCTTTTCCCGAGAAACCTGGAGGACCCTGGAGACATGAAGAGAAAAGAGATGAGGTTTATTTCAGAATTAAAGTCCAAATTGTTTACAGTGTGGAATCCATTTCACTTCTATAATGTGACATTTTTGAGTGAAACGGTAGGGAAATGATGACTGAACTCTCACCGGTTGTCCTGGGAATCCTTGGGATCCTTGGAAGCCCTGTAAACAAAAGACGCAAGAACTGTTATTATGCGCACTGTAAATTGTGATCACAGCAACAACATGAGGATGATACAACACATAATTTATTGAGTAAATACACAACATTTTTAAATATTTATTTTCCAGGAAAAACAGGTATATTCTCAGATCTTGGGCTTGTAAATTTGAAAATGCAAACAGAACATCTTACTCTACATAGTGTAATATCAAAGAATAAGGTATCATGAGAATGTGATATCAAGGGATATGACAAATATAGAAAGATATTTTAAAGGGAAGCATTTTGTTGGCAATATATCGGCAACATGCTTTTATACCTGATCTCCCTTTGGTCCCACAGGTCCCGCTGTTCCAGCTTCCCCTTTAGGACCCTGCCAGTCAGGGAAATATGTTTTTTAACATCACAAATTGTCAGTTTTTGAGAACAATGTTGAATCTGTGTGAGAAAGACTAAAAGAAAAGAACAAAAATTCAGCATTCTCCTAAGTTTTTCCACAATCAATCTACAAAATGTTTGAAGCTTTTTGATTTGATCTGAGAGTTATTACTCACAAAGAGAATACAAAAGGGAAACTAGCTTCTACAAACCCAATTCCAAAAAAGTTGGGACACTGTACAAATTGTGAGTAAAAAAGGAATGGAATAATTTACAAATCTCATAAACTTATATTTTATTCACAATATATATAGATAACATATCAAATGTTGAAAGTGAGACATTTTGAAATGTCATGCCAAATATTGGCTCATTTTGGATTTCATGAGAGCTACACATTCCAAAATTTTTTCTAAATGCATTGGCCTTATTTAAAATCGACTGAGGAATAACTGTAAATAAATTAGTGCCCTGTGCGAAGAAAACAAAATGTTTTGTCAGGATTTTTTATTCAGCAAGGTCAAGGACAAATGGATTTCAACGTCATAAAGACTTTCCCCGAGAAAAATAAAACTGCATAAACAATGATAATGAATTTAAGAGTTGCCGGCAGCAGGATTGAAAGTCTCAGACCTGCTTCATGCATGTTAAATCATTAAGTGTATTGCCATGCCTAGCAGGTGGATTTGATCTCACTGGTTTAACTTTAATTTAATTTAAGAATGATTAATGAAAGCAGTCCATTCTAAACTCACATCACTGGTTGAGTGAGACTTTGACATGTCGGATCAGTCCAACAAACAAAGTTGTGAATTTGTCAGTGTTTAGACTCTTCAGGAACTTAATAATAGCTCACTTACAGTTGTCTCTGCACATTAAACGGAAATAGAAGAGAGAGTATTTGGCTTCATCTTTAAGCTAGAAGAAAGAATTATATCCCTCTATTGGCTGTCTCTTTTGGCAATGTCTTTCTTTTATTTTCCTGAATCTTGCTGACTGCACACTCTCCTCAGCGGTTCATTTATATAGCATTCTATTAGCGGATCAATTCCACAGAAAATTTCATTTTGGAAAACATTGGCATACTGTAAACCTTTATTTTCTGCTTTTCCATGCTAATAGGAAAAGAAAAAGAAAAACAGCAAAAAAACAACACCGCTGAGTTTGTTGTTTCAAACCGTTTCGATTGAAGCAAATTAAAGGAAGTCAGATAAAGCTCACAAAGCATAAAGCTGGACAACATTAAAATAAAATCCATTCTGGCTCAGACTCAATTCATCAGTAAGCCCAAACCTCTGTTATAACATGCCGTTCAAGGCGTTGCAAAATAACCTGTCAGCAGCACATACACTATGGCTATGGAGAGATAATTGAACAAGCACCACAGCAGTACGGTTTTATTTCTCTGTCATGGCATTCATTATGGCGCACAAGAGAAAATGGGCTGGTTTTCTGAGGTAATTAAACATCTTCTGTGTTTGTCTGAGCTGATCGTAAGTTTGCATGCTTTGACTTACAGGCAATCCAGGAGGCCCTTGAGGACCAGGGAAACCAATATTGCCCTATAAAAGAATGATAATAAGAGAGCAACAGTTAGAAATATATTCCTTTATAATGGACAAAAACAAGAAACAAACAAATAAAAGCAATCCTGTCAAGAAGACCCTCGCACACGCATCCCAATTTTCCTCTTCATTTCTCATAGTCATGCAGCCTGTTTTACTATAGTTTTTGAATACTTGAATACTCACTAGTAAAGTGAGATGAAAATATACAACTCGACAGAATTGAACAGACAAACTATTTGTGTGGTCCACACTGCGCAATGCTTTGTGGATCACGATCAACTTTCAGTGGGTTTGTTCTGTTTGTTGCATTTTGTGTTCAGAGCAGTAATTGATACAAATATGTCACAGCTATATATATATATATATATATATATATATATACACAATAAGTATATATTTATTTTAACTTCATATATATTTATATATAAATATATTTATGATTAATTCATGCTGTGGGAACACAAGACACACACACATGCAAGCACAAACAAACAAACTTTTTGGGATTCTTTTAACAATGTAAGAGTGTAAAAGTCTTTATAGTCACCTTTGAAATGACATCAAAAGTGAAAAGAAAATTAAATAAAAAAGCATTGATTTCTTTCCAAAAAAGAAGAAGAAGTGACACAAGTTCAAGTGAACACAAAGTCTTAACCCTCAATTACATGTTGAAATTAGGTTAGGCGCAGATTTGGGACTATTTTGGAAAGCATTCTGCAATTCTGGGCCAAACCTGTAGGGGCCACTCTAACTTCACAACAAAAAGGTAATTGACCGTTCTCCCTTCTTGGTTTATTGTAACTGAAAACACTGAACCTAAAAGAAAATAGATTGTGCAAACACACACTGCATTTGTGGGATTAAATGACTAAATGAAGTCATGTAGAACAGTTCTCTGTTTGCTGCAATTCTGTAAGAAGTGCTCAACATTGGTTTGTCTCTATATGATATGGACTGCACTCTGAAAGCCATCTGGGGTCACTCTGTCTCAGTTTCTAAGAAAAGAGGGCTAAAAAGAAAATCCTGCCAGAAATGACCTTTTAGGAAACAATCTGGAGCATAACTGGCAAAGTAGAAACTTACTGGAGTTCCAGGAAGACCAGGAGGTCCTCGCTCACCTCTAGGACCCTACAGTGAAGACAGACCAGGATAATGTTTTATAGCATACAGTGTCAGGCGAAGCAACCATTATAACTGGGGCTATATAATAATCATTATTTTACATTATATATGTATATAATTATATATGCATATATACCATGTTAATTTGGTGTGAATACCTATGATTAAAAACATTTACAGCATTTCAATGAACAGTAAGTTAATATTGTATTACATTTTACATGCAATATTGTTTGCTTTTGCTCCTAAATAATTTATAACAAAGCCGCAACAGAACAGTTGTGCCTTTCTGAGCAAAAAACACAGCCGTTTCATTACTGAATGAATCCATGGTTTAGAACAAGTGAACCAAAGATTCAGTGAACCATTCATAAAGACAGTAATTTGCTTAGTTTCTGAACAAATCAGCTACTTCAATATTCATTTTTAAACCCATTAATGCCCATTTAAAACCCATTCATCTTAAATTATTTATGCATTTCTAACTGTGGTGTAAATGCATTCACACAACCTCTGAAGAGTCTGAAGATGCAGAAAAACAATTTTATGGCCGCATTGTAGCCTTAAGTGGAGTAAGTTCTATGTTGAATCAAAAAGTTTGTTTTGATTCTGTTTTGAAATAAATAGCAGCTGACTACGATGACTAGGACCAAGCAGAAGTCTCTGCCAACTGGTTGCATCAACAGTGAACTGAATGAACGTGCAGGCGGTATGAAGGAATCCTACTATGTCTAGCGCCCATCTACTTGTCTTTCAGCAAATCAGTTTTAGACAAGTGGGCAAACATTACAACATCTAATTAATATTCATGAGCCAAGATGATAAGGATTATAAATGTCCCCCACCTTTTCATATTATTCCTAAGCCTCTGATAACACAAATCTGGGAGAGAATTGGGGACAGAATAATATAATTGGAGTGTGCTATATATATTTATATATATTTGCTTTTAATATTAAAATATTGTGTTGTTAGATTCGCAACAGTTAGGATAAAGCAGAGCTCTTGTATCCTCTCCAATAGGCACTGATAGTAATGAAACTCGACAGGATCTCTCACCGGCTCTCCTTTCACCCCTGCGGTCCCTGGGAATCCGGGCATCCCTGGTGCACCAACGCACTGAACACTGTTACTCGTCTAAAAACATTGAGCAGACATGAAGGGTTACAATCAAGAAATGCGTGCACAATTTGAAGAGAAACAAATAATGACTTTAAGTGATCAGAACAATGGAACAGTAGATTACAATTTTCAATAATGCGACAGCAGCTCAGCTGCTTTCATAATAGTATATATTTTCCAGTAACAAGCTACCTTTTCCCAATGAGTAGAAGAAGAGTGTGATTTACTCAGCTATGTAGTGTTCCAATTCATTTTAGTGAATTGGTTTGTTTGAACATTCGTGTAAATGGACCATTTTAAAACGATTCACTGATTCACTAAGAACCTTTGTATAATGCCCTGTATCATTTTTATGTAATATATTTAGTTAAATTCATTAAACTTATTTGTATTTTTAATTCTGTCATCATAATTGAGGTTTCATTAAATTGAAATTAACATTATGAGTAGCTTGTAGCTTGGGAAGCTTCCCTATCATTGTTTTATGTGAGTGTAAAAAGAGTATTAATCAATCGGTCCACAGACTTACAGGCCCACTTGGTGTTTCTTCTCTCTGCAGCTTCTCTATACACTGTAAAGGTGATCATAGAGATAGGTTTAGTACTGTATGTTTATGAGCATGAGCAAAACTACTGTAGAAATCAATGGCATGCCAAACAGAAAGCTTAAAACAACAGCAAACAAACAAATCAATGTTACCCACACCCTTGTCTGTTTAATACCAACCATCCATCATTCATCCCTCTCACCCGTTCACATCCATCTACGTGTTCAGCGCCAGGCTTGCCCTGATCTCCCTTCTCGCCCTTAGCGCCAACCATGCCAGGCACACCTGGTAGACCCTTGGAGCATTCGCCACAGCTCTCCTACAGTGATGCATACACATGACATAAACATACGTGTACTCACTGCATGAACAAATTAACAATAAAAACACAGCGCCTGCATGCAAATACAAGTGAATAGTAGTGCTGCATTGAAGAGTAAGAAGGTACAGACAGACTGAAAAAGATTCATGAAATTCAAACACAGGATATTTTGTTAACAGTAAAAACTATACTCTCACATTACAGTTTGATAGAACAGGAATTAAAGAATCCAAATAACCCCGGCTCAAAGAATGTACAAGGTTTCAAAGTAAAAAAAAATAAAAAAAAATAAATGGGGTTTGCAAAATAAATGTATTCTTCTGCCTGGACAGCACACATTTGTCATTAAGAAGTGTGCGTGTTCACTGTGGGAAAAAGATGGAAAAGTCTCAACAGGGAATGCCGACAATTCCGGTCAGGAGAAAGTGATATCAGAGCCTGACTGCCAGCATGTCCGGAACACCTCATGGGAAACACACTCACGCGTGTGAGGAGGGGCTGAATAAATGTATGCATTTATTTGATCAAATAAATGCATACATATCAAATATATGTATATACAGTATATATAAATATATTTGATAAAATAAATACAACCTTGATCATCATAGGAGACTAAAAAAATCTTATCAATCCCAAACATTTGAATGGTAGTTTAAATAAATAAATACAGATTAATAGCTTCGCTATGTAAGAATCACAAACTATGTATACATTGACATGGTTGTATATGTATGAGATATGCCAGGCTTAAAATGCAGCACTCGATTTTATGCAATATGTAACAGGGGTACCCTGCTTCATCTCTCTATCCACCATGGGGTCCAGGGTCTCAAAAAGGTTGAAGCCCCCTGCACTAAAAATTCCATCATCCAAATGAAAATGCATGCATTGCATAGATGTCTTGCTGTTGTATGTGTACTACTTTGGGGGCAGAATGAAAAAATAACATCTATTCACACCACACCAACTATGCTAATGTGTATGTTTCTGTACACATTATATTACCAGATAATACCAGTGTTTCCTTGCACATGCATACTAATAATGTCATAGAGAGAGAGATAAGTTGAACATGTGCAGTTAATACAGATAAGTTAGCATGTGGGGTAGACTGTTCGCTTACATTGCCTGTGGAAGCTGAATCCTGAGGCATCAAAACAGGAGGCTGCAAGATGGAGGAGACAGTCAGCCATGGTGACTGCATCAAAAACACTTTTACATTTCACAACAAATGAATGTGCAATAATCATCAGAAGTTCAGAAGAAAGTGACTATGGTGAGACCAAGGCAATGCAGTACTCTAAAAGGTTATTTTTAAAAGCATTGCTCAGGAAGTAAAGTTATGAACTCATTATTATTAATAACAAAAATCTCATTTTAATAATGGAACTATTTTGCATGAAATTATTCAGAAAAAAAATCGGAGCTGAATTTAACGTGATAAATTATTTCACATTATGCTACAATTATTTATTATGCTGTCATTTCAAAACAGTTTACTGACTAATTGCATCCATAAACATGTAAATGAAAATATAATTAATTATGGTAAAAAAAAATATTGTGCTACTATATTGGCCATTTACAGCATGGATAAGAAGTTTCACATCCTTCTTTACAAAGCATTAGTTTCAGAGCACAAAAGACTTTCAGAAGGACAAAAAAACAAATCTTCATTGTGCAACACCCACAATGTACTTCAAACGTATATTGAATACTATATGTAATGAATCCCCAGAGTATTTTGAAGCGTTTAAAAAAACTTGGCCCACATGGCCCTTTTTTGTATAGAAGACTGAAATATTCCTCTAACTACAGTTAAACCAGAGAACTTGACCGAATATGAGAGTGGCTCTCAGATGCTCTTGAAGGTGCTATGAGCATCCAGCATGTAGATCTCCTCTCACTACTGGCTGGTTTGGGCTCTCCACAGCTCAGTAAAGTGGTTTCATTGCAGGACCACGCATATAATGACATCTTATGCCATCCAGTTAATCTACTGTAATTATGGTTTTAATATGGTAATTGTCACCTTTTTAGTTTTTTTAAAAGAACCATTTGAATTCCTAATATTATTCGTTACTCTTATTTAATTGAACTATTTAGTGTTTTTGGCTCTATAGAACAGAATTAATTTGTATATTAATGAACTAGCTTTGGGATTAAGTTGTTTGCGGGGTCTGTTACTCAAAGGTTGTGCGAATGAGAGTTAAATGAATAACATGGTTTAAATCTGATTGTGCTCTGGAGGAACTCGGTGGTCTGAGTCTGCTGATAGAAGTGGAGCAAAGCGGGCCGGGACAGAAGTCTGGCCAAATATCCGCTGCAGGCTGGAAGCCTGGAGCTCTGATTTCAGGATGGGCAAATATGTGTGCGGAGAGACAGGGCCATTAATGCCGAAATCCTGCTTTCAACCAAAGATCTAATGGCTCTTTCTGTATGGAACATCACTCACAGTAATGGCCGCCCTAACCGTAACTCAACACAATGGCAGTGTTTATCATTACACAAAGCCTCGGAGACTGTGAGTTAACTCTGGAAGGGTAATGGGACCTTCGGTGGCCATAAAGGACATACTGCAGCAGAGACGCCTCATGGAGTGCCGAGTTAAGATCTTTACAAATGCTTACTGGATCCTTTTCGTATTATAAAAAAGCTGCTGTTGTCTTCGTGAATCACCTCTAGTGAGCTCTGTCTCCCTGCACCGCTTTAAAGGAGGCCCAACCCGCTCCCCCTCTAACGCAGAAGTCGACCAACCAGGCTCCTTGCTCTGTGTTTATATACTGTAATAAAAGCTCCTCCCCCTGTCTGGTTACTCACTGCTTGGCCGGCTGGACCCGGTTTCCCTGGTATGCCATCGTTGCCAGGGAGACCCTGTAAGAAGGAACTGAGGTTGAATTGGTTTAGCTTGTGACTACAATCTGGACACCTCCTTCTCCAGCGGGGCAGAGGGAAAGTAGCCAATTAGATAGTGCTATTGTGTGTAACTCTCCAGGGCCAGCTAGATGAGTGTGGATCGGGGAGGAGCAGTGGCAGGTGATGTGATGCAAGCAGACAATGTGTTGCTGTTAGGGATCCAGGCAGAGTCGAATATGACCCGAGTCTGTCTCTGGATTCGCTCCTTAAGCTCTCTGCGACAAAGCCCCAGGTAATTAACATCTGATGTGAGAACAGACAATGCTAACTTTGCTTTTTTAATGAGACAAGCTCTGGCAAGACAACACACTCTCGCTGCCTTTGTCTCTGCAGTTTATGGAAGTTCGTTTGATGCCGTCTCTAGATGGCAGAGTAATGAACAACGGACAATATGCTTGGTGAATGTGTTAATCACAGAGCGTGTGTCACAATATGGGAATAAGCAAGAGGAGTTAAGCAAAGAATTGCTGGAGAGGATTAAACAAACAAACAAACTTACAGGACTCCCATCCTGCCCTGGTATTCCAGGAAATCCTTGTGTTCCATCCCTACCCTGTGACACAGATTATATAAATCATTTAAAATTGCAAGACAAATAAAATAACACTGGCTGTATCTCATCCCACTCCCTATTTCCTATGATGTGAAACAGCATACTTAACATGAAATATGTGCTTATCTTGCATTATTTCACTTGGATGGTATAAGATGCCCTGAGTAAATACAGCTGGATAAAACAAAACAAAAATCTGTCTTCATTTCAGGCTGCAAAGCAACAAAATGTGATTATTTTAAAGGGGGGTGATTCTTTGCTATACCCACTGTATTATGCAAAACAGATAATAACATCCATAATGGCATTCAGATATTAAATATAATGACGAGAGCCTGAACATAAAAAATGGCTGCATCATTTGCTGGGGAAAATCTTTTGGTGCATGTTTTACTGTATCTCAAGTTCTTACCGGGGGTCCGATTGGTCCCATTTCCATTGGCCCCTGTGGCCCTGGTGGTCCCATTTCTCCCTTTGGACCCTATTGATATCAAGCAATACATTAGGACAGCAGTGAGGTCAGATCCAGAGTGTCTTTTGGCCTGAAGAGTACTGTGTCACTGCGTTGGTGATCTACCCTTTGTCCTGCTGGTCCAATCGGCCCTGCAGGTCCCAGACGTCCTTCTGGACCCTGTAGGACACACATGATTGTTTTTACACTTGGTTTCCACATGTGGTGCTTATTAAAAGGGCTGTTTTATTTATTATTGTGACTCATACACTACTGTTCAAAAGTTTCAGGGCTACTAAAAAATGTATTTTTTTTTTTAAGAAAATTATACTTTTAATCAGCAAGGATGCAATAAATTGATGAAAAGTGAGAGTAAAGACATTTATAATGTATTAAGATTTCTATTACAAATAAATACTGTTCTTTTGAACTTTCTATTCATTAAAAAAGCCTGAAAAATGTATCATCGTTTCCACAAAAAGATTAGGCAGCACAACTGTTTTCAACATTGATAATAATAAGAAATGTTTCTTGAGCAGCAAATTAGCATATTAGAATGATTTCTGAAGGATCATGTGACACTGAAGACTGGAGTAACGATGCTGAACATTCAGCTTTGCCATAATAGGAAAAAATTACATTTGAAAAATATATTCAAATATAAAACAGTTATTTTAAATTCTAATAATATTACACAACTTTACTGTTTTTACTGTATTTTTAATTAATCAAATGCAGCCTTGGTGAGCATAATAAACTTCAAAAACATTTAAAAAATTGTACCGATTTCAACTTGTGAACAGTAGTGTATGTATCAGATAACATGCAAAAATAGAAAATTCAAAGAGAACAACATCTGCAAATTTGCACACTCAAAGGCCCAAATCCATGTGTGAACACCCAAGAACACAATACTTTTTGTGCACTTACAGCAGCTCCGGGAAAACCTCTAGGTCCCTGCTCACCCTGAGTGAGAACATCAAAACATTACAAAGAGCTGGTACATTAAAGGAACTATTTAAATGCAACTGAGACCTGCACATTTCTCTAAAAATGGTATAAATTAAAACAGTTTTTCTGAGTGATTACAATAACTGTTCATTCACCTGCAGTCCTGGAAGGCCAATACCTGGAAGCCCAGCATCACCCTTATAATAAATAAACATGAGCATCACTCCACAGTCAATCTTATAACTCTCACACACAGATGTGACTGATGTATGCACATTAGTCAGGTGTGTAACTTTACCTGACTGCCTTTGAGCCCTGGAGGTCCCTGGACACCAGGTGGGCCTGGCCGACCCTATAGAATAAAGATAATAAAGAAAGAGTCCAGACATGCCATTTTTTCAGGGCTGCTGCACAAAAAAACAAACAAAAAAAACAAATTAATCACTAGGGGTATACATCAGCTATTTTATCACGATACAATATAACATTGATTCTCTTACATTACTTGCTGATACCTCAAAACCTGCCGCAATACAATTATGATTTGATTAATATAATTTATATATTGATATTATTTTATTATGTGCCTATTTTAACCAGTTACATTTTAAAAACTCACAAATGGAAACAAAATGTAACAAGAATATTTAATTGAACATCCATATTGTTAGTCATTTGATCGATGTATTGATCTGTATCAATGTATCATTATGACCCTATTAATCACACATATTTGTTTAATGGCATCTTAACTAAGTACTATCAATATTAAATCACAGAAGTTAAAAGGTTTTTTTTTTATTTTGCTCTTTTTATCATCTGCTAGGCCAAAATCGCAAGTTCAGTTGCTTAGAAATGTGGACCCCTCCTCAACAAGCTGCATGACTTAAAGTATCAGTCATATATGTAGCACAGATTGTGTGCTCCTAAGTTAGGCTTTTTATTTGAGATGTCTAACTCTATGTATGTGCAATAGTCATACAAAACCCCACTAATTCATTGCGAAAGCATGCATTTGTACAGAAAAACTCGCACCTGTTTGCCTGCTCTGCCCTCCCCTGGCAAACCTGGCTCTCCTCTCTCTCCCTTGGGCCCTGGTAAGCCAGCAACATTGTAATTTCCTTCAGGGAGTGATGGACAGCTGTCACACGCGTCTCCCTGGCGATGCAGACACAGATGCAATAAAAAAAGACAGAAAGCTTTTAAATTGCAAGGGAGGAGAATTCCAGATGGTCAACCATGCTTAATCTGGTATTTTTTTGCCTTCAAATTTATACACAGTCATATAAATGGTGTAATGTATTATATCAACATGATGAATGATAATTAAAATATCCAGTGATGGCACATAATTTACGGCAATGCAATTAATATGTGACCGCATGATCAATGTTATGTGACAATGACCTTTTCTCCTTTTATTCCATTAAGGCCATTCCTGCCTGGTTCTCCTTGAGGTCCTGTGGGTCCAGCTGCCCCATCCACACCTGGGTCTCCCTGTAAACCCTGATCACCCTACGCACATAAAAATTATATTTAATGCTAAGAAAAATCCCCTATACTGTGAACATATTATTATATGCACAGCTTTAAAAAATAATTAACTTACTTTCTCTCCTTCGAAACCTTGCAGACCTGGTGGCCCCTGTTGAAACATCCATTTTGAAAACAGGGTCAGTGTGTTCTGGGCTTCTCAAATTAAAAATGTATTCGCTGATACACTAGAAGCAACACACCACCCTTGCCTCCTCCAATATAAAGCGATCATAAAATAGTCAGGCTTACCTGTTTGCCTTCAACTGCTTCTCCTGGTGGACCTGGAGGGCCACGTTCCCCTGTGACCTTTATCATAGATAGGCCACTTCCCACCTCAGAGGTAGTGGTTTGGCACACGCCACATGAGTCTCCCTTAAATACAAGGCACATGTTGTTTTTGTCCCACGTAAACACATCCACAATGCACTTGTATTGAAGGAGAGAAAATCATTGTGTAAAAACATTCACTTACCTTTTCACCTTTTGGACCAGGTGTCTCTATACCGGGTTGTCCAGAATCACCCTGTAAAAAAATTACACCACAAGTAAAAATGCAGTTAGTTTAATGCATTTTCTACAAAAAAAAAAAAAACCTTGAGTGATAAATGATAACTTGAACTGAGTGATAAGTTGAACTGAAAAGTAAACATGAATTTCAGAATATCTGTTATATATACATACATACATATATATATATATATAAAATCTGTAAGATTTTGTAATGTTTTTGAAATCAAGGCTACATTTGTTTGATGAAAAATACAGTAAAAACAGTAAAATCTCAAATTTATTATTACAATTTTAAATAACTATTTTCTATCTGAATCATTGTTAAATGTAGTTTATTTCTCCGATGGCAAAGCTGAATTTTCAGCAGCCATTACTACAGTATTCAGTGTCACATGATCCTTCAGAAACCTTTATGTTTCCTGGCAGTTTACACTAAACTAAGCTAGACAGTATTTCTGTCTTTTTTGGCAATTTCTACATTTATATATTATAATTATATAAAATATATATATATATAATTTATTTATGTCTCCTGGTGCTGTGAGGCTGCAATCTAAACACTTTAAAATTAATGCAGAGTACCAAAGTCTGAGTTGAGCTTAATCACCTTCTCTCCTTTATTTCCACTTGAACCTTTTGGACCAGGTTTTCCCTAAAAAACATCAGCATCTGCACATTAATCTAATGCTGAGGTCAGTCATAAATCACAGATGCAAGTTAAAAACAAAAAGATTTATATAAGAATTAAAAAAAGGTTACTTACAGTTTTCCCCTCATTTCCTTTGCTGCCTGCATTACCCTATAACCAAACAGAGTGTCAAATGTGAGACAAGCAACTTCAGAAAATTGTGCATAGTTTCTTAAATGACTACATTATTTTATAATGCAATAGAACGCAAAACATGTTCTGTGATAAAGATTTTTTCTCTTTGATAATTACCATACACTATAGACATGCACAGTGTCTACAAAAAAGTATTTGGACACATAAGCCACATTTAAGCATATGAATATCAATGCACTGGAAAAATAAAAAATAAAAAAAACCTCTTAACTTTTCTCAGAACTAACTTTTAGCCCAAGGCCATTTTTAATGGATGTAGGAAGTCAGTTTCTCTCCACACAGGTGCCCTAGAGAGTACAGTAGTAATGTAGTTCATCACATTAAGTACAGCGATGTTCCACTAAATCTGACAACCAACTTATTTTTGTGAAATGCTTTGTTTGAATTACTTAAAATAATGACATCCACACATTTAAGTGTCCAAATACTTTTCGGGGTCACTGCATGTGCATGTGTACCTATCTATAATACTGTTTAACAACCTTAAAACCATTCGAAAATGTAGAAATTCAGCATCCTAGTGAATACATATGTATTAGGTTTACCTTTTCCCCTTTTAGTCCAGCAAAGCCACTTGGACCTGGTTCTCCCTGTACATGAAAATCAAGTAAAAAGAAAGAAAATAAAAAGAAAAGCAGAGAATATCAGCGCATATTCTTTTGCTTAACAGACATGAAATGAAAGCCTTGGCTGATTAATTCCCCAATCTGTTATGTTACAATAATTTTTTTAAAGCATTTGTGCCTGAGGCTTATATCTGCGCTGATGCTTATATCTGTGAGGAGCTACACAGATCAGGGCTGTCTGCGATTATGCTTAAGCCAATATATGCATCCCACACACTCATACACAACCACAGAAGTGGATATCAAAAACTGCTTGCATTGTAATTTACTGCACTTCAGGACTTGTGGGAAGTTTTTTAAAGGCTGTGTGCTGGATGTTAATGAGCAATCACTCCATCACATTCACCTGCTCTCCTTTCTGTCCAGCACCTGGATCTCCTTTCTCTCCCTTTTGAGCTGGATTCAAAATGCCCGCTGGCATTTCTCCAATGCTAGGGCAGCCAGAACATAGTTCACCCTAAGAGAACAAAGATGGCAAGACTTTGCAGCTTAATTTTGCTTCAGAACTTCTCCAAGTGTCAAGCAATTCACAAACAGTGAACAGATTCTTCATCTTTCTTGCCAACGCCTGGCAGGCTCACCTTTTCGCCTTTGGCCCCGTCTACTCCTGGCTCTCCCTGTGAAAGAATCACAATGTGCAAGAGAGTTTGTAAAAATGGCTCAAACTCTGGATGACATTTTCAGTGACTCAGCACTCTTGAATTTCAAAAAAAAAATGCAGGCGGTAGTTTAGCCTGGAATAAACCGCAATGTGCTGTAGTTGTCACAACACTGACTTTTAAGAAAAAGCTTTGCAACAGGAAGCAGCTATTAACATTAAATTGAAAGCCTATTTCATTGTGTCTGTGTATATGTGTGGTCATATTGTGTATTTTGGATTGGTTAATGGTTTCCCAGATAAAGACTAAAAATAGGGCAAATAAAAAAATTAACTTTCCAGTGCCTTGTCCAAAATAAGTTAAAAACGGTCCATGGTTTTTATTTATTTTTACATTTAGCTTTTTATCATATTAAGTATTGCTTGATTAAAATAAATAAATAAATAAAATGCAAACATTGTTGCATCATATTGTAAACTCAAAACTCTCCTCTTTCCAAAAACAAAACAAACTGAAAACTAAGTGGCAAAAATTGGTCATTACAGTAGTTTGTGATGTAACAAAGATGAATGCATGAACACATTACGGCCACATGCACATCTCAATGACAGATATTCAGTGTCCTGGCCTGGCCAGTAATAAAATAATGAGGAGGAAGTTGGATACATACTAATAGTCTGTAGTGTTGTTTCTAATTTCTCATGCAAAGAGGGGTATTTACACTTAAGTCTGAAATGCACAGTAGCAAAAACAGGCCAATTAATTCTAAGGGTCAGAGAAAGGGTGGAAAATGGTAATGTAAGCTAAATTATGACTACTTTTAGTGCAAGGAATCCTGATTAACATTATAAGTGGACCTCAGAGGAATGCAATAAGATGATAAAAAGAACTACACACACATTTTAAAATCTGAGGAAAGAAAATGTGAGTAAAATTTATGGAAAAGCCGCCTTCATGATGTTAAAGTAGTTTATTTTTTCATCCAGCAGATATATTGACTGGTAAATGCCCAGTTTATTAGCCATTTAATTCACTGTATTTTTATAATATCCCACCTTGTGCTACTATGTTGTATTGTAGATATTAATATTTTTACATATGTGTGTGTTTGTGTGCTTCTATGCAGTAAGAAAAGGTAAGAAAAGAGCAAAAACTTACCTTATGTCCTGCTTTGCCATCCAGTCCAGTAGGGCCCTATGTAAATAGAGGCATACACGTATCAGCATCGGTCTCCCTAATCATGACACTAATATCATCCTAGCTGACCGCAACTTCTCCACTGTAAATATCCCGCATTTGCACCCTGTCACTTTCTGCATCCCACACTCACACTCTCTGTCCTACAACTAGGTATGAGGAATAGATTGTGATGGTATTGGAAATCATTGCAGAGAAATGCAAACAAGCGGTTTATGGTATGCTGGACAGAATCCTTTTTCTGTCCGAATTTTTCCCTCTTACTCTGAAGAAGAGAGAGGAGAAATTTTAATAGGCTAAAAAATTGAAAGGCCTTTACCGTAGCCATTGAGTAAAATTAAATCTGACACAGAAAGTGGTCTAAACTTTGAGGGGGGAAGCTGATGGATTTCATGGAAGATAGGAGAGACCTGAATGTTCCTGAAGCTATAATGAAGCACGATAGAAGATCTGTTCTCCCTGTGAGAGGGTAGTGGAATGGCGACAGCATTTCTTATTCAACACAACAACAGCAGGCGAAAAATACCTTGCTGATTGTTGGCTTATTTCATTGAGCTTGGCAAACACAAATATGGCATGCCAACTGAGGTGAACAGCATTGTCAGCTGGATATTTTGCAATGATAAAGTGTCTACCAGGCACAGATTTGAGTATTGGAAGATAAAAGCAGTTTCACGATGCTACACAGAGACATTTAATCAAAAATGCTGAACTGTTTTTAGCTTTTTGTGATAAACACAAGTGGTTTGTGGCGTTGGTTTTGAGAATGAACTCACAGGTGGACCCTGTTCTCCTTTGCCTGGGGCCCCTGGTTCTCCTTTAGGCCCCTGCTTGCTCTGAAAGGCCACAGTGTTGCCAGTGGAGTCAAAAGACACCACTGGACATGGTTCACATGGATCTCCCTGAAGACAAAAAAAAAGCATACTAAATGTATTGTTCTTCTAAAATTGAAAACTGGTCAAAAACTAGGACTCGACTCGGACCCAACCCTATTGTATATAAATAATGTTAATGACATTCATATTATGGTGAAAGTCATTTGGGTTTAGAACAACATGAGATACTCTATGTATGTGCAATAGTCATACAAAACCCCACTAATTCATTGCGAAAGCATGCATTTGTACAGAAAAACTCGCACCTGTTTGCCTGCTCTGCCCTCCCCTGGCAAACCTGGCTCTCCTCTCTCTCCCTTGGGCCCTGGTAAGCCAGCAACATTGTAATTTCCTTCAGGGAGTGATGGACAGCTGTCACACGCGTCTCCCTGGCGATGCAGACACAGATGCAATAAAAAAAGACAGAAAGCTTTTAAATTGCAAGGGAGGAGAATTCCAGATGGTCAACCATGCTTAATCTGGTATTTTTTTGCCTTCAAATTTATACACAGTCATATAAATGGTGTAATGTATTATATCAACATGATGAATGATAATTAAAATATCCAGTGATGGCGCATAATTTACGGCAATGCAATTAATATGTGACCGCATGATCAATGTTATGTGACAATGACCTTTTCTCCTTTTTTTCCATTAAGGCCATTCCTGCCTGGTTCTCCTTGAGGTCCTGTGGGTCCAGCTGCCCCATCCACACCTGGGACTCCCTGTAAACCCTGATCACCCTACGCACATAAAAATTATATTTAATGCTAAGAAAAATCCCCTATACTGTGAACATATTATTATATGCACAGCTTTAAAAAATAATTAACTTACTTTCTCTCCTTCGAAACCTTGCAGACCTGGTGGCCCCTGTTGAAACATCCATTTTGAAAACAGGGTCAGTGTGTTCTGGGCTTCTCAAATTAAAAATGTATTCGCTGATACACTAGAAGCAACACACCACCCTTGCCTCCTCCAATATAAAGCGATCATAAAATAGTCAGGCTTACCTGTTTGCCTTCAACTGCTTCTCCTGGTGGACCTGGAGGGCCACGTTCCCCTGTGACCTTTATCATAGATAGGCCACTTCCCACCTCAGAGGTAGTGGTTTGGCACACGCCACATGAGTCTCCCTTAAATACAAGGCACATGTTGTTTTTGTCCCACGTAAACACATCCACAATGCACTTGTATTGAAGGAGAGAAAATCATTGTGTAAAAACATTCACTTACCTTTTCACCTTTTGGACCAGGTGTCTCTATACCGGGTTGTCCAGAATCACCCTGTAAAAAAATTACACCACAAGTAAAAATGCAGTTAGTTTAATGCATTTTCTACAAAAAAAAAAAAAACCTTGAGTGATAAATGATAACTTGAACTGAGTGATAAGTTGAACTGAAAAGTAAACATGAATTTCAGAATATCTGTTATATATACATACATACATATATATATATATATAAAATCTGTAAGATTTTGTAATGTTTTTGAAATCAAGGCTACATTTGTTTGATGAAAAATACAGTAAAAACAGTAAAATCTCAAATTTATTATTACAATTTTAAATAACTATTTTCTATCTGAATCATTGTTAAATGTAGTTTATTTCTCCGATGGCAAAGCTGAATTTTCAGCAGCCATTACTACAGTATTCAGTGTCACATGATCCTTCAGAAACCTTTATGTTTCCTGGCAGTTTACACTAAACTAAGCTAGACAGTATTTCTGTCTTTTTTGGCAATTTCTACATTTATATATTATAATTATATAAAATATATATATATATAATTTATTTATGTCTCCTGGTGCTGTGAGGCTGCAATCTAAACACTTTAAAATTAATGCAGAGTACCAAAGTCTGAGTTGAGCTTAATCACCTTCTCTCCTTTATTTCCACTTGAACCTTTTGGACCAGGTTTTCCCTAAAAAACATCAGCATCTGCACATTAATCTAATGCTGAGGTCAGTCATAAATCACAGATGCAAGTTAAAAACAAAAAGATTTATATAAGAATTAAAAAAAGGTTACTTACAGTTTTCCCCTCATTTCCTTTGCTGCCTGCATTACCCTATAACCAAACAGAGTGTCAAATGTGAGACAAGCAACTTCAGAAAATTGTGCATAGTTTCTTAAATGACTACATTATTTTATAATGCAATAGAACGCAAAACATGTTCTGTGATAAAGATTTTTTCTCTTTGATAATTACCATACACTATAGACATGCACAGTGTCTACAAAAAAGTATTTGGACACATAAGCCACATTTAAGCATATGAATATCAATGCACTGGAAAAATAAAAAATAAAAAAAACCTCTTAACTTTTCTCAGAACTAACTTTTAGCCCAAGGCCATTTTTAATGGATGTAGGAAGTCAGTTTCTCTCCACACAGGTGCCCTAGAGAGTACAGTAGTAATGTAGTTCATCACATTAAGTACAGCGATGTTCCACTAAATCTGACAACCAACTTATTTTTGTGAAATGCTTTGTTTGAATTACTTAAAATAATGACATCCACACATTTAAGTGTCCAAATACTTTTCGGGGTCACTGCATGTGCATGTGTACCTATCTATAATACTGTTTAACAACCTTAAAACCATTCGAAAATGTAGAAATTCAGCATCCTAGTGAATACATATGTATTAGGTTTACCTTTTCCCCTTTTAGTCCAGCAAAGCCACTTGGACCTGGTTCTCCCTGTACATGAAAATCAAGTAAAAAGAAAGAAAATAAAAAGAAAAGCAGAGAATATCAGCGCATATTCTTTTGCTTAACAGACATGAAATGAAAGCCTTGGCTGATTAATTCCCCAATCTGTTATGTTACAATAATTTTTTTAAAGCATTTGTGCCTGAGGCTTATATCTGCGCTGATGCTTATATCTGTGAGGAGCTACACAGATCAGGGCTGTCTGCGATTATGCTTAAGCCAATATATGCATCCCACACACTCATACACAACCACAGAAGTGGATATCAAAAACTGCTTGCATTGTAATTTACTGCACTTCAGGACTTGTGGGAAGTTTTTTAAAGGCTGTGTGCTGGATGTTAATGAGCAATCACTCCATCACATTCACCTGCTCTCCTTTCTGTCCAGCACCTGGATCTCCTTTCTCTCCCTTTTGAGCTGGATTCAAAATGCCCGCTGGCATTTCTCCAATGCTAGGGCAGCCAGAACATAGTTCACCCTAAGAGAACAAAGATGGCAAGACTTTGCAGCTTAATTTTGCTTCAGAACTTCTCCAAGTGTCAAGCAATTCACAAACAGTGAACAGATTCTTCATCTTTCTTGCCAACGCCTGGCAGGCTCACCTTTTCGCCTTTGGCCCCGTCTACTCCTGGCTCTCCCTGTGAAAGAATCACAATGTGCAAGAGAGTTTGTAAAAATGGCTCAAACTCTGGATGACATTTTCAGTGACTCAGCACTCTTGAATTTCAAAAAAAAAATGCAGGCGGTAGTTTAGCCTGGAATAAACCGCAATGTGCTGTAGTTGTCACAACACTGACTTTTAAGAAAAAGCTTTGCAACAGGAAGCAGCTATTAACATTAAATTGAAAGCCTATTTCATTGTGTCTGTGTATATGTGTGGTCATATTGTGTATTTTGGATTGGTTAATGGTTTCCCAGATAAAGACTAAAAATAGGGCAAATAAAAAAATTAACTTTCCAGTGCCTTGTCCAAAATAAGTTAAAAACGGTCCATGGTTTTTATTTATTTTTACATTTAGCTTTTTATCATATTAAGTATTGCTTGATTAAAATAAATAAATAAATAAAATGCAAACATTGTTGCATCATATTGTAAACTCAAAACTCTCCTCTTTCCAAAAACAAAACAAACTGAAAACTAAGTGGCAAAAATTGGTCATTACAGTAGTTTGTGATGTAACAAAGATGAATGCATGAACACATTACGGCCACATGCACATCTCAATGACAGATATTCAGTGTCCTGGCCTGGCCAGTAATAAAATAATGAGGAGGAAGTTGGATACATACTAATAGTCTGTAGTGTTGTTTCTAATTTCTCATGCAAAGAGGGGTATTTACACTTAAGTCTGAAATGCACAGTAGCAAAAACAGGCCAATTAATTCTAAGGGTCAGAGAAAGGGTGGAAAATGGTAATGTAAGCTAAATTATGACTACTTTTAGTGCAAGGAATCCTGATTAACATTATAAGTGGACCTCAGAGGAATGCAATAAGATGATAAAAAGAACTACACACACATTTTAAAATCTGAGGAAAGAAAATGTGAGTAAAATTTATGGAAAAGCCGCCTTCATGATGTTAAAGTAGTTTATTTTTTCATCCAGCAGATATATTGACTGGTAAATGCCCAGTTTATTAGCCATTTAATTCACTGTATTTTTATAATATCCCACCTTGTGCTACTATGTTGTATTGTAGATATTAATATTTTTACATATGTGTGTGTTTGTGTGCTTCTATGCAGTAAGAAAAGGTAAGAAAAGAGCAAAAACTTACCTTATGTCCTGCTTTGCCATCCAGTCCAGTAGGGCCCTATGTAAATAGAGGCATACACGTATCAGCATCGGTCTCCCTAATCATGACACTAATATCATCCTAGCTGACCGCAACTTCTCCACTGTAAATATCCCGCATTTGCACCCTGTCACTTTCTGCATCCCACACTCACACTCTCTGTCCTACAACTAGGTATGAGGAATAGATTGTGATGGTATTGGAAATCATTGCAGAGAAATGCAAACAAGCGGTTTATGGTATGCTGGACAGAATCCTTTTTCTGTCCGAATTTTTCCCTCTTACTCTGAAGAAGAGAGAGGAGAAATTTTAATAGGCTAAAAAATTGAAAGGCCTTTACCGTAGCCATTGAGTAAAATTAAATCTGACACAGAAAGTGGTCTAAACTTTGAGGGGGGAAGCTGATGGATTTCATGGAAGATAGGAGAGACCTGAATGTTCCTGAAGCTATAATGAAGCACGATAGAAGATCTGTTCTCCCTGTGAGAGGGTAGTGGAATGGCGACAGCATTTCTTATTCAACACAACAACAGCAGGCGAAAAATACCTTGCTGATTGTTGGCTTATTTCATTGAGCTTGGCAAACACAAATATGGCATGCCAACTGAGGTGAACAGCATTGTCAGCTGGATATTTTGCAATGATAAAGTGTCTACCAGGCACAGATTTGAGTATTGGAAGATAAAAGCAGTTTCACGATGCTACACAGAGACATTTAATCAAAAATGCTGAACTGTTTTTAGCTTTTTGTGATAAACACAAGTGGTTTGTGGCGTTGGTTTTGAGAATGAACTCACAGGTGGACCCTGTTCTCCTTTGCCTGGGGCCCCTGGTTCTCCTTTAGGCCCCTGCTTGCTCTGAAAGGCCACAGTGTTGCCAGTGGAGTCAAAAGACACCACTGGACATGGTTCACATGGATCTCCCTGAAGACAAAAAAAAAGCATACTAAATGTATTGTTCTTCTAAAATTGAAAACTGGTCAAAAACTAGGACTCGACTCGGACCCAACCCTATTGTATATAAATAATGTTAATGACATTCATATTATGGTGAAAGTCATTTGGGTTTAGAACAACATGAGATAAAGTAAATAATGAAACTGTCCCTTTAAAAATAAAATAATGAAAGCAATATGAAGAATATGTACTGTGACTTTCTGTGAATTCTGAGCAGACTCATAACAAGCAACAGTAATTTCCATGCAGAATCTGAAATTCAGACTGCTTAGACTTACCTTCTCGCCTTTAGGTCCCCAAGGACCTCTCGGACCCTGTCAGCAAAACAAACCATCAAGTCATTGGGTATGCATGAAGATTAGAAGCGCAGAAGCTCATTGAGTTGCAAATGCAAATTATGTGCTGATAGCTCCATTGGTAATAAAACTAATTATGGTGCTGATGATAGTAAACACATTTTGTCCCTTACAGTGACAGAACAATCAGGAGAGTGATAGACAATCAGGATAATTAGCATCTTCTGTCTTAGCAATTCAGCACACGTCATGATTTCACATTGACATCCCTCTATAGGTCAAAATTAGAAAAAAATGCACTTACAGGTTCTCCAGGCTTTCCGTCTTCACCATGTATCCCAGAATCCCCCTAGAAATGGAGAGAATGTTTTGCTATTATTAGATATAACATTGCAAGGAACACACAAAAAAGCTAATGGTACATTTTCATTAAAACACATTTAACATCCTCTTCACTTTGTGGTCATAGCAGGAAAACATATACTAGTAAACATACTTTTTCTCCTTTAGATTCTGGAGTTCCACCAGAGGGCCCCTGTGAGATAAAAACAACTGTTTAGGAAGTAAAAAAGAGACAAAATAGAACACTAGCATACTGATAACTGTATAATGCCCAGTATACACTGTGCACTTTTTTTGTATGTTAAACAGTGCACAATATGCAACAATAGATGCTTTAACACCATTAGAATACAAAATGTACAGTATGTCACATGACATCAAATTGTATGTTAATTATTAATTTATATTATACACACTACTGTTCAAAAGGTTGGGCTTGTGATATTTTTTAATGCGTCTTATGCTCACCAAAGCTGCAATTAGTTGATCAAAAACAGTAAAAACTGTAATATTGTGAAACACTGTTAGAATTTAAAAGAACTGTTTTCTATTTCAGTGTTATGTAAAATGTAAATTTATGTAAAATATAACTTATTCCAGTGATGCAAAGCTGAATTTTCAGCATCATTACTCCAGTCGTAAGTGTCAAATGATCCTTCACAAATCATTCTAATATGCTGATTTATTATTACATTTCTTGTTATTACTTTTATTGAAAACAGTTGTGCTCTTTAATATTCTTGTGGAAACTGTGATACATTTTTCATGATTTTTTTGATGAATGGAAAGTAAAAAAAATAGAACTTATTTAAAATATAAATATTTTGTAACATTATAAATGTTACACTGTCAATTGAATGCATATTTGCTGAATAAACATTAATTAAAACCTTTGAACACTAGTGTACACCTCAAATTACCTCAACATCTCAAATATTTTTTATTGATTTTTATTTTTATTGGGCTTTTTATTAAGCTATTGCATTTTTAATGTGATGACTTTTTCAATCCAATTTTGGTGTACAATATTTTAAGTCAGCCTGATCAAATAATAAGTGACATAATATAATTTTCAATTAAATTTGATCACTGGAAATTAAAGTTCCAGTCAGTTTTTCTGCTGAATACCAAATATGCTAGCAAATGTGTTAGGTCTACACATACATGCTACAGGAATAGTGGTATACAGTACATACATACTGTAGAAATGCTACTGTAGTATGCAGAGTAGTATACTATACTTAATATAGCCTGATTATACTATAACGATCTAATTATTTTAGATTAAGAAAATACTTATTTTCCTAAACTGAAAAATTGGTCCAAATGCATTGATTGACAATAACAGAAAAAAAA